>NC_045455.1:74541370-74576779 GCF_002776525.5 Piliocolobus tephrosceles
AAAAAAAAAAAAAAAAAAAAAAAAAAAGTAATTTTAAAATGTATGAGAACCATGGAGCAAAACAGAAAGGTATTTATAATAATGCTAAATAAGAAAAGCACATGATCAATTTATGTCTTCACAATTTTTACAGAAAAGGTAAAACTATGTCCACAGACCTGGATGACAGTAGGAAAAATTATAAGTTGATTCATTAGGCTTTTAGGGCTATAGGCTTTTTGATTTTGTTTGTTTTCTTTTTTTACTACACAGACTATGTTTTAGGCACTAGATATCCTGCTATTAGAAACTCATGATTTTGTTTGTTTGTTTGACATGGAGTGTCACTCTTGTTGCCCAAGCTGGAGTGCAGTGGCATGATCTCAGCTCACTGCGACCTCGGCCTCCCGGGTTCAAGCGATTCTCCTGCCTCGGCCTCCCGAGTAGCTAGGATTACAGGCACCTGCCACCACTTCCAGCTAATTTTTGTATTTTTAGTAAAACGGGGTTTCACCATGTTGGCCAGGCTGGTCTTGAACTCCGGACCTCAGGTGATCCACCCGCCTCAGCCTCCCAAAGTGCTGGAATTACAGGCAGTCATGTTTTTTATTTTTTATTTTTTGAGATGATGTTTCACTCTTGTTGCCCAGGCTGGAGTGGAATGGCGCAATCTCGGCTAACTGCAACCTCCAACTCCCAGGTTCAGGCAATTCTCCTGTCTCAGCATCCCAAGTAGCTGGGATTACAGGTATGCACCACTGCATCCAACTAATTTTTTTGTATTTTTAGTAGAGACGGGGTTCCACCATGTTGGTCAAGCTGGTCTCGAACTCCTGACCTCAGGAGTCAGCCTGCCTCAGCCTCCCAATGTGCTGGGATTACAGGCATGAGCCACCGTGCCAGGCCAGAAACTCATGTTTTAAAGGCAAAATGATATGTAAACAGGCAAATGGTTGTGTATAGAAAGTGCAAGACTAGGGGACGTGCTATAAGGTGATGGTAGCTCAGAAACTAGCATGTTGAATTTACACAGGGTGGGGCAGGAATGATGTCACAAGGTGAAATTTGAGTTTGCCAGGAAAAAAGAGAGAAAAGGCATCCTACCTTCTACCATCTGTAATACCACTGCTGTTCTAGTTAAGAAATGTTTAAACGTTAGGGGTGAATAGAATGAGCAAGTAATAAACCTAATTAACTCCTGCTGTTAAAGTTAACAGAGTTTAAAAATTACCGACTTTTTTTAAAGTAACGATATACATATTGCACGTAAAGAAAATTTACATAAAATCTTTCTAAAATAATTCATCACACATGATGTGTTTTCTTTTCATTTTTTTTTTTTTTGTGAGAGACAGAGTCTCGCTCTGTCACCCGGGCTGGAGTGCAGTGGCACAATCTCAGCTCACTGCAACCTCTGCCTCCCAGATTCAAGCAATTCTCCTGCCTCAGCCTCCCGAGTAGCTGGGATTACAGGTGTGTGCCACCACGCCCAGCTAATTTTTTGTATTTTTATAGAGACAGGGTTTCACTCTGTTAGTCAGGATGGTCTCGATCTCCTGACCTTGTGATCTGCCCACCACGGCCTCCCAAAGTGCTGGGATTACAGGCGTGAGCCACCGCACCCGGCCAATTAATTGGAAGTGAACAGTTGAAGCTCTAGAAGTAGAGAAATCGACTTTAGTAAATGTACAGGCCAATAAAAATAGGAGGAAAATTTGCTATCAGTGGTTGTCCTCTCAAAAACAAATCTGAGGTGGGATGATGATTTTAAATCTTGTTTATGGGAAGAATGAATTCCTTTAAAATAAAAAATGGCATAAGAAGGTTTCAGGGGCTAGGCTTGCACTAAGATTCTAAAGAGAGACACCTGTTACAGTCTATATATTAGATTAAATGAGATAAGAGAAAAAGTATTAATAACATATCTAAGGCTAGTAAAAGAGGCAATCAATGAAGAATAACAAAAGCATGAGGACAAAGAGAAGAAACACAGATTCACCTATCAGGCCTAACTAAAAAGTTGTAGGACTTATTTTCCTTTGTGGCCTATCAGACAATCTCATTGATTAGGAAAGCAAAACATCACACATCTCTTACATTTGCTGATCTACACTATACATACCCAAAACAATAGTTTTTCCACATGTTAAAATTTGAAGCTGGCTTCCAAATTTCAGCCAGCAATGTTAAAAGACAAGACTCAAAACCACCAAGTAAGTCAGCCCCAGTGTAAGGCAATCACTATCATCGTAGAACAGCATCGCCCAGTACTAAGATGAACACTCACACCCACGACCTCCTCATCCTGCAGTTTTTCAGTCCCACGAAAAACTGTCTGCGTGACCTCTTTCCTACTCTGACTGTCCTCACACAGTCCAGAGGCCCTGTCCTCACTGTATCTGGCATAAACAATCAGCTGTTGGCTTCATGTTCAGCTGCATATGTTGTTCACCTCTGTCAGGGAGCACTGATAGCGTTGTAGCAAATTTACATTTTGCACGTCAACCAAAATTTGGTGACACACCAGAGAAGGGCTTTCAGGTAGTAAAATAGGCCCGAATATAGCAAACCACTTTGTTGATAAAGCAAAATGAAAAAACAATAAAACTATGAATAGGAGATCTTGAGGCACAGGATATGGAAGAACAAGAGTAAGTTTTACAGGGCATTTGAAACAACGACCAGGCTAGGAGGACTATACTGTAAGGAAAGAAGAATGTCACCATGGGGTGCATATGCTACCAGGCTCAGCTCTATCACAAATTCTTCACCTTGCCTCTACGCCAGGCGGATGACAAAGTTAGGGAAAGAAGCTAATTAACAAGGATGAACTGATTCCAAAACCCTCACCATTGTCTTACACCACAGGCATTTCCAATCCTGTAGACGGAGAACACTGCCACACGTTTTGTCACAGACAGCACACTTGGCACTTACAGGCAGGTTGCCCTCGAGCCACTGGTGAGGCATCGCCACCTGTGGAGAAGGAAGAAAGGGCAGCCAGGTGAAGACTGGTGGACACCAACCTTACCCCAGAGGAGATTCTGAATCGTTTCTCACTCTAGGGGATCAGCAGTATATTTCATGCACAGCATTCACTCATTTACCCCACATGTATTGAGCGTCTACTGTGAACGTTCAAGCAATATAAAAGTAAGGTAAAGGCTTGTCCCTCAGGGTTTAGCTGAGGCACGTAAAGGGATGACAATAAAGTGACTACTAAGCGTTACCAGAAATCCATATGCATGGTGCAATGGAGGCAAGGTTTTGAAAGCGGAGGTGTGCTGTTGAGAGGCAACCCCAAAGTCTGAAGACTGAACATCTCAGCTAAGCCTAGGCATCTCAGAGTTCATCAGAGGTCGACAACAACAGCCCAGCACAACGGCCACTTCTAAGCCGTATTCACAACAGATTTCCTTCAAAATCTAAGAACTAAAGGAAGCTATGAAGGATTGAATTAAACATAAAAACTCGGAATCAACCAAACCTTCTATGAAATCCTAATAATAAGCATTCCTACTTAACTTTCTCAGCTTCCACAAGAGCAGAACATAAAAGAGGAGTTACTGGGAAGAGAGCAGAGACAGAGCAGCAGCTTACGCCATCTTCATCTTCTATAATGTCCTTCCCAATGGAGGCCAGGGTAGTCCATTTACAGTTATTTGTTGCTCTCACTGCACATCTTTTGTGAGCCTTGAATTTACACACTAAAAAAAAAAAAAAAAAAAAAAGAGCAACTGCTTTTAAGTGGACAAGAACTTTTGGACCAACGATTAAAGGAAATCACAGCATAAAATTTTAAAAGGGAGGGAGGAAGTAGAAGAAAACAAATATATTTAAAAGATTAAATTATTCTGCAACAATAGTAATGGTATTCTAGAAAACAAATATGGCTATGTATTTATGAAGCACTTTTATCAAGCTATAAGTAGATTGCTACTTAGAGGAACAGAAAAGAAATAAATGCAAAAGAATTACTGCTGTAGAAGGCAGACAACACACACATATGAGAGAGGGAGAGAGGGAAGCAAATAAAATTTGGTCGCAGGTCTGCTGGTGATATCCTATTTTTAAATGTAGGTGCTGATTATACGAATGTGTTCAATTTGCAAAAATTCATCAAGCTGTACATTTCTGATATTTGTATTTTTCCATACATATAAAATACTGATTATAAGTCTGAAAATATCAGTACGATAAAGTGGCTGTAAAGTACAAGTATACCAATAAGACAGCCAGGCATCATGGAAAATAGGTTGGTGAGGGTCACAAACACGGCCCTATCTTTGGAAAGTATTATGTTGAGATGACCAAATGACAAATGTAGAAAGAAGGGATGATGAAGCGATGCTGTCACTATAGGTTTCACTAAATCTCCCCAGTCATATGATCAAAAGGAACTTATAAAAGAGAAATTGGAGGAAATAATGAGGGGGAAAAAAGCAGCCCATATGTGGAAAAACAAGTGAACTATAGGTTATCTGAAAAATTAACCATACTTATGAAAATCGGGATTTGACTATTATTAAACACGTTTATCTCTCTAAGGAAATTATTCAAATATTAGTGGATACTGATATTAAGTCAGTTCCCGACTTCTAGCTAAAAAGTTAAAAGTAGAAATCATTTCAGTGCAAACATACTAAGGTAAGTGTTGCTAAATTTAAAGGCAAGGTATCTCCTTTTCACGTGATTTTCTGGATTTCTAAGTCAACCATTAACAAATTTTGTATTACACACCATTCTCTTGAAACTGTCTTAATTTGATATAACATGAACACAAAAGTTTCAGGTAAAATAACTAAGATGTCTTTAGCCAAATGTTCAAAATGCTTCAGGTATCATGACTAATCTATGTACAAATGGATTGTTAAACTGAGCTGGTTTATCCTTGAAAAATATTAGTCTAGGCCAGGCACAGTGGCTCATGCCTGTAATCCCAGCACTCTGGGAGGCCAAGGTGGCAGATCACCTGAGGTCAGGAGTTTGAGACCAGCCTGGTCAAAAATGTGAAACCCCGTCTCTACTAAAAATTTAAAAATTAGCCAGGTGTGATGGTGCATGCCTGTAATCCCAGTTACATGGGATTCTTATGAGACATAAGAATTGCTTGAGCCCAGGAGGCGGAGGTTGCAGTGAGCCGAGATCATGCCACTGCACTCCAGCCTGGGAGACACAGTAACACTCTGTCTCAAAAAAAAATAATAATAACAATAATAATGATAATTCATACAAATTGGAAATGTTTAACTTCTCTTTTGTGTACTTTGAAAAATTCTTTTCCTTCCACCATTTTTGTTATAAATGAGTGTGTAACTCAAACACAGACTTCATATAGAAAATAATACTTCACTTGAGGCTGGGCGTGGTGGCTCACACCTGTAATCCCAGCACTTTGGGAGGCCGAGGCGGGTGGATCACCTGAATTCCAGAGTTCAAGACAAGTCTGGCCAACATGATGAAACCCCATCTCTACTAAAAATACAAAAATTAGCTGAGCGTGGTGGTGTGCGCCTGTAGTCCCAGCTACCCGGGAGGCTGAGGCAGGAGAATAGCTTGAACCTGGGAGGTGGAGGTTGCAGTGAGCCGAGATCATGCCACTGCACTCCAGCCTGGTGACAGAGTGAAACTCAATCTCAAAATAATAATAATACTTCACTTGAATTTTGTTGCTGATGAATCCTAAGTGTGAAGACACAGCACCATCAGAAGGAAGCTTAGCTTGGTGAAAATTTTTACAATGACTTAATCTCTTTTGCTCTAACATAAGTGACAACTTTAAACTGATTGGCTAGCGTCTCTAGGCCTTTTCATCTATTGTGGTCTTTGTCAAAAGTGGAGTCCTAAAACTATCTGCAACGTATTTCCCAGGATGCTTTAGAAGTACAAATAAGTACTTGATATTCACAGTCAGTATCTGGCTTCTAAGGGGAAAAGCAGGACATAAAAGAGAGTAATGGTATAATTTCATAGCTTTTTGAAAACTTTGCCATTAAAAACCGAACAGCCTACTAAAAATAAAAAAATCACACTTTTATAATAATAAAGTACTTCATGTAATGAGCCTTGAAAATTACCAAGTTGCTTAATATAACATAATACTAATAATAAAACAAATCAGACTGTAATTATGGTAACTAAGAAATGAAAGTGATCAGCATGCACCCAAATTTTGTTAGTTAACAAATTTCTCCAAACAAGTTATTCTGAAATAAAGCACCTTCCCCTGACCTGTAAACTTATTGTTTAAAATGAGAGAACTTAAAAAATAGGTGGTGACTCATGCCTGTAATTCCAGCACTTTGGGAGGCCAAGGCGAGCAGATCACCTGAGGTCAGGAGTTTGAGACCATCCTGGCCAACACGGTGAAACCTCATCTCTACTAAAAATACAGAAATTAGCTGGGCGAGGTGGGAGCGCACCCGTAGTCCCAGCTATTTGGGAGGCCGAGGCATGAGAATCACTTGAACCCATAAGGCAGAGGTTGCAGTGAGCTGAGATCACGGCACTGCACTCCAGCCTGGCAACAGAGCAAGACTCCATCTCAAAAAAAAAAAAAAAAAATGCAGACGTAATAAGATTATGATTTTTTATTACAATATTCAGTATTTACTATACTAAATCTCTGTAAGTGTTAAAAATCAGTTAAGTGTGGTGGTTTAATCTCTGCATTTCGGAAGGCCAAGGGGGGAGGATAGCTTGAGCCCAGGAGTTTGAGACTAGCCTGGGCAAGATGGTGAGACCTAGTCTCTACAAGTAATAAATAAAAAAAATTAGCCAGGCATGGGTGCTGCATGCCTGTGGTGCCAGCTACTCGGGAGGCCAAGGTGGGAGAATTGCTTGGGCCTGGGCAATTAAGGCTGCAATGAGCCGTGATTGTGCCACTGCACTCCAGCCTGAGCAACAAAATGAGTCCCCCCATTGCAAAAAAAAAAATCATCATCATTTAAGATCAAAATTCGTAAGTACCCATGATGACATATTTGATGCTGTTGATTTTTTTTAAATTATTGTTTATCTTTTTTGGTTAAAGTACTGTTTAAATAACTGTAATGGACAATTATGCCCTGAAATGACAATTAATATTCTTAATTGACTTAGGGGATTATTAAATTCTATTTTTCTGTCTGCTATTTTTCATTCATATAATATTTTATATATGCAAAGCTTTAAAATAATAACTTTAGTTATTCAATATACAACTAGGAAACCAATCAGTATGGCTTCATTTTATTGTGGAAATGAGGGTAGAAAGGCTAGTAAATGTAGTGAAGGCTTCACATATTGGAAGCTGAATTCTATGCTAATACAAAGTTATTCATATTCACTGTGGAACACATCATAATATTTGCATCTCTTACAATATTTAAAGCCTCTTGTATCTAATGTTTTCAGTTTTATCAAGCAAGCTGCTTATTCAGATTTTAGGGGGTTTTCAAAAGTGTAAGTATGACTTTGATTATGATGAAAATATCCAGAATAACCATATTCTCTTAAAATATAAAAAGGCAACTTTTTCATATTTATTAAACTCTTGGGATTTTTAAAATCTTCTGCTATGGTTCTGAAAATACTAATAGGCAAGATACTACAGATTTAAAAATTTTTACCAACAAAGGAAATGAATACTAATATACAATTTTCATTAAAAAATGGTTTAATCTGATAATTGAGACTTTTTAAAAAGTCTTGAAAATTATATTATTTATAGAAGAATATAACAAATTTATTTGTTTTGGTTTTTTGGAGATGGAGTTTCACTCTTGTTGCCCAGGCTGGAGTGCAATGGCCCGATCTCCGCTCACTGCAACCTCCAACTCCCGGGTTCAAGCAATTCTCCTGCCTCAGTCTCCCATGTAGCTGGGATTACAGGCATGTGCCACCACGCCTGGCTAATTTTGTATTTTTAGTAGACACGGGGTTTCTCCACGTTGGTCAGGCTGGTCTCAAATTCTCAACCCCAGGTGATCCACCCGCCTCGGCCTCCCAAAGTGCTGGGATTACAGGCATGAGCCACCGCGCCCAGCCGAATATAACAAATATAAAGACTTTTAAGTTTCTTATTCTCACCAAATAATGTAATTTTCATTTTTCTTTTAAAATGCTTAGAAAAAATTCAGTCATTCCACTATTGACTCAATTTTTAAATACATATATTTAATAATGTATAACCCTCAAACCAGAAGGGCACCACAGACTGTCTCAGATGTGGTGTCTTTTTAGCATTTTTGGAATAAAGATTTTAGTAAAATCCTTAAAATAATACCATATAATATTACAGATCTGGTAGGAGTTATTCAGCTCTATGTAAACCCTTCTAGATTACTAAAGTCATAATAAAGGCCAATCAGATCTCTTTTGCAATCATTCTTTAAGTCTAAAAAGAAAGCTTTAATGCCTTCTCCAAATTTTCTCCTTCATGAATTTTAATGCATCAAGCCCATGACGCAAATTTGCAATAAGTTTCTTACAGAACAGTTACAAACGTCTTGCAATTTATTGAACTAGAAAAGTAGTTTTATTGTATGTATTCTCTCATTTAGTTTTTATAGTGATTCTATGAGGCATAAATGACTATTATCCCCATCTTATCGATGAGGAGAGGAAAGCCTAAGTGAGTTAAACAACTTCTCCTGGTTATAGTCTGTGATGGTGGAAGTGAAGAGGGTTTGACTGAAGAGCTCTATTCTTAACCGCTATGCTGTATCATAGTAAATAGCTGAAACAATGACATATCACAGATTTTATAGTTTAAAAATCAATTAAGGCTGTGACTCTATTACTACTTTATTACTTAATTATAAATAAGTGATACTCCAAATTACTTAAGAAATGTTTGGATTAGAGAAAAAATGCTGGTATTATTATTATCATATATAGTTCAAAAAGTAGTATACAATAGTGTAATCACTGAAGTATGAAATAAAATAACTCTAAAGAAGTTATGAATTTTCTGTGGGCGATTATTAATGTATTTGCTTTTGGTGGTCACTGCTCTCACACTGAAAATAACTCATAAATCTGCTCATGCTTCTAATCCAGCACTTTGGGAGGCCAATGCAGGAGGACTGCTTGAGCCCAGGAGTTTAAGACCAGCCTGGGCAACACAGTGAGACCCCCATCGCTAGAAACTTAAAAAAAAAAAAAAAGATTAGCCAGGTGTGATGGTGCTTGACTGTAGTCCCAGCTACTAGGGAGACTGAGGTAGGAGGATCGTTTGAGCCCAGGAGGCTGAGGCTGCACAGAGACTTGATCATGTCACTACATTCCAGGCTGGGTGACAGGGTGAGATCCTTTCTCAAAACAAACAAAATAACAACAGCATAGGCCTTATTTTTAGAAAATTTTAAGGAAATTAGAAAGGATGACACCTATTTAGATTAAACAAACAAAAGGAAAGAAAATAATATTTAAAACAGTCCAATATAATTAACAATCAGAAATTCTGCCAAAGAGTATATACTGTCCTCACAAAAACTTTTGCTCTCCATAATCAACCAGAATAAAGAATACCAGAATGATTACACAAGGTCCAAAGATTTTTTTTTTTTTTTTTTTTTTTTTTGTAGTTCCTAGTTTCTTGGGGGTGAAATGCTGTATTTTGATTTATGTTTCCTTTAAATGACTATGTTATTTTTTTCCTGAGTAAAAATATTTCCCAAGCTAGTCCTATGTGTGGCAAGCTCAATTTAAAGCTATAGTGAAACCAGTGGCGGCATGTCTACGGTATGGTAGAAAACACATGCTAGGTGCTACAGTACCTTCGCAGGACAGGCCATGGGAGGTGACTCCAGAAAGACTCTCTCTGCACACGTTACAGAAGGTGGGTCGGGCGTGGGAGCAGGCGTACCAGTTGTGCATCCCTGAGAAATGTTCCACATTAAACTGAGCCACCTAGAAAAGAGATGTGAGGACAGATTTGCCAAGCCAGCAAACAAGGCTACATACAGATGCTGAACTGTTTGGAATGCATATATAGTCATGGTCAAATTTTCAAATCCATCATTTTTAAAACCAAAGCCCTTTGCTTTAAGCTAAGAATTTCAAAATCTGGTCTAAACAAGTTGCTGAATGAGTGTACACATACTTATGTTTGCACAGTAGAGCTCTAGCCCTTTGGTTAACATTTATTTCCTAAGAACATGAGACGAAAGAAAAGATGCTATTTTACCTCGTAGGGTTCTCTGGTCTGTACAGACTTCAGCGAGCTGATCCAATCCTCCATCTCCTTTCTGTTCTCAGCACACAGCATTAGCCTTCTGAATGGAGTGATGATCTGAAAGGGATCATTCAATCTAATGATTGTTAACACCCAAACAGAAAGATTGTTGCAAAACCTAACATCTTCTGAGGTAATTCCATTTCTAACCTGAGTCTTTATTTCTTATGTTTTGTCCTCTGTATGATAGAAATAATGTGGTCTAGGAAAGAAAAAGCCTAAGGAGTTTTTCTATCTTTGACCCTTTTGCTACTTACTTGGGCTCTTTAGCCCTTTTTTCTAAGGCTATAAACCCAAAGACACAATGCATTCTTACTCCATGAAATATATCTTGCAAACTGATTTTAAATATACTTCAAAATAATTCATAGTAAGCTTAGCAGGAATACATAGTTTTCAATATGGAAAATATTTTTAAATTAAAAATCAAAGAAATGTAATATTAAATGATTTCTTAATTATTTTAGTTTTCAATATGGAAAATATTTCTAAATTAAAAATCAAAGGAATGCAATATTAAATGATTTCTTAATTTTTTTTTTTTTTAGTAAAGGCAGGGTTTCACCATATTGGCCAGGATGGTCTGGATCTCTTGACCTCGTGATCTGCCCACCTCGGCCTCCCAAAGTGCTGGGATTACAGCCGTGAACCACCGCGCCCGGCCACCTAATTGATTTATTATGGTATCAACAATATTCTGTTAATATTTAAATAATATTGAGTTTACATATCACTTCCACTGTCTATTTTAATGATTTATGAAGATTCTTCCCCCATTGTGTAGAACTCCACTGTACTAGTATTTAGTGAGAGCAGGGACAAAGAATTAACATAAACATCCTTTTGTTGGCTTTAGGGAAGAAAAGAATTGCGATTTTTATCTTTTTTCATGTCATTAAAAAGGCAACTTAATTACATTAAGGACCTTAAAGCAAGTGGAATGAAAACTTCACACTGTCATAGGATCAAAGTGCTTCAAAGTAAGATTCTGAAATGACTTGAAAGAAGCCCCTATTTATTTGTGAATACAATATTCTGGCTATAATCTTGAAGTTACTAAATCCTACACATTTACTGTCAAGAAGAGATCATTTATTTACTTGCAGAACAAGAGAAAAACGTTGCATTCCTACCTAGAAACTATTTCCAAAGAATAAAGCACATATCTATTTATATAGCAAATAAGAATTTTTCTCAAGTTAAAAGCCTCTTGATCAAGTGATAAGTCTAAACGTTACATCAGATTATTGAGCAGATTTCACAAGTAATGAAAAAGCAATAATCTTCTAAAACAAACAAAAAGAAAAAATGAATCCTTCCCAAAAGGAGTAAACTAGTAAGCCTAAGTCGTTACTATTCTTCTTAGAAAATAAGTCCATTATTCAAAACAATAGAGAGATCAATCCAGTCTTAGCTACTCACGAGTCATTGCCGTGTCTCATTTGTCATGGGTTCAGGCTACAGAGTCCTTCCTTAAACCCAGAAGCTTTAAATACATCTAACAGGCACTCACCCTTAAATACAGCCAGCCAAAAGTCACATGGAAGAGGAGCACCAATCAGTCAGCTCTGGATATTTGTTAACTGCATATGAAATTGAAGAGAACCTCACTTTTGCATTTTCTTGTTTTCCACGACCCTCTTTGGATAAAGCTTATTAACAGTTGGTCACTTCTCTTCCTGAATAAATAGTTAATGCAAAGAACAATGCCTCTCATTACTTAAGAGCCAAATGGATGCTTTATTGCTTCAAAATGTTTTTCTAGGACAGCTCATGAGATGCAGCAGAGAGGTACCATTAAATCATAATACACTCCTGGCTCTAATGACTGGCACAGCATTGCAGAGTCTCCAAGTTTCATTGGACTCGCTGATGTTTTCTGAATAAATATTGTCTCTAGCATTTATTGTATTTATTTTTTGCTACCTTATATGATGTAACTCTAAGGATTCCCTCTCCTTCCCTTATATGAGATAAAGTATCATGAGACAAGCATTATTCAGACAAATAAACCAGGCTTGCTATTTTGTTCTTTAACTTTGTTCTTTGCTGAATTCTAAGTAAAGCATGATGACTAATGGTTTTAACTGTCTTTAGTGCCTTTACATTAAATGTCTTGTAAAGTCATTGTAAATTCAAGAAAAAGGGGAGAAAGAAGGATAAAGAATAGCTTCTAATTTTTCTTTGCGTATTTGGAATTGCACAAATGCCTCAATTCCAAATGATTTCAGCAATATAAATCATGTGTGCTTATATACTAATAAAGTAAAATGTACACATTTGCAATTTCTCCTTTTCAATAAAAACTTGTTTTAAAGTGAACAGTAATAAGCAAGGAAAGATCATAACACATTTAATACAGTTAAGTTTTCCAGAGGCAAAAAAAATTGGAAAGTTATTTTGATTTATAGCCCTTGTGATTAAGAAATCTACTGATTATAAAGTGACATTATAAGAAGTCAGTATGAAAAAGAAATCATACTGGCTTTGTGGCCACAGTGCCACAAATACCTCAGTGAGCAGCCCAGAGTTGTCTGGGCTTACTAGACGAGCCTGGCTTACCAACAACCCGGCTAACGCCTCCCAGATGGACCTCTTCCTTCCAGGGGTAATCCCTCGGCAGTCCTTCAATGCTCTAGTCCCCTCCCACCTTTTATTTAAATTCTTCCTCATCCCAGACCTTCCTAGGAAAGGATGGGACAGATGCAGCTGTTGACCGACAGGCTCTGGTTATCCCCAGCTGAAATGCATTACACTGCAGCAGCTTCTCATCGAAATCTTTATTAGGAAGATACCTGGGGAGGAGCAAACTCCAAAATGTATTATGATGTCCTTATTTTGAAAATAAGATGTCCTACAAGTGAGTAGGATAGGGGAGATGGAAGGATAGAACGCAATCCCTCTACCATACTTGGGGGAGGGGTTATTCACCAGCAAAAACCAGGCCTGGTGGGGAGGACAGGTCCAGGACGTTTCTGGAACTAGAAGACGTTTTACTTTTCCTGGAAGAGCTGAAGCTCACCTATCCTAAAACCTCTCCGCGTCCTTGTGCTTACCTCAACCCCACTCTAACTGCCTCTCCTACCACCATCATATTTACCAATCATTTTTTTCAGACATATCTGAACTTAACTTCAGTAATTTTTTCAAACTATAACCACCAGTCCCACATCAGATTCTGGGGTACATCTGCCTGTCTGTTCATCCATTCAAGCATTTATTGAGCATGTACTGCCTGCCAGGGCCGGGGATAAAAACCACGTGGGATTTGCTTTAAAGAGGGTACAAGGAAGACAAGAAGTAAACCAAGGATTACCTTGCCTGAAAAAGTACTAAAGAAGATGGGGTCCAAAGGACAGACATCTAAATCAGTTCCCTAAGTGCTAACTCAAATAATATACAAACTCTCCATTAATAGAAATATTGCCCCACCTTGGGAGTTACTGACCTGTAAGGATTGAGCCAACGACACTATTATGTAAGAGTCAAAAATTTCTCAGTCTGACAATGCATATAAGTGCATAAAACAGACAAAAAAAAATTGGCATTAAATATAAAAATCTATAGAAGAGTAACATTGTAGTTAAGATGTCAAATATATAAAGGTGTGCAGGCTAAAAAAAAAAACAAAAAAAACCCATACATAGATACTGCATACTAAAACCCATACTATAAATACTGCACTGCTATCTTTCAGTGAAGGAATGACAGATAATTTTAATCATAATTTTTTTTTGTCTGTGGTTTTGTTTTGTTTTTTGAGATAGGGTCTTGCTCTGCTGCCCGGGCTGGAGTACAGTGGCTCGATCACACCTCATTGCAGCCTCGACCTCCTGTGCTCAAGCGATACTCCCACCTCAGTCTCTTGAGTAGCTGGGACCACAGGTATGTGCCACCACACCCAGCTAATTTATGTTTGGTTTTGTAGTGACAAGGTCTCCCTATGTTGCCCAGGCTGGTCTCAAACTCCTGGCTTAAAGCCATCCTCTAGCCTCAGCCTCCGAAAGTGCTGGGATCAACAGGTGTAAGCCACCAAGCCCAGCCTTTCTGTAGTGTCTAAATCAAATATGCACTACTTCTGTAATAAAAACGTTACTTAATTTTTTACTAACAGAAAGATGAGAATTTAGAATTCAAAAATTTGCATTATTTGAAAATAGGAACATCTGGAGTTTTTAAAAAATCCCCAGGTCTATGCTACACTCCATGAACACAGAACATCTGAGGGTGAGACCCCAGTATTTTGGGGGGCTGGGTGCAGTGGTTCATGCCTGTAATCACAGCACTCTGGGAGACTAAGGCAGGCAGATCACTTGAGATTAGGAGTTTGAGGCCCAGTATTTTTTTTGGAAACTCTCAGGTAATTCCAAAGCGTGGCCAAGTTTGAGACCTAGTGTCTAAAGATATTTTATTGTTCTCCCCAACAATGTTAGAACTTAATGAAAGAAGTTTCTAAAGAGAAGTGAACTAGAGGGAGCTGTTAATTCTCAATTGGAAATCACTAATATAAAAGCACAATCTAACTCTGTCTCTAAACTTTGGAGTCAGGCCAGGTGCGGTGGCTCACCCCTGTAATCCCAGCACTTTGGGAGGCTGAGGTGGGCGGATCGTCTGAAGTCAGGAGTTCAAGACCAGCCTGGCCAATATAATGAAACCACATCTCAACTAAAATATATATATATATATATATATATATATATATATGCCAGGTATGGTAGCACACACCTGTAGTCCCTGCTACTCAGGAAGCTGAGGCAGGAGAATCACTTGAACTTGGGAGGTGGAGACTGCAGTGAGCCGAGATTGTGCCACTGCACTCCAGCCTGGGTAACAGAGCAAGACTGTCTCAACAAAAAAAAAACTTTGGAGTCACACTGACCCACCCTGGATCCCAACAACATCCCTTCCTAACTGTCTGGCTGTGGACACATTTCCTGAGCTCCCTAAGCGTGTCTGTCCTCTGCTAAGAAGGGACAGAGCAGTAACTCACAGTAACTCTGCAGCGTCAGCTGTGGATCCATGAGCTAATCCAGGTAAAACATTTAGTACAGTCTCTGCCATGCAGTCAAGCTCAGTAAATGTTATAATCACAATTCTTCTTAGCAGGCAAAGAAAGCACATACACATTTACGGATTTCTTCTGTAATGTATATTTTTTTGTGTAAGTGTGGTCTAAGATGAAAAGTGAAATGAAAAGTCAAAAATGGAGACATGTGTCAACAAAATAGTCACTGACTAGCAAACCACCAAAATGGGAATAATGATAACGACCGACTGACCTTAGAAAATATTAGGAAAATATCAACCAACAAATTGGGAAAAAATGGACTCTCCTTAATTGCACTTGTATTTAACCTTGCCCAGTAGCATAAAATGGCAAAATGTTTACTAAAATGAAGAGTCTCAGGGTCTGTATATCACTGAAAGAATTCAGCATGGCATCTCTAATAAGTATCACGTGTAAACTAGTTAAGATTGCCAGTTATTCATTTTAACTCAGATTCTTTTTATTCTGCAATGATGGAAATTCTGCAAACTTCTCTGGTCATTTTTAATGTCCAACAACCTTTTGTTAGAAAATTCTTATTTCTAACCTAAAGTTCTTTACAACAAATTGATTTCAACTGCTCTATAGCAGGACTTACTGTTGTATCATTAGTGATTAATCCTGAACTGCTTTTATTGAAATAAAAATTCATAGGCAGCGTGAAGCCTTTATTGGAAAGCAGGACAAGTGAAAAATTTTATGGTGCTGTATCAATTTTTATTGCATTATTATAATTCAGTTGATACAATTTGATGTTTATTACAGTCTAATCAGAAATACTTGTGTGTCTTTTTATTTTTGGAGATAGAGTCTCACCTGTCACCCAGGCTGGACTGCACTGACACAATCAAAGCTCACTGTAGCCTTCAACTCCTGCACTGAAGTGATCTTCCCACCTCAGCCTCCCAAGTAGATAGGACTACAGGCGTGCACCACCATGCCCAGCTAATCCTTTTATATTTTGTATTCTGTGCCTTCTTAACACTAGCTTTGCTACACCTGAAGTTGCCAACTGCTCAGGCTTTATGTGCCCCTTCCACCTTTCCTCATGAAATCTACTTCCAACTCTTTAATTATGTATGTTGCTTTTTTATATTCTTTTATGGAATAAAATAATTCACTTTGGAAACTTAAATGTGCCAAACTGCAATGTAGTTGTGCATCTGAAGAAATTATTATTATTATTATTATTATTTAGAGATGGAGTCTCGCTCTGTTGCCCAGGCTGGAGTGCAGTGGTGTGATTTCAGCTCACTGCAACCTCCACCTCCCAGGTTCAAGCAATGTTCCTGCCTCAGCCTCCCGAGTAGCTGGGACTACAGGGGTGCACCACCACACCTGGCTAATTTTTTGTATTTTAGTAGAGACGGGGTTTCACCGTGTTGCCCAGGCTGGTCTCAAACTCCTGAGCTCAAGCAATCCTCCCACGTTGGCTTCCCAAAGTGCTAGGATTACAGGCGTGAGCCACCGCGTGCCCAGCCCTGAAGCGATTATTTTGAGAGCAGAGATACTCTTATATTCCAAACAGTAAACTGGAAACCTCTACTTCCAAGAGCACAGTTCTGCAATTGCACATGTACACTTGAACCAAAATAGGGTTTTTTTTTTTTTTTTTTTTTTGTCCAAATTACCCAACCAAGCTCCAAAGCAGACTTGCTGAATCTAAATCTTGGTTTGTGGTGAGGTTGTGAAGAGTTCTTTGTATTTGTTTTTGTTTTTGTTTTTGTTTTTTTTGAGATAGGGTCTTGCTCTGTCACCCAGGCTGGAGTGCAATGGCAAGATCTTGGCTCACTGCAAGCTCTGCCTCCTGTGTCCCAGTTCAAGCAATTCTCCTGTCTCAGCCTCCAGAGTAGCTGGGATTACAGTCACCCACCACCATGCCCAGCTAATTTTTGTATTTTTAGTAGAGACGGGGTTTCACCATGTTGGCCAGGCTGGTCTTGAACTCCTGACATCGTGATCTGCCCGCCTCAGCCTCCGAAAGTGTTGGGATTACAGGCGTGAGCCACCGCGCCCGGCGGGTGTGGATAGTCTTAGATGTAGGTTGGCAAAGCTACACAGGTGATACTGATGTACTCCCCTGTTTATCAACCACGAATGGGAGTGAAAGTATCCAATTTGCCTTTTTGTAAAGGCGGAGTCTGGTATAAGTAATGTCAAGAACGTGCTCTTAATCTTTATGGATCTCTTTCTTTCTAGCATCCTTCTGCTCCCAAAATTCCCAGTGTTTTCATCTGCCCTCAACAGCGTTCCTTTTGGGGGATCAGTCTGAAATAGTCTTTCATCTATGGTATCCCATGTAATATAACACAGGCCACAAAATTATGATTTCTGATTTTTTTTGTCCATTCTGTTTAAACCCTGAATTGCTGTTTTATTTAAAAATATTTTTTAAAAAAAAAAAAGGCTAAAATTCACCATAATTAGAGAGGTACAAGTACAAACAGTGTGGCCTATTTTCTTCTGTTGACCACTGCATACTCTTATATGACCCAGTGGTCCCTGGAGGCATTTTGAGTTGCAAGTCACAAAGTCTCTTCCAATTCCTTTGTTTTCTGGGGTCAATGCTTCTCCATTTTATGATCCAGTTGTCTCAAGTCCCATCTGTTTTCTAATATGACAACTAACCTAAAAAGCAATTTTCCCGAGGTGTTAATAGATGATAAAGGTTTAATGCATATTTTCTCCCAAGGGTGCTTGAATTTTAATGGAAGACTAACTGAAGTAAAATGTCACAACAAATATAATTCTGGCACCATGACCAAAGAAAGTGCCATCGGAATTTTCAACAGCTAGTGTCATTTTAACCAACAGAATAACAGCATTTCACATTAAGAAGAGACCTTATCATGCTGGTGCAATACTATACATGTTCATTTTATAGAAGTGAACACTGTGGAATCTGCATTAAGTGCTCAAAAATTCTTGAACGATATTAGTTCCATGGAATCCCAGAACACAAATTTCATAACATCTAAAATGATGTAAAATAAGTTATAAAGATATAATGGAATAATAATAGGACTAAGCTAGACAGGCAATTCACACACAGTATTATTAATCTACAGCTGAAACTTATAAAGAAATTCTGCTCTGCAGGCAGTACACTATGTAAACAGGATCCTAAATCAAATTGTGTGCTAGTTGAACTAAGGTCTTCCCTATTCCCTTTCAGAATTACCTAAAAATCTTTTCAGATGTCTGCTTAGAACCATGTTTAGATTTATAAACAGACGCACAGCTTCTCTCTCTACTGACAGTCAAAGATCTTTGAGGGTCACTTTACATTTTCAGTTCTGGCTGACTGACATCATTCTAACTGGTTATTTCGGCAGAATAACAACTTACAGATCTTAGGGTATCAGTGAGGTATTTCGAAGGTATCAAACTTTGAAACATTCTTGAAGATATTCAAAATAAATAGCACTAAGGCTGCTGATGTATCTCTCTAACAAGCTATGTATCTTTTGGATGTAATATTTATTTCAAAAACCAAGCTACAAATCAAGGAATTACCTATACAATGACACACATAATCAACAGAGAATTCCGGAGCATAGATATGAAATAAAACTCACTGTGATGAGATTCTACAAAAAAAAACAAGTACTAAAAAACAAACTCTAATGGAAAATTTCTGTAAATAGATTACACAATTATTCTGAGAAATCAATGAATCAGAGAAAAGATAAAGACCTCTGGACAAGAGCGGAACACCTTTGCCAACAGTGTGTCTTTCTCCATATTGCACCAGCAGAAGGTCTCTTCTTAACCTGAAATGCTATTATTCTGTTGACTACTGACTTATGGCAAAAGAAAAAAAAAGGGCATTATATCACGGATCCTTCAATTATCCATGCAAATTAAGTATGAGCTAATTTTATTACAACATATTGAAAAGAAGAAACAAATGCAGACACTAAATGAGTTGTCCGCAAGTAACACATTTCTTATACGAGGAGTTAACACAAAAGTAACAGCATAATAGAGCAAGAAAAATTAAAAATATTATTCCTTCATTGTACAGTACTGAACTGCATAACCATGTTCAGTTCAGTAAATCTTTCCCTGTCACAGCTTCTGCATATCCAAGCAGCATCAGAGAAGATGGAAAAGAGGGAGAGTTGAAATCCAGCAACCACATTTTAGGGATGCCTTTTAAAGAATGAGGGATAAAGTGCAATGATGTGAAAGATTGGCTTTAAAACACTTGAGATAAAAATAGGAAAGAGAAAACAGATGAAGCAAGTAGGACAAGAGCTAGATAATGCTAGGAGCTGGGCAATGGGGATGTGGGGTCATTATCCAGTTATCCTGAGTTTGTATACATTTGAAATTTTCATTAATTAAAAAAAAGTACCTGAGTATTTGACAACTCCAAGAAAATCTCCAAGGAACTAAGAAGGCGAGGGACCTGGATGTCAGCCTCCTTATATACACATAGACCCTATTCAGCTCTTGCCTCTGGAGCTCACCTGGCAGACCACATCCACCAGGACCTGTCTCTGGCCTCCCACCCCCTCCACCATAGCAAACTCAAATTCGATGAGTAATGTGGCTCCCTTGCTCAAATGACCTAAAATGACCATAGAAGGTAATGAATTAAGACTTCCGATCGCTGATTGAGATGAGGGGGGATGGACTGGGCTGAAGATAGCTATCAAATCTTACTTTCATAATTCTTGGACTTCAATGACTCTGCTTAAGTTTAGGTCAGTTCGACTCCCTAAACAAAAAATCTACTTCTTGAGTAAAGAATCATGAAATCATAACGATATCATTTTCCAGGTTAATTTGACTTCCTTCTATAACCTAATCTTAGATTTTTATTGCCTTAAAGTATAAAATATAAATGAAACATAAATTCAAATATCTGTTTCTATAAATAAGGAACCACATATTTTAATGCTGTCAATACCAATGTTTTCACTGCATACACAGAATGTCCACAGGAACTAAATGCTAAAAAGCAAAATTTTTCTTTATCTAAATTAAAAAATCCAAAGTACTACAAAATCAAACTTTTCTTGAAAACCATTTAATATAACATTACACTTTAATAAAATAAAGATATGTAAGGCAGAAGTCAAACATTTTTCAAATTAGCACTGAATTCATCACACAATTTATATAGTCTTAGAATCTATACAAAGATTTTAAAGGAAAGCAAGCTACTTAATATCTTTCTGGGACTATCATGTTGATATGGACAGGAGACAGGGAAATACTGGATAGAAGAGGGTGGTTTCCCAGCAAAGGCCCTACTCTCAAGCCTGGAAACCATGACCGTAAATGAGAACAGTTATCCCTGTTTTCCCATTTGAATGTTGCTTTTACCAAAACCACCCTGGCCCACCACGCCCCCTCCCCCCCACATCCTATACCCATAAAAACCCTTAAACTCCACTTGCAGAAGAGCAGAGCAGCAAAGCAGAGAAGGAGAGAAGCAGCACCTGGACATCAAAGAAGCAGCTGGACACTCGGAAAGGAGTTTGGGCTGGCCAGGAGAAGATTATCTTCCCACTCCATCCACTTTCCAGCTCCCCATGCCACTGACGGCCACTTCCGTCGCTCAGTAAAACCTCTGCACTCACTATCCTTCAAGTCTCTGGGACCTGATTCTTCCTGGATGCCAGACAAGGACCTGGGTACCAAGAGGGCAGGGTGTAAAAGGCTGTCACCCTGACTCTCCACTGAGCTGGTTAATATTTAGCTATCTATGGACAGCAACTGCTGAAAGAGTATTAATTGTAACACACCCCCAGATGCTACCATAGGGCTGGAGCCCAAAAGCGCTCACCTCTGCCCCAGCACCTGCTCGCCCATGTGCTCCCCCTCCCACAATGGGTTTGAACTTGGCCAAGGAAAACAAGCCATCCCTCCCACCCATCACAGGTCCTGCAGAGGGGTCCAGGGAACTGCGCCCTCTTAATGTCTTTAAGCCTGTATTTCAGAGTCATTGTTCTAACTGTTACTTCACAGAAGAATCTGGTTCACCAGAGCATCAAAAATAGAAGATGAGAGTGAAACCATCAAGAATAAAGAGGTCCCTGTGCAGCTGTGCCCTCCTGCCCTGCCTTCCCTAGGAAAAGGACATGACAAAGGACTTGGCTTTGAGGAATCACCAAGAAAGGCTTCATGTGTTACTTGTTGGGGTATCTTACTATGGGATCTATATATACACATATGTGTTTGTGTGTGTATGTGTGTGTATATACACATATATATATGATCATAATCATATGATCAATAATAAACCCCCATTTCTTTTGAAGACTATTGGACAAAGCTAGAATTTAATTTCTTATAATTCAAAGAAATTATAGTTATTAATGTTTAGTCAATCCACATTGTACTAGTTTCCTATTGCCGCTGTAACAAATTGTCATAATTTTAGTGGCTTAAAACAACAGAAATGTACTCTCTTAAAGTTGTAGGTTTCAGAAGTTTAAAATCAAGATGTTGAACAATATGACAACAATGAATAACCCCATTAAAAAGTGGGCAAAGGACAGGAGCAGACATTTTTCAAAAGACATACAAATGGCCAAGAAGCATATAAAAAATGCTCAACATCACTCATCATCAGAGAAATGCAAACAAAAACCACAATGAGACACCATCTTAGGGCAGTCAGAATGGCTATTATTAAAAAGTCAAAAAACAACAGGTATTAGCAAGAATGTGGAGCAAAGGGAATGCTTGTATACTGTTGGTGTGAATGTAAATTAGTACAACATCTATGGAAAACAGTATAGAGATTTCTCAAAGAACTGAAAATTGTACTACCATTTGACCCAGCAATCTCACTACTGGGTATCTGCCTACAGGAAAAGAAATCACTATATTAAAAAGATACCTGCACTCGGATACCTGCACGCGTATGTTTATTGCAGCACTATTAACAATAGCAAAGATGAGGAATCAACCAAAGTGTCCATTAACCTAAGTATCCAGTATCCATCACAAATGATTGTATAAAGAAACTGTGACATACATACATATAATTCTTTTTTATGACTGAGTAGTATTCTATGGTGTGTGTGTGTGTGTGTGTGTATATGTGCATATATATATATAAGTGAAACTGCATATATATATAAGTGAAACTACATATATATGAAACTATATATATATATATAAGTGTATATATACACACACACACACATACACCATGGAATACTACTCAGTCATAAAAAAAGAATAAAATCATATCTTCTGCAGAATAATGGATGGAACTAGAGGCCATTAATCTTAAGTGAAATAACTCAGAATCTGAAGTACCACATGTTCTCACTTATATGTGGGAGTTAAATAATGTGTACACATGGACATAGTGTGGAATAATGGACACTGGAGACTCTAAAGGGTGGAAGGGGGGTGACAGATGATAAATACTTAATTTGTACAACGTGCACTATTCAGGTGCTGGTTACGCTAAAACCCAGACTTCACCACTATGCAATACATCCATGGAACAAAGCTGCTCCTGTACCCTCTAAATCTATTTCTAAAAATGAATAAAATAAAATAAAGATGTTGGGAGGGCTCCATTCCTTCCAGAGACTCTAGACTCTTAGAGGAGAATCCATGTCTTTGCCTCTCTCAGCTTCTAGGGTCTGCCTACCTTCCTCAGCTTGCAGCCCCTTCCTTGCTTCTCTCCAACCTCTTGCCTCCACAGTCACATCTTCTCTGACTCTCTGATTCCTCTTGCTTCCCTCTTATTGCACTGGGCCCACCTAGATAATCCAGGATCATCTCATGTGAAGATCACATAATCACAATTACAAAGTTCCTTTTGCCAGGTAATGTGCCATTCATTCCATAAGTTCCAGGGATTAGGATGTGAACATCTTTGGGGGTCCATTATTCAGCCTACCACACCCATTAAAAAAAACATAATACATAATTATAAATTTTGGTATTGTAATAATAAACCAGTAAATCAGTAGCACCTGAAATCTATTTTCTTATTACATTCATAATTTCAATAATATCAGTTAATATCTATGGATACCAATAACCAAAGGAACTAATAATTAAGCTCATTAAAAATAGGACACTTATGGGGCTCTGATTTTGATAAATAAACAGAAAGATTACTTCTACAGCATCTTACATTTTCAAAGTGCTTTGCTATCAATATGATCATATTCACCATTTCATTTAATCTTCCATATAACTGGTCTATATAAGAGGTAAAAAGAAATGTAACTTTTATGAAATTGCAAACATGGTAAGTCACAGAGGCAGAAGATATAGTCAGGTCTTTCAGCTTTAAATCACAACCTCTTTCTCCTGTTATACCAGACAAATGGGGCCTATTTCTCAGGCTCCTTCATATGGTCCACAGAACCGTGTCTAGAGCACAATCCATTTTGCCATATTTTGTTATATGGAGCTCTAAGATTTCAAAGGCCATAAAAAACTGTTCGACAGAAATAAAAGGGTTAAGATATGGAAAGAAAGCTTCAGATTACCAATAACAAAATTATTTTTCCTATCATAATTTTTAAAATAATTAAGCATAATTTCATTTAGCTATATAATATATAGCTATGTCTTATTACTAAAATTGGTTTTAAAAATCTAAAAAGTACTGAGTACTCTAAGAACAGACTAAAGTCAATTAATATTACAATGCCAATATAAAGCAAGCATATTTTACAAGATAAATAAAAGAATTCAAAACTAATAGGCAAGCCACACAAATCTGCAGCATAATTCTATTTAGTTTGCTTAGTATTTGCAAATTTGTGAGCTCCCTGTGAGTTCAATATCCAAGTGTTTGAAAAATTAGAGTTTTCTGGTTCTCCCTTATAACTTTATCTAAGAAGGTCTCCCCTTTTATTCTCCATCACGACATGCTATTCTTATCTTTATAGCACCTTTCTGCACTTACAAATTAACATTCGATTATTTTCTGACTGCACCCACTTTATGTTTGTTTTGTGATTTTATTCTAAAAGACAATCCAACAACAGAGTACGTTAATGTTTTCAGTGATGGGCAAAGGTGAAGGGTTAGATAAGCTATAAGGTTGTGAGCAAAGAGCGGAAGGTCACCTGTTGTGATAGTTTAGAACTCACACTCTCCATTTGAATCCATCCATTTATTCTTTAGAAAATACAAAGCATTCCTATTTTCTGCCAATGTTGCAGCCTCCAGGAAACAGAAATGAAATACCCAGTCCTTTCACTCAGAGAGCTCAGAGTCCAATGGGGCAACACAGATAAGTGAAGCTAATTTCAATGGAGTAGGTTCCTGTCATCTTCTAAACCACTTGGCATGGCTTACTAGACCCTTCGTGATCTGAACTGTATCTATGCTTTCAATCCCTGGGGTGCAATAAGAACACAGTGAAGGGGAAACTAACCAAGACTAAAGGGTCTGAGAATGCTTTGTTGAGGAAGAAGATACTCAGATAAGAAGGCAGGAAGAGGTCGGGAGCGATGCCTCATGTCTGTAATCCCAGCAATTTAGGAAGCCAACGTGGGAAGATCACTTGAGGCCAGAAGTTTGAGACCAGTCTGGGCAACCTCACAAGTCCCCATCTCTACAAAAACTTAAAAAGTAGCCTGGCATGGTGGCGTATGCCTGGGAAAGCTGAAGCAGAAGGATCCCCTGAGCCCAGGAGATTGAGGCTGCAGTGAGCTATAATCATGCCACTGCACTCCAGCCTAGGCAAGAGTGAGACTTGTCTCAAAAAAAAAAAAAAAAAAAAAAGGAGGAGGCAGGGATCTGGGTAGGAAGGCCAAGTACAGTTTCCTGTGTATGTCTGTGGGGAAGAAGCCACAAGGAGGGAGAAGGAGAAGGCATGGGCACTGTAAGCCAAGGGATACACGAACACATTGAAGAAGAGAGATCAGGCAGGGGGTGGGTATTGTGAATAGTGTGATATGACAACCATGGGCCGCAAATGGAAAATAAAATCGGAGGAGTCATTATGGGAACCTTTTAACCACACTAAAGAGTACAGATTTGATCCTAAAAGTGACACAGCACTGCTACTAAAGGGCTTTAAGCCAGGAAGAGACACAAACCAGACACTCATTTTAGGAAGATAACTGGCAGGGCAGCAGTGCAGATGGTCCACTTGGTGGTGGAAAGCCGCGGTGGGAGACACTTATTAAACGGCAGGAAACGCATGGCAGGACATGAGCTAGGCGCGCAGTGAGGCTGCTGCACAGAGCAGCACTCCATGAAGATTTCAGCAGCTGACAGAGATGAAAAGGATTCCACAGATTTTTAGGAGGTAGAATTACTGGGACTTGCTAATTCATTGTGAGGAGTGACTGTGAGGGAGGGTTTGGATGACTCCATGATTCATGCTTGGAGTTAAAATCATTTCACAAGTCCAAAATACTAAGATTCACCATTTATGGAGTAATTATAACAGGCCAGGTATATCATCTCATTTCATCCACATAATTCAAAGAGTGGCAAGCAGTCCTTTGCTGGGAGGACCCTAAGGCTTAGAAAGGTTTGCAACTTGTCCAAGGTCACTATGTGTAGGTAAGATTTGAAACTGTATCTGCCTTCCTCCCTAGCCATCTGCGAGAGAATGAAGGAATGGCAAAGAATTTACTGACATTATCCTGAAAGGACAGGCAAAAAAGACTGCACGTGCTGCTCACTTTTTCTCCCCTTAAGAACAATAATCAGGGCTGCTGCACAAAGTTGCATCTCAACCTTATACCTTACTGTGCATGTTTAAATGGTAAGCAAGAAAGGAAATGCAAAAGTGCTGGTTAATAACAATAACAGTAATAATGACTTCATCCACGAACATAGGCAAGTCTATGTAAACCAGGCACCTTCTCAGAACAAAATATTTACAAGATATATATTAACACAGGGCATTGTTTTGGAACTATTACAACGCACATGGGAAATTGAGAAGTTTTTTCAGTATTAATTGTAATTACAGGGATGACAGTGACTTCAGAAATTATTTATGTAGGCTTTCACACACACTCCCACTGTAAATTAGCAGTATTAGTTAATGGACACATTAAATGTTTTACCATTCGTTTAATATTTTCAGACTGTACCAGAGACTGGAACAATCCATTAGTCTCAGTCCCTTGGCACAAGCTCTTTTAGTTTATAACGGTAAATGGCTTTGTACAAGACACATATGTAATGGGAAATTTCAAAACAAAATAATTGTTTTGTATTGGTCACCACAAAACTAAAATATTTTTAAAACCTAAATTTTCCATTATACCATAATCATACTTAAGGAATGGAAAAGATATTTGAGTATGCCAAAAACTTCAAAAGATTCTGGGAGGCCGAGGCGGGCGGATCACAAGGTCAGGAGATTGAGACCATCCTGGAACATGGTGAAACCCTGTCTCTACCAAAAATACAAAAATTAGCCAGGCGTGGTGGCGGGCGCCTGTAGTCCCAGCTACTCGGGAGGCTGAGGCAGGAGAATGGTGTGAACCCAAGAGGCAAAGCTTGCAGTAAGCTGAGATCGTGCCACTGCACTCCAGCCTGGGCGGCAGGGCGAGACTCCGTCTCAAAAACAAAACAAAACAAAACAAAACAAAAACTTCAAAAGAACTATGAAAAATGATACCAAAAAAGTACTTTAAGCCATTTTAATAGTGTTTAAAGCTGTTCTCTGAATTGCCTGCAAGACATCACCAGGGTATCTCACATCACTTTGAATTCACAATGTCCGGACCTGAAGTCTTTTCACAACCCCCACCACCAACTGCTTTTATTCCCATTTTCAACCCTTAATTAAAGGCATCATTTATATACCAATCCTCCCCAAATCAGTAACTCCACACTCACTTCCTCCTCTCCTTCTCCCCTCCCTTTGGCCACACAGCTCTCCAGTCCTTCTGCACAAAGTCTCTCATCCAGCCCTTCCTTCCTTCCCAGTGCAGACAAGCTCATCTATGTCCTCATCCTGGTTTCCCTGAATATCCTGACAGTGTCCAAGGTGGTCTTCCTGCTGAATCCATCACTCTATCAAATGCATTCCAGAAGGTGGGTCCCATGTAGCATTTTTAAAAGTTCTGAATAGGCAATAAACATTTATGATACAAAATTCAAAATGTATTTAGAATGAAAAGCACATATCCCTCCTAAGCCTGCCCCCAGCTACTGACTACCTTTACTGAAGGCAAATATTTATCTTCTTGTGCTTCTTTCCAGGGATATTCTATCCATATACAACAACTATATGCTCTTTTGAGGTTTAAATGCATGCATGTGTGCACACACACACACACACACACAGTAACATCTTACAGTTCACACTGTTTCCCATCTGGCTTTTCCCACTGAATAAAACTTGAAGTTTGGTATGTATTGTTATAGACAGAACTCATTCATCTTGTTAATGGCTGCATAACATTCCACTGCATGATATATTTCACAATTTTTATTCCAACCAGCCTCTAACTTGCGCATTTGGGTTGTTTCCAATCTTTTGCTATTACAATATGCAATCACATCCTTGTAAACACGTCTTTGTACACATAAATGGCACACTTTACTACCCCTGCTGATTCCAGATAATGATAGGAGTGAAGGCACTGATGAATCTAAAGACTTGAAAACCTTTCTTTACACTCTGTCCTGTAAAGTGTGTATCTTGATATTGTGTTAAACGTCAGGCTAAAGCCTTTTAGAAGCTTATCTACAGTCATTTTGAGGATAGGCACCTCTGTCCTGGCTGGTAGACATAATTCTACATTTTCCTAAAAAGGCCCATGTAACCTAAAATATATTCATACGAATACTTTACCTGTACAAAAACAAACAAACAAAAAACCTCCCCCAAATCTGAACTCTTACAAAGGCTCCAAAGGGAGAAGGATGAACTGCTTTGTACTGACAGCTTTTCTCACATTACGGTTCTGACAAACAGGGCAGTTCTAATACTATTGTTGAGTAACTGGGAAAAATGATTGTTAGCACTCTTTATGGATGGAACTCTGAAAAATAAAATGATCAAAATGTGTGCAGAAACCAGACCACAAAGGCCAAACAGCCCACTGCTTTTACAAACATGAGATCTACAACACAGAATACTGTGACTCTTGCCACTTGAAATATTAGGCCTATGTGGCTGCTGGTTACTCCCCTAGTAGCTAACTGCTGTCAGACATTTCATACGAAATAGTGTGGTGCTAGATTACTACAAAGCATTAATGAAGTATGTCAAAGCATCCCCTACCAACAAGAAATCCTACCAACTGATTCCAACAGACTACATCACTGGGCATTGCCTGGTGTTTGGATCAATGGAAGACATTGCTGAGTCTTGCTGGAAGGGGCCTTACCAAGTCTTGATGTCAAGGGCCAGGGTAGCCACACCTTCTAAGATGTCAGCTCTCTTTTAACAGTTTCTTACTACTAATCTGTTTATCTCCACGATATAAAGACTAACTTCTGCCTTGAGTTCCATGTCAGTGGGAGCAGCCTACCAGAAGATTCCAAGAGTATGCTGACAGCTGGCCAACCCTCCACTCCAAGCCTGATCAGCTAATACAACCTGAGTTCCAGGACTGTCCCAAAGTCCTAAGATGTGCTACCAGCAAGTCTCAACCTATGGCAACCAACAAAATAAACAACTAAAAAATAAAATCTCCAACTAGATAGCACTCAACCTACCTGTTCTCAACAGGAAGATCTTGCTTCTGACTTCCCTTGTCTGTTGCTGACTAGACTGTCACTTGTCTCTCATAAGTACAAACCTACCTTTGCCTTCATAAATTGAGATTTGGGCTCAGCAAAGCTTAAACTGGATCCAGAAACTACAAAAATGTGTAAGGCCGAAACGAGTAAATATAAAATCTCTTTTAGCCAGAAACTAATTTCATGATTTTCTTGTTGGAGATTAAATCCTTATGTAAGACTAAAATGCAAAGGGGAATCAAAATTGCTAATCCTCTCTCATCCTCTAAAGATATATCAGCCTCTAGTGACCACCAGAATCAATGCCATGACACAAGCACACTAATCACTGCTAGCTGGTATACTGTTCTAGGTGAGCTTTCTTCTCACCTGAAGGTAATAAGGATTCACTAGGAATGGCCAGACTAGACTAAATCATATTTAAAAGTGTGGGCTTTCACTTGGTTACTGTGATTTTACTCTAATTATAGGTGCTTCAAATTTCTCATATGCTCTCATTCTCATGGAAAGAGCATAGGCTTCAAATATTAATTATGCTACTTAACTATATAAATTTACAGAAATTAAGTTATCTGAGACTCACCCTTCACCTCCTCCATTGGTTGAATGGGAGGAAGAATACCCCATGGACTTACTGAGATAATGAAGTGAGATATTAATATCATATGAAAATTACCTATGTGCCCATTACTTCTTATGGATTATAGGACACACCAAAAAGATTTCAGAAACAAATGAATAATCATTTTTTATCTATATTAAAAACACCTTATATTATTAAAGTCTTATAGAAATAATAGGCTTTGCTTAAGGTTATTTTAATATTTCACTAACAGTCAAGGCAAACCTAAAATTATTTTAATTTTTTTTTAAATAAAAGGTTGATGCTTTAAACTGTCTAACGGAGTCAAAATCTGTGAGGTATAACAATGTGTTCATATTTTTAAAGCATTTTATATAGGATGTAAAGCTCAATTCTTGAGTTGTTAATAAGACCAGGTGTGAGGGACATGGAACCCCACCCCCCTTTTATTTTTTTTTGAGACAGTCTCGCTTTGTCACCCAAGCTGGAGTGCAGTGGCACGATCTCAGCTCAATGCAATGTCTTGCCTCCAGAGTTCAAGCAATTCTCCTGTCTCTGCCTCCTGAGTAGCTGGAATTGCAGGCACGCGCTACCACACCCGGCCCATTTTTGTATTTTTAGTAGAGACGGCGTTTCACCATGTTGGCCAGGCTGGTCTCTAACTCTAGACCGCAGGTGATCCACCCGCCTCGGTCTCCCAATGTGCTAGGATTACAGGCATGAGCCACTGCATCGGTCCCATTGAACCCCTTTCTAGGTGCACATCACTGGGGACCTCTTCAGGGTGATTCAGGACTCCACTAGGCTTGGGTTGTTCACAAGGCATAGGGTTGCAAACATCTCTGGGATTTTCTGGAGAGTGAGCACCATGCCTCCCTACTATACCTTATTTCTTACCAGGTATAGTTACGAAACTATAGTCAACACCAAAGATTCTGGCTTTCAAGGAGGTTATAGAACATAAAAAAATTAGCAAACAGAACTCCATCACGCTAGCCAGGACAGAACTGTCAAGATATTAAAACTCTTCAGAGCTCTGCTGTTTCAATGAGATGGTTATTATGTATCAGACTCTCTTTTGCTAATATCCAGATATTAACAGTGGGAATTAAAAAAATCTTTTTTATTGCCAGTAGCTTATTTTCCCATATTAGGCCCCTATTCCAGGTACTTACATGAGATAAGCCACTGTCTTTTACAGAGTTTGAGGCTTTAGTCTGCACCACAAATAGGTATCAGAAGTGAGAGTCAATATAAATGAGTACAGGACTAAAGAGCCTTCAACGAAACACTTCAGCCACATCAAGACCACCATGAAGTCTAGGTAAATTCCATAGCCCTTCTTCAAAAAGTACATGAGTATATCAGTCAGGTGGGCAAAAGAAGAATAAACCTTTCACAGCAGTCTGCATAGCTTAGAAGCCTCTGTATAACAGGACAGTTGGTGGAACTTGGGCTGCTGGTCCAAAACTTGACCCATCCTTGCCTGTTTTCATGCAGTAACTCTCAGAAGAGATAGGTTTTAGAAGTTTACCTCCACATAGCTACAAGCTATGTCTTCAGGATCATGGTGACAATGACAGTGTCAGCTCAGGACCATCTATTTGGAGTCTGTAAAAGGCCTTGTATAGGAACACACGAGTGAACTGCGGATTTATAACCAGCCCCAGCACTAGGAGGCAGTACCGCACATGGCCACGCACTGGGAGCTACAACATGGCACACACACTGGGAAGGTCAGTCCTCCATGATACAAGGTTATAACTGGCCAAGCTTTTCATGTGACAGCAGTCTGCCACTGGCAATCCACAAGGTGCCAAAGGCTAAAGGCCACCTAGGAAACCAGCTTCATGAAACACGGATATGCAGACTCAGGGATAAAAAGTTCAACATGGTGGCCAGGGTTTGGCCTCAGAAATACTAGGTGGGGGGGCATGTTTGTAGAGAAGAGCAGATGAACTAGTCTCACAGAAGTTTGTTTATGGAATCCTGAATGGTCTGCGCCTCAAGTTCTAAGGAGATTGCAATCCCCCCCCCCCGCCCCCCTTTCCTATAACCTGGGCCCCTGTGATGGCACAGTTTCCAGTCTCAGTGGGGAGGCGAGTTCCTTGTTTTTGGTATCCAAATAATCCTATTCACAAGGTCACATACTTTAAAGACAGGGACCTATCCCTGAAGGCAGGCAGCACAGCCTTTAAATTTGTTTAAATTCGAGTAAAAACTTTTTAAAAATTTGGTACTTAGTGGCCAATTTTTTTTCATTGAGCACTGTATACCCAGAATCTAGCACAAATGTCTGATATATATAAGGAACTCTCGATAAATATTTGTTAAATAAATGAATGAATGAATTCTAAGGGCAGTCCTGGAAGTGGACAGACAGGTAGGGAGTGGGCTGCCGTGCAACAGACTAGCACAGAAAAAGTACTGGAGGCAGCAAGGTGAAGGTTACTGATCAGGAGCTCTGTATCTTCCCTGAGCCGTGGATCTTCGGTAAGGGGAAAATGGTAACACCAGGCATGGCACATGATCATGACACCCTGACTGAACGTCCGACACAGCTCTTTGGATGACAAGTGCCCTCTCCCAGCCGACTGATAGTGTCTATTAACCACTACGAACCCTCTGATGAAACGGATCCATGTCCTGGGACTCCCATAGTCTGATTTTGCAAGTAAGCCCTAGGTTCCCAGAGCTCCCGAGTTGGCAGAAGAACCAAGGACATGCTCACTGGGTCTTGCCTTCCTTTAGAAAGCCCATTTGAAAGATTTCTGGAAGGCTACTAGTGAAGGTGGAGACACAGATTCTGTTCTTCTGCCACACCTTATCTTCACCCCAAAATTTTCGTCTAGCTACAAAAAGACCAATGGTTTCTTACACTTTGGTGTGAGGAAGCCCATAATAACCTTAAGAGCTATTTCTCTGGGTTAGTCTTGGAAAAGATGCCATATCACTACATGGAAAGATAAATACGAAACACCCACAGAAACAAAGATATTTCCTTTCTAAAAGCCCCTAATTTCTAAGATATAGAAAAAAGAATATGAATTTTAAAGTTAAGATAAATGATCAGCTTTCAGAGTATAAAGCCATCTAAATTGTACATAAATCAGTTTTAAAAGGCAAAAAACACAACCACTTAAATTGCATTAATATGGCATCATTTTAGAGTGCTATAAAATACTTTCATATAAATGTTAAAATATGAGGTTTGCTGCTATCAGTCATCTAATAATTATGTAAGCCAAGGTGGGACCACTTCAATGATTAATGAAAGGCAAGAATCATGTTTGTAAACATGGTATAAAATAGTCTTAAGTCATTACATAAATATTTCAATGAGGATGCCAGAATTTACGGGTATAATATATACAAACCAATAGCACAGGGAGGGATTAGAAAACTGTTCTCTAAGCCAAAACGTGACCTAATACTTTTTGTCCAAAAAAATCCACTACAGTTTACAAATGTCACTCATTCATTCATTCAACAAGGATATATCCCTTTACTTATTCAACAAATACTTATTAGCTTTCCCTCTGTGCCAGGCACTGTGCTATCCTTGAGGATTCAGTTGTAAAGAAGACACAGTCTTTGCATCTGCAAGGAAATGTGTTTCCACCACCTCTCCTCACCCCCTCTCACATGCACATACCATGCAAAGATCTCCCCAACTGCATTATAGAAAGATGGTCATTTAGCTCTTGCTGTGTGGTATAATGAGCCTCCACGTGTAGTGTCTAGTACAGTGCCCAGCAGTCTCTAAATTCACTCTTCTTTGACTATTCCCAACAAACATCAAGAGCTGAGAGCCCTGAATTCCATATTAGCCGTGCCCTGCTATTAGTCATCTAACCTTGAGAAACTCATTTCAGCACTTGAAGCTGAATCTGCTCTGAGAACTCTCTTCTTGAAGGCCCCTTTCAGCTCACAGGGAATGAGATGACTAAAGATTTCTAATAATGGGAAGAGCTATTACCTCACAAAGGGCCTGTTCTATCAGATGACTCAAGTTAGAAAGTTCTCTGTCATACTGAGCTCAAATTATTCCTCCACGAATTCATTCACGGGTCTTGCACACTGCAGTAACACAAAACCTATCTACAGCCTCTACTACATGGTAACGCCTCATTAAAAAGACATCTGTCACATTTTTCCAAAGTTTTAAAATAAAAGAGTGCCCTTAAATGCCAATCAATCCCAGGATTCCCAGGTCTTTTTTATAATATTGGTTACCATCCTTTCTCTTTAAAGCACCGTGCCAAAATACAATGAAATATTCTAAATTTGTAGTCTGACCAGCAAGTGCTTGCTATACATCTGGTGATGCAGCATAACACTCTGCTTGACTTGTAGATAAAACAACTGAACACGTAATAACCAGTTAGAGGAATACTGTCTGAACCACATTTATTTAAAACGCCATAATAAAGACGCAGCATAGCAAAGTCATGAAGATACAAACTGAGGCCAGATGATGTGGACAGGTTCAGATTCTAGTCATTACATTATTAGACGTTAGCCTCTCTGTTTCAGATTCCTCATCTATCAAATGGGAATCATAATGATTCTTACACTGTAGGATTCATATAAAGAATTGAATGAGTTATCAGACATAAAGCATTCAGAACAGAAATACAATAGTTACAACAAATATCAAATAAGGTAGGCAACTTACTTGTCAGTGATTATTTCTTCAGGTGATAATCTAAATACCTTTTGTGTGTGTGCATTCACAAGTGATATGAAAAGAAAATAGCTTTTAGTTATTTCCTTTGTAAGTAAATATTGATAGATTAATGGAGAAAAATAAACTGACAGCTTTTTAAGTTCAAAGGATGTGATGTCCCTCTAAGAGAGAGATGAAGTAAACTATATTAACTGAGAGGAAGCTAAGGGAAAAGCGGAATAAATAGAAAGGAAACATTAAAGGAATTCTTAAGAACATTTTGTTCTGTACCACTAAAACCCAGCCTGTTCATTTCAATTATATTATGAATGCATAATTTCTGATATTTGATGTGCCATAAGAGTATGTTCTCATGTTTATTGGTCTTTTTATGTAGACTTTTTAAACCCTCGTAGAAAGAATCATAATCTGAAGCTAATGAATTTTAGTCACATCTGCTGTGGCAAGTGACCCCTGAACTAAAATCCTTCTTTGTTCTAGTGATCATTTAGTTCTAAATATAAGTGTTACCAGAGGGTGCCTGTGTTTCATCAACTGAGTAAACCCGTGTGGATGTGCAGTACCCGTGAAGTTTCACACACACCTACAGACCGCCCCCTGAAAACGTTACACGTGGTTAAATAAATCAAATAAATTACCTTTGTGTTTCGTTCTACTTCAAACAAACCAACAAAAAACACATGCTACTTTCCCTAGTAAACTTCCATAAGAAGTTTTAACAATGCCAGTACAATAATTTCATTAAAATTGTGACTCATTAAAGATTTAGCTTAACCTTCATTTAAATTTAAAGAAAACAGTCATTTGAACAGCATTCTTTGAAGGCTTAACATGTACCATGTGATTGTGATGACTTTCGTATCATTAAATAGCTCTTCTTTCGCAAATAACATTTACCTAACAAGGAGCGATTATAATTACATTTATTATTCCCAGTCATAGTTATTAATATGAGATAAAAGTGGAAATAAATCTTTGCTATACCTCTGAAAGATAAGCAGCATGGAATGTTTTCTCAAGATAAAGTTCATCCACATTCTTCCAAATTCCCAAACTTTTAGGAATTGGCAACACACTGCCACTTGGAAATAGGGAGATGACAAACTCGGGAAAATAACTGCCACTTTTATTAACCTGCAGGTATTGTGGTGTACTAGCACATTTAATTTAATCCTTATAATCCTATGAGGCAGGTACTCTTGTTATTCTCAATGACTGGTGAGGAAACT
>NC_045455.1:74576789-74616087 GCF_002776525.5 Piliocolobus tephrosceles
CTATGAGGCAGGTACTCTTGTTATTCTCAATGACTGGTGAGGAAACTGGGATTTAGAGAGGTTAACCAATTTGTCCAAGGTCACATTAACTGGATGTAGCCAAGTCAGGATCCAAACCCAGGCTGTTTGACTTTCATGGTCTAAGCTCCTATCCTCTACAAATGGGATAAATAAAATAAAATAAAAAAATTCTGGGGATAGACATATCCTGATAAGTGAGGAAAGAGAGCGGTGTTTGAGGAAGAAAGAGAACAGCAGAGGCAGAGACTACCCAGATAGAAAGTATTCTGTCTGACTGGAAAGAGTCTCGGATTAAACATCAGGAGGTCTGGGAGCCCTTTCCCAGGGTAGCACTAGTGTGACCAAAAAGAGATCAATTCTCTCTAGCCTCATCTGGGAGGAATACATTCACATACAGCATAGGGTTATGTTAAAGATAAAAATGAAACTTCCAAAACACCATGCAGATAGTAATCAAATTTTTTAAATGAATTTTTTTAAATGAACGACAAAAAAGAACATTTTATTGATTTAACCATCATAGAAAATGCCATGGTAGAACTTAAACTACAAATAAATTATCATTTTTTCTTTTTCTTTCTCTCTCTCTCTCTCTTTTTTTTTTTTTTAGAGACTGGGTCTTTCTCTGTTGCCCAGACTGGAGTGCAGTGGTGCGATCTTGCAGTGACTCACTGCAACCTCCACTCAAGCAATCCTCCCACCTCAGCCTCCTGAGTAGCTTTGACTACAGGCATGCACCACGACACTCAGTTAATTTTTTCATTTTTTGTAGAGATGGGGTTTCGCCATGTTGCCCAGGCTGGTCTTCAACTCTTGGGCTCAAGTGATTCTCCCACCTCGGCTTCCCAAAGTACTGGGATTATAGGCATATGCGACCATGCTGGGCTTGAACTATAAATATATTAATAAACATTAACCTAAATGATGTCAAAAATTGTCCTTTTCCATTCCCTGATCACATCACTGTCGCCTAAAATCACAAAAAAATACTTTCATTGTTAGTAAGTTTTATTATGGCAGAAGACACTTGTGAAATCATAAACTCAAACCATGGCTAAGATTAGCTCAATTTGAGTCAATAAAAGTATATATACAAATTTGTCATATCTGTTTCTTTCTTTTTTTTGAGACAGAGTCTTGCTCTGTTGCCCAGGCTGGAGTGCAGTGGCACAATCTCGGCTCACTGCAACCTCCGCTTCCCGGGTTCAAGCAATTCTCCCACCTCAGCCTCCCAGGTAGCTGGGACTACTGGCATGCACCAATACATCCAGCTAATTTTTGCATATTTAGTAGAGATGAGGGCTTTGCCTAGCCTCAAGTGATCCACCTGCCTGGGCCTCCCAAAGTGCTGGGATTACAGGCATGAGCCACCACACCCAGCAAATTTTTGTATTTAGTATAGACAGGGTTTCACCATGTTGGCCAGGCTGGTTTCCAACTCCTGACCTCAAGTGACCCGCCAACCTCAGCCTCCCAAAGTGCAGGGATTACAGACGTGAGCCACCCTGCCCAACCCATATCTATTTATTCATATTGTAAGACCTGGAGCAGAAGAATCTAGCAATACTGTGTGGCCTATAAAAACTGAGATAAATGGACATTTTTTTTTAAGCCACTAAGTTTGTGGTTGGTTGTTCTACAGCAGTAGAAAATTAATAGAGTACCTGAGACAATTTAGATAACAAAAAAAAACAGTTATTAACTCCAGAGTTGAGAGTGAGAGACTGCACAAGAAAGGAAGAGTAATCATACTGTGCGTAGGTTTTACATCATGTCCCCGATCCTCTGACACGACTGTCTTAATGTCTGTGGCCCCCTCGAAGCCTGGCCGGCCTTAGGGACTCACTCATACCCAACTGAACGTCACAGAAATGACACTGAGGAACTTCCCAGGCTAGGTCAGTCACTGCCCTGATCTCTAGAACCCATTTTACCAGAGAGTTCAGCACTGGATTTTCAGGCAAAGCACAGGTTTTCCATTTTCCGTTTCCTATTTATGTAGTTTCCATCCACTATTGTACTTTGTCAATATATCACCCTTAGAAACTTCAGCAAGAGGAGGGATGGCTGAAATGAAGCAGAATTTGGCCATTCCTGGATCCTCCAGCCATAATACACCAAACTACACCATTAGCCTCTGACACAAACCAGCCACAATAACAGCATCAGTAGCAGTCACAATAATTGAGGAAGGTAAGATATTTAAATATTTAAAGAGAGGAAGGTTTGCCAATAACTGGTTGAAAACATGTCTCTTGCTCCATTTTATACCCTGGAAAGTTCTACCAAATTCATTTGCTCTAAAACCCTAAGCAATCTGCCTAACTTTTTAGTCCCTACATCTGTTTTTGTTTCTTTGTTCTTTTTTTTTTTTTTTTTTTTTTTTTGAGACGGAGTCTTGCTCTTGCTCTGTCGCCCAGGCTGGAGTGCAGTGGCCGGATCTCAGCTCACTGCAAGCTCCGCCTCCTGGGTTTACGCCATTCTCCTGCCTCAGCCTCCGGAGTAGCTGGGACTACAGGCGCCCGCCACCTCGCCCGGCTAGTTTTTTGTATTTTTTAGTAGAGACGGGGTTTCACCGTGTTAGCCAGGATGGTCTCGATCTCCTGACCTCGTGATCTGCCCGTCTCGGCCTCCCAAAGTGCTGGGATTACAGGCTTGAGCCACCGCGCCCGGCCTGTTTCTTTGTTCTTTTATTTTGCTTTGTTTTGTTTTAGAGACAGGGAATCACTTTGTTGTCCACGCTGGAAAGCAATGGTGCAATCATAGCTCACTGCAACCTCGAACTCCGGAGCTCAAGCGATCCTCCCATCTCAGCCTCTGGAATAACTGGCACTACAGGCACGCACCACTACACCTAGCTAATTTTTGTATATTTTTTTGTAGAGAAGAGGGCGGTCTCACTATGTTCCCCAGGCTGGTCTCAAACTCCTGGCTTCATGAGATCCTACCACCAGCCTCCCAAAATGCTGGCATTATAGGCTTGAGCCACTGTGCCCAACCAGTCCCTATATTTCTAGTCCAATAAACTAAAAAAATAGTATTTGGTTGAATGAATAAATTTCTTGAAAATATTTCAACAAAAAGTCTTCTGATGCCTAAAATAAACTTTCATCTTATTAGTTAAAATCAACAAAAACTTATGGATAAGGCACCATGAGATAAAAAGGTATGACAGAGTCCCTATCCTCAAGGAGATTATAATAAAAATAAATAGTAAAAAAAAAAAATTTTTTTTTTTTTTTGAGACAGAGTCTTGCTCTGTCACCCAGGCTGGAGTGCAGTGGCACAATCTGAGCTCACTGCAACCTCCACCTCCCGGGTTCAAGCGATTCTCCTGCCTCAGCCGCCTAAGTAACTGGGACTACTGGCATGTGCCACCGTACCTGGCTAATTTTTTGTATTTTTTTTAGTAGAGACAGGGTTTCACCATGTTAGCCAGGATGGTCTCGATCTCCTGACCTCATGATCCACCCGCCTCAGCCTCCCAAAGTGCTGGGATTACAGGCGTGAGCCATCAAGCCCAGCCAAAAAAAAACTTTTTTTTAGACAGGGTCTCACTCTGTTGCACAGGCTGGGATCATAGCTCACTAGAGTCTTGAACTCCTCAAGGAATCAACCACCTGAGTGGCTGGGACTATAGGTGCATGCCACCATACCCAGCTAAGTTTTGTATTTGTTGTAGAGATGGGAATCTCACTATGTTCCCCAGGCTGGTCTCAAACTCCTGGCCTCAAGTAATCCTCCTGCCTTAGCCTTTCAAAGTGTTGGGATTACAGGTGTGAGCCACTATGCCTGGCCAAAAATAAATACTTAACTAAGTATAAGGCAGCATATGCTAAATTCTGTAAGAAATTCTATAAGAAAGATCACGTGCCGAGTTGAAGGGCCAAGAAAGACCTGTGTAAGGATTTGAGTAATTTCCTACTCCAAAACCCTAGACTTTGTCTTCACCTGAAATTAATGCATGCTTCAAATCTTAAATTTGAAACCCTCTTTCAGATTAAACTCTTAAAGGATACAAAATTCTAGCTAAATAGGAGGATTAATTTCTAGTGTTCTATAGCACCGTAGGATGACTACAGTTAACAGTAATACATTATATAGCTTCAAATAGCTAAAGCAGAATATTGAATGTGTGCAACACAAAGAAATGGTCAATGTTTGAGATGACGGATATCCTAATTACCTTGATCTGATCACTGTACGTTACACGCATCGAAACATCACTATGTATCCTATAAATACATACAATCATTATGTGTCATTAAAAAATAAAGAGGATTAAAAAACAAACAAATAAATGTTGATTGGGGGGAACCCTTACTCCCCCTCCATGAAGCTCCAGCAGAGAGAGGATTATTGTTCACTGCCCAGGGAAAAGCAAGTGGCTAATCCTACTAGTAGGACTGGTGAAGTTCTTTCTACCTCACCCTACCCCATCTTCAAGTGGGAGAAAGAAGGAATAAGCAACGTTTTGGCCTTAGGTCTCCAACAACTCATCAGAAGCTCTGTATTTAGTGGTTGTTGAATCCTGTTCAGCCAAAGCTGTCCCCTGCTCTGTACTGTAATCTCAAAAACTGAGAAGAGCAGAGAGATGGATGATTTATCAATCCGTCAAATATCTAGCAATCCCTTTCTCTTTCTGTTCAATATGCCCTATAAACCATCAACCCTGGATCAATTCATTTGTTTGTTCTCTACTCCCACTTAAAGAAAATGTTATAAGCACAGGGAGTAACGACATTACTAAACCTGATCTCCAATCTTTGGTAGACATCACTCACTACTTAGTAATCATCTATAGGTCCCTGCTCAGTTTCGATTCTCTGTTTCTACAGAACCAACTATTCACCATTCTCAACTTTCACTCACAGCAGATAACCTTATCCTTCAATTTCACTGAGAAAACAGCATTTGGTTTTGAAATATATAAACTTCCTGGCCACGCCTGCCTCTGTAAGCTTTCTGTCTCCCGTTCGACGCTGGTCTCTTAACCTGCGCTCTGATTCCTACGCCCGTCAGCTTACTCAGCAATCATGCTTCATCAGTCATTCCCTCTCTCTCGAGTCTTCAACTTTTGGTTCTAACTATTCCTCCTCTCTTCATATAAATGCATTCAAAATCATTTTTAAAACACAACAAAAGAACAACAACAAAACTAAAATTCTCTTCTGGCCGAAACATTTTACTAGCTATCTTTGTTCTCCTTTTAACAGCCAAGCTTTTAGAAAACAGTTACCTACCTTATCTCTGCCTGCCTTTCACTTGCATTCACAGTGCAGCCTAATGCCTGCCCCCAGCCCCACCCCACACTGAAACTGCTCACATCAATGGGACCAAATGACCTCCAAATTAACAAATTCAACCATCACTTTTCAATTCTTCTTTGACTTGACCTCTCTACAGTATATGACACGTCAAAGCATCTATCTTGAAACTCTCTTCTGCTTGGTTTTTATAACATCACTGACTCCTGAGTCTCCTTTACTTAAGAATGCTCTGAGTCTTTATTGGTTAAACCTTGAATTTTAACATTTTCCCAGGACTCTATTCTTGGCTTTCCTCTTCTCAGACTAAACTCTCCCTGGGGGCTGGGGGAGATGGGGAGGAATATTTACACTATGAATTATCCCACATGCCCATAAATCAATAAGGCAACATCTGAATTCATCTGTGTCCTCTGTTTCCCCCACCCTTACCAGTGCTCACCTCTATCATGGCACTGCTGTACACCTGTTTAGCAGTCTGTCTCCCCTGCCCTGGCATGCCTAGGGGATGCACACTGCACACTGCTGTCAGGAGCAGTAGCTTTCCCGGGAGGACTGGGGGTGTGGATGGGAGTAACAACAGAGCAAGAACAATGCACCTTTGAGGACCTAGCGAGTATGTAGTTATAAAAAGTAGCCCACAGGAAAATGGGCTGAACAATGCCAGGAATATCTTGAGGGAAATTATATACATACACATTCACCTCTGAATTTCTTGTGCTTAACACATGGTGGGAACTCAATCCATACTTTGTGAATGAAAGAAGTTGGAAAAAAAATGGGTTATAATAAGCTTTGAAGAATTGGTAGGATTCTCACAGCGATAGATGGGGGAGGAATCACTGAAGTCAGAGGGAACAGGAAAAGCACAGGCACAGGTAGAATTGCTGCACTGGTGGGACAGAGAAGGACAAATTAATTGTCCGGTAATACTAGAATGCTGAGGCATGATCTTACAGGATCTGAAGACTGAGTTGGGGATGCCATTCGCAGGCAATGTGGAACCAGTGACGCCTTTTTAAGCAACGTGATCTGTGATCAGAAAAGAAGAAACTGGAACAGAGCTGTCGAATGAATCACCTAAGTGAGAAGTGAAGCCCTGAACTACAGCAACTGCCTGAACGATGGCAACTGGGGTGAAATGGAGTGAAAGCAGACTACATAGAGAAAATATTATTTTTAAGACTGAAGGTAAATACACTTTTTAAATATTCAAGAACAATGGAATTAATTGAAGTATTAATTTAAAGGAGGTGAAAAACTTAAAGCATTAAAATTAAAAGGGAAAAATTATAAAATTTTTAAAAAGTATATTTAACTCCAGCTTAAATGAGTCATAACTGGTACTGGGTGTTAGAATATACAGTGTATTTAAAGTTGATTGTGTTGGTAGGAACTCCAACATGCATAAGTTAACAACAGTTTGCAATTGAACAGGGCATTCTGTACGTGCTTAAGAGAGGTCATTCTATAACTTTTGAGAAGGGAGTTAGCAGAATATAACCATACCGTGAAGCTGTTGTTAGCATTTTTCGTGCTTGCTTCAGCTACACTAGCATCTGAGAGGTCAACTTCATCAAATATCAGAGACTGTTAATGAAAAAAAACATATAAAGACATTAGAAGAAAACCTAACTCAATGCTCTTCAATACATTCTTTCAATACAGGAATTAGGAATAGAAAATGGGGGGAAAAAAAGTTAAGTTGGTGGTACTCTCTGCAATTTCTTCCTAGAAAGGAAAAATAAAAGCATGAAGTACAACTAATTCATAAAACCCCAACTGAAAAGGACTTTAAAGACCTCCTGGGAACACCATTTCAATGCAAATATTCTGTGCTCTCTGGAAGCATAACAGCTACCACTTATGGGGAACCTGCTGAGTGTGTGGCATACACATGCACAATGCAATCTCTCTGAAGCTTGTAACAGCTCTGCCAGGGAGGCAGAGGCAATATCATTGTTTCCAGGCTTGCAGGGTGAGAGCTGAGAACTAGTCCTGGCTTAGCTCACGACGAGTAACTGAACCTTGTGAACCTTATTTTCCTCATCTGTAACTATGTGTTCAAATGAGGTAATGAATTTGCTTTGCAAGTAGCAGATGACCTTTTCTGTATACTCTTAACATGCGAAGTAGCAAGAAGGAAATCCTAGTGAATAAATGTAGTCTTCCCACTTTTAGTCACTCATTGTTCACACTCATTCAGCATTCTTCCAGCAAGGCAGGCGTAACGGTGCACCACTAGAACTGCGGAAACTAGAACTTGAAGTAGTTGACAGTTGGACTTGACACCGAAGTAGACTGTAGAACTAGCCTACTTCAGTTCAACCAATCTGACTGTAAGACTTGTTCATTGACTGGAAGGAATCTACAGTCTAGCACAGGAGATTAAATAGACACAAGTAACTTTAAGGTAAGATAGACAAGAGTAAAAGAGAAGAAATACAATGAAATGCTATAGAAGGTCACAGATGATTAATTCAGCAGAGAACTGAACTCTCTCTCTCTTGTGAATCATGGAATAAGGAGTATTTGAGGGGATCTTGAACAGGGAACTTTGTCAAGTGCAGATGGAAAAGGCAAAGTCATCATAATGATGGTAGCATGAGCCCAAACTGGAGGCTGTCAAATAGCCAATGCTGTCTAGAGATAAATGTGAAAAATCAGGATGGAGCCAGATCAGGGACAATTCTGAACATAATGACTTGTAAAATAAGATTATTTTACATGGTTATTACTTCTATAGATACATAAACTCAGAATTAGGTTTGTTTGCTTGTTTTTACCTCCTGGTGTACAATTCTACCAATTATATCAGGAGTATACATTTATAAAAATGAAAATAATTGATTATTCAACTGGCACAGTAGCCAGAAATCCTAATGTTTATTTTTGAATATTAAAATATGAGTTTTTACAAATGGCTTCTCCCAAAACTGTATTATTATTATTTGATTCAACTGTTACGTAAAAAATATTTTAAGTCTTGATTTGATTTCCATATGATTTTTATTCCTAATTACCAGCATACTGGAGTGATTAGTTTACGTCAGGTACCATGTAAGCTCTTGATGTGTATTTTCTCCTTTAAGCCTCCTCTCAGCAACACGTGCTGTCCACAGCCACTCCACTGGAATATGCTGGAAGTGGGATATGAGCTCTCGTCTGAACACAGAGCATGAATTCTTAGCAACTACAGCAGCTCTCTCTTTCTCTCATGGTCAGGGAAAGATTTACAAGGTAAAAGGTGGAAACCAAAAACGTTGTGTTTATTACATCTAATAAGGTTACATTTAACGCTTTATTTTAATTGTCAAGAAAGAAGAAAGGAAGAAAGAAATGAAACTATACTAGGGCCTTCTTAAAAGATTATTCTTAGGGACATGTTTTGGAACTGACTCAAATAGACCCGCTTGGTATGGGGTCCACGATGGATCACATTTACATTGAATTCATGTAAGAGCACAATGCTACAGTGCATTTCCAAAACAAAAACAGCTTACAGAACCAAAATTTTACATCCATCCACAGTCTCAAATGCTTGAAACTAGTATTATCTCGAATTACCTTTGAGTCCTTTGCGTAGTAAAGGGTGCGGCCTCGAAGTTTGAAGTATCGCTTTTTCCACCTTTGGAAAGAACTGGTTTGCTTCAATAGCGGTCCCTCTTTAATACTGGTCTAGAGAGAAGCAGAAGCACCATGACACGGTTACAATGAAATTCAAACCCAAATGAAATTCAGAGCCAATGGTGCATTTTCGTTAACATTTGGAATAATATTTCTCATGCCTTACAAATTACAAGAGAATATGTTACTCTCATCACAGCTTTGCATATATGCAAAGCCCCAAAGAGCAAAAGTGAATTTGACATGGTTCCCTGCCCACAAAGAATTCATGAGTAATAGGCAAGACACATGCACATACACTGATACTTGCAATACAGTGTTATGTGCACACTGCCTTGTATATTGTAAGTATGGTGGAGGTGCAGTATAATATGATTACGAAAGAGCATAGGTCCTGGAGCCAGAAACCTTGGGTTCGCCTCCTGGTGCCACCACTTAGTAGCTGGATGATCTCAGGCAAGTTACTAAACTTCTTCATGGCTTTATTTATTCATCTGTAAAATGGGGATGACAATAGGACATACCTTATAGGGTTGTTGTGAGAAATAAATAAAAAACACATTAAAGGACTTAGGGCATGGTGTATAGTATGTGCTCATTAAATGTTAGCTACCATTAGCCAGGTGTTATTTCTAACATATACACAGTACTGTGCAGGTGGTCCAGAGAAGGAAGCATTAGCTCATCTCAGAGGGAGTGAAAGCAGTGTTCCCAGACAAGGTCCCAAGGTGGGTCTTGAAGGAGTTTATGATGAGAGATGGGGGAAGGACATTTTAGGTGTGTGCAAAAGTAGAAAGGTTAAAACATGGATATTTGGGGCATCTGCAAAGAGTTTTCTGCTATAAATGCAGTGAAGAGTTTGCAAGAGGGAGCAGAGGGAGATGCAGCTGGAGGAGGTAAGCAGGGATGCTGTCGCCCTGGGCCAGGCTCTGGTTAAATGCCTTAGGTATGCTAGCTCATTTCATTTTTGGCAGCAAAATACTTTGAACCTCTTTGACCTCATCTAGCGTTTCCCTCTCTTGATTTCCTCCATCACAACGGCTGCTTTCTTCTGCAGTGGGCCTACAAACTCCTGCTGTAGGCTGGCACTACCTCCCCTCTCCTCTCTCAGATATCTCTCTGGCTGTCCTGTCCCCTTCATCCACTTCAGGTCTTGACCATCTCAATGAGACCCACCTGAGTAACTGCGTGTTTCACACTGAAACTTGTACTTGCTCACCATATTTTCCCCCATCCTGATCTTATTACCCACCCCACGAAGTACTTTCCATCTTCTGACACATAATGTCATTTACTATGCTTATTGTGCTATCCCTATTAGAATATAAGGTCCCTGAGTTTATTATATTTAAAACAGTTAAATTTAATGTTTCATTTTAATTGGATGGAAAGAAAGGAAAAAAGAAAGCAAACTACACTAGAGCCTTCCTATAGGATTACCTTAGAGGCCATGTCACAACACTGGCTCAAATAGACCCCCTTAGGATAGGGTCCAAGATGGATCACATTTATACAGCATTCAATAAAGAGTTACAGTGCTATAGTGAGCCTCCAAGAGAAAAACCGCTTGTAGAACCAAAATTTTAAATCATCCCACTGGATTGCACACTGACAATATATCCAGTGCCTAGAACATTATCTGGTTCATATGATAATGAGATCTATACGAATAAATGGCAGGTGCTGAGATCATATCTCTGATTCCACCGTTCATTTCCAACTTTTACACAACATTATTTCTTACTACCATAAAGACATAATATATTGAGAAAAGTTTGTTGTCTCCAGTAAGACAGTTAAGTTGCATTAATATTTACTTTGAATTTCAATAAGAATTTTACTCTACAGCTTGCTCTAAGACTGTCTTCCTGGAACTGTTGTGGAATCATTACAATTTAATCGTAACAAAACACTTTTGAAAGTCAGTACCAAAGAGCCAATTTAGAGTCAGACAGACAGATTTCAAGCCAGGCTCCAGCATACAATAACAGTGTGAACCTGGACAAATTACTTCAACTCTACACCTCAGTTTTCTCTCCTAAAAATCGGAAATAACAATACCAACTTCACAAGTTTGTTGCATCTTACTTAATTATAAGATAATGCCTGTAGAGCACTTAGCACACTGTCTGGGTTAGAGAAAACATTCAATAGATGGCAGAAAGTGTTATTATTATGATATCATTATGCTATTAAGTCCGGGGAGTGTTTGCCAGGCATCAAATTATAAGAGCTTTTTGTAAGAAGTAAATAAGTGTTTGCAGCCACTGTCAGGACAAATAACAGCTGGAGTAGGACTGTATCAAGAGAGGAGGTTACAGGAGACAAGAGTCAGAATATGCTGGACACAACAGGGAGTGTGCTTTTTCTTCTAAGTGCAAAAAGCTAGTGGAATGTTTAAGGCAGAAAAGTGACAATGGGGAAACGGGTGAGAAAGGAGGTGGTGACTCGAATGGCAGCCACGGTGGAAAGCCACTGCCTTAGACTAGGGTAGGGTCTAGCTGCACATCTAAACCAATTACAGCTGTTGGAGTCCACACAGAAGCAATGGTGAGAGAGGCCTCCTGAGAGGAAGCAGTGAGAAAGGCCAGATGTCGGGAGAAATCTTGCCCTTAATAAGCTTCATGTGGCAGCAGCTAAAAGTGCTCCTGGAGTGAAACTCCAGGCCCCATTTTGCACAAACTCTTAAGAAAAATAATTTAATGCCAGCATTCTAAGGCCTCCCTCCCCTGCCTTTTTTTTATAATTGCAACTCATTTTCTATAGTGTAAACCACCATTTCAATGTCCTACCACATGGCGCCAGCTTAATATATACGGGTGGGGTAGGTCATCTTCGATCATCTCCCCCGTCACCAGAGCCCAGGACCCACGTAAACACAGGGCAAACCCTATCACCAAATACACTGTTACCACCACTCACTGTAGCAGGAATTAAGAGGTCCCCAAGTCTCACTCCAAAGCCTACTTATTTTTAGCAATATTTCATAACATGGAATCCCAATACAGAAAGGAAACAACACGTACAGCAATTCACACTGACTTATATTCTATAACTATCTTTTTATTCCATAAATCACACTGAACTTTTGCTTATAACAATAAAAATTAAAACATACTCCTAACAAAGGTATTTTTAAAAAGGGGGAAAACATAAATAACAATATAAATTTTTAAATAAGTCAAATTAATATAATTTAAATCTATTGAGGCTGAGAGTGTTAATAGTAAGTGCATATCAGTATTAGCTGCATGTCAAAATTATCGGAAATATTCAGATTTATTATGTGACATTTATACCAGAAAGACTAAAAATCCATATTTATCGTCTAATTATTTGTATCTTTTAAATAGTCATACATCTTAGGAATGCACCCCTGAAATAAAATCTATGTTATCACCAATTAAGTCAGAAATACAAACCAAAGGAAACAACATTACAGGAAAGAAAATGTACAGCTTTACTGAGATATCATGATCGTATTAGAAACTGCACATGCTTAAAGTGTACAATTTGATATGTTTTGACATACAAATATGGCCATGAAACCACTACCATAGTCAAGATACTGAACATACTCGCCACAATCAAAACTTCCCTTGTATCCCTTTATAATCGCTGCCTGTCCCCAGGCAGCCACTGGTCTGCTGCCAACAGCTGCTTCACATCCTCACCAACATCCAGTCAGTCACTTTAATTTTAGGCATTCTAATAGGTATACAGTATCTCATTGTGGTTGTAATGTGCGTTTCCCTAATGACTACTGATTTTGAGCATTTTCCTGTGCTTATTTTTCACTTGCACATCTTCACTGATGAACTGTCTGTTTGAATCTTCAGTCCATTTTTATAATGGAATTGTCCGTTTTCCTATTTTTGCATCTTAAATAACCTTTACATATTCTAGATGCAACGTATTTATCTAACATGTGATTTGCAAATATTTCTTCCCAGTCTGTGACTTGTTTTTTCCATTGTATTCATGGCATCTTTTGAAGATCAGAGGGATCCTGAATTTGATGAAGTCCTATTTATCCATTTTTTTCTTTTATGAATCACGTCAAATCTAAGAAAGCTTTGTCTAACCCAAAGTCACAAAGATTATCTTCTATGGAAAAACATTATTTGTACATGCATGACTATTAACCTCAACACAGAATCTAGTCATTCTAATTTTCAGCTGCTCTGTTACTAATTTCCTGTCTACATTGCTTTTTTTTTTTTTTAGAAAATATGAACAGGTATAATTATCTAAAATATTGGTTTGTAGCAATTACTCTGCAGATAGACACTATTAGAGGAACATCATAAAATGTATAACTTTTTGAAATTTATAATATACATTTTGCATATCTGTAAAGAGGCACCTCCATATCTGCGGAATTAGTGACTTAATGTAGCTAGTATGTAACTAAGGAACAGACCACAGTTCTCTACGTTGGCTTTTTGGTAGCAAATGGTTAAAGTACAAGCTAATCCAAATCTCTGTCTTTTCTAAAGTTAGTCACATCTTTTTATAAGGCTAAAAAATATTGTGGTCTTGGATCATATACATTTTTTAGTCAAATCAAAGAACGCCTTGCAAAATTATTTGGCTAAAGTAATTATAATTCTTAGTGAAAATTCATGTTTAACTCCAAAACATGCCCACTCTTTATTACATTCTCTGAAGACAAAATTTCCTATTCATCTACATAGGTGGAGCATATCTTCTTGATCCATGTTTCAAAATATGTGCACATATCATATGCAATGACATGATATGCTAAAAGTCTAATCTAAAAAGCTTTCCCAGGACCTGTAGAAAACATTAAGAATTATGAAGAAAGACTGACACTGTCTGTTATAATTTGATGTCCCCTCTGAAACTTACATGTTGAAATACAATCCTCAATATATCAGTGTTGAGACCTACAGCCTTGAAGAAGCTATTAGGTCATGAGTGCTCTGTGTACATGAATGGATTAATCCATACATAGAGTAATGGTTAATGGATCAATAGGCTGACATGAGAGTGGAACTGATGGCTTTACAAGAGGAGGAAGAAAGATCTGAGCTAACACAAAAGCATGCTCAGCTCCCTCACCATGTGATACTCTGTGTTACCTTGGGACTCTGCAGAGAATCCCCGCCAGGAAGAAGGCTCTCACCAGATGCCCAGCTACGCCCTCAGACTTCCCAGCTCTCAGAACTGTAAGAAATAAATTCATTGTCCTTATAAATCACCCTGTCTCAGGTGTTCTAAGCAACAAAAAATGAACTAAGAGACTGCCACTCTTTATGTGGCATAATGAGATGCTAAATCTTGTGATGACATCATGAAGCACTCATGCCCTCTCCTTCCACTTTCCTTTCTGCCTTCTTTCACCCTTTAGCTTCCCCCATTGGTCAACAACCAACATATAGTATAAAAGTTCACCAGATATTATGTAGTCTAGCTACAAAGAACTATCATATCCCTCATCAAGAACCTAACTGGGGTAGTGGGGAAAATTTTTCAAGCTGCACTTCAGAAAGAAAAGTCTGACTTATGAATATTTCAAACACAAATGGTCATTAGTAATGAGAAGGTCCTTATTCTGGCTAACTGTGTAAAGGACTCTTGAGGGAGAGACTCCATGGCGGAGGAGATGTATATTCTTCATTCATCACACAGACAGTATCCACTAATGAAGCTCCAAGTGAAGGACTCTCTGTGTCCCAGGAACTTGGGTTCCAAGTTAGAACTAGGAGTACATCTTTCCATAGAAACCATGTCATAAATTTGCCTTAATGCTTAAGTCCCCATGCTATTCTCTCATGTGTCTAAATCCCAAGGATACCAGTTGCCTAATACTTCTACGGGTGTAGTGGTGAGAAGGAATGAATCCTGACACAGCTGCAAAAAAATAAACAGGAAGGTCACCGGTAAATTAGGAGGTCAATCTCAACTGAGGATAGGTTTTACCTGCCTTTTGCCCTAGCCTGGATTATAAACTACTTGGAGTCCAGGAGGTCTATCTCATTTGTCTTTGTATCACTACTGTGAAGGTTCTATAATTTATGTAAGTACAGATGCTCCTCAAGTTACAATGAACATACTAATAAACTCATTGTAAGTTGAAAATATTGTCAGTCAAAAATGCGTTTAACACACCTAGCCTACTGAACATCACAGCTTGGCCTAGTCTACCTTAAATGTGCTCAAAACACTTATGTTAGCCTACAGTTGGGCAAAATCATTTAATACAAAGCCTATTTTCTAATAAAGTATTGAATGTCTCATGTAATTGAATACTGTACTGAAAGTAAAAACAGAATGGTTGTATGAGTACTCAAAGTACAGTTTGTACTGATTTCACATCATCAGAAAATTGGAAAATCATTGAGTTGAACCACTGTAAGTCAGGGAATGTCTGGTGTGTGTGTGCATCTGTGTACGTGTGTGTGTGTGTATATGTGTGTGTTTAATACATATTATTACTTTCATAGAAAAATGTGGTCTACGTTCCTAACAACCAGTTCATAAACAAACTACTTCTGGAACAAAGTCTAGTTGTGAATTGGGGTCTGCACATAAAAAGGAAAATGGGCAAACTAACATCTGTGACAGTGGTTCATAACTTGGTTAGATCAAGATGCCTTTTCAGAATCCGTTGAAAGTTGTGAATACTATCTCTCCAGAAACATGCGTGCGTGCACGCACACACACACATAATACACACACTGAAAATTACATACAGTTTTAGAGGGTTCATGAACTTTCGAGATCCACTGTAACTAAAAATGATGGCCTCCATATAACAATAAATTGGATTAGTGTTTTGGTGGTTGTTCTTTAAATAATTCGATTAGTTTTTTTGGTTGTTGTTTTGTAAATAAATCAGTCCTTAATATGGTTATGAGTAACAAATATTAATTCTTTTAAACTTTCTCTTCAGTTAGCTTAATGGTCTCCTATACCATTTGAAACAGTATAATTTGATATTACTTGAGGTTAGAGAGCAATAACTAAAAAATTTTGAGTTCCAATTTTCTGTTGCATTTTCAGCAGTAGTTAATAATTATATAACCAAACATATCCTAAAATACACAGGCATTTCCTAATTCAAAAGTTTGAAATATACTTATTTATTCAATTTGAAAATTTTACTTTTGAAGATATACTACATAGTTATTCTTCCCAAGATCATTAAACATTATTTTATAAAAATGAAAAGTTTACCCTAAGAAAAATTAATTTGAACTCAAATGTTCATCCCTTCAAAACACAAAAGAATACATTTTCATTCCATGTTTTCAGTCCTAGATTTTTTTTCAAACCAAGATTGGAGCTGTAGAATCTCTGGGTAACACATTATTTTCACTTTAGACTAGGAAAGCTCAATTAGCACCCACACCTCAATAACCTGAAATAATCAAACAACGGTTCAGAGTCTTTAATGTCCTATCCAGTTTCATAGCTCACTGCTTCATAAAGTGTGCACTTGTGACTCATAAAAGGACACTACCATACAGAGAGGTCAAAATATAATGTGAGGAAAATATAACCACAGTGGAAAGGAAGTATCAAAGGTTGTATTACCAATATTTTAGTGAGTTATTCTTCAAAGAAAATTGATTCATCATTTATGATTAAAAAGAGAATGTGCAAAAAATAAGAGATATAAAAATCAAGACTTAATAGTATGTTAAATAATTAACCTGATCAGAAAGAAATATGAAGCGTTCATCTAAAAATATACAGATTACATGGCACAATGTGAATATACTTAAAGCTACTGGAATGCACATTTAGAAATGATTAAGATGGTAAATTTTAGGTTATAAAATTTTTACCATAATATAAATACTTTTTTTGAAAAGAAGAGATTACAACACTGTTAAATGTCCCAGAAAGTCCTTGGGATAAGAGCTAAAAACTTTTAAGAGGGTAATGTAGCTTCTAGTCTAACAAAGTTAGTGAGAGAAGGAGAAAGAAACTACATTGAATATCATGGAAGAGCCATCTCATCGTGTCCAGAACTCAAGACTTATGGCCTAGCACTGACCACAGGACTGCTTTTTGGACCAGACTGCAGATGACCAGTAACACCATGGGAAGCCACCTCAGCTAAGAGGAGGTCTCTGAACTTTGTCATGTGACATCATGCTAGTCTTCTGTTACTCTAAATCCTTTCCTCTTCTTTCAGATGCTTGCTCAGATTCATTTGCATACGAATTCTTTATTTCTTTTCCTGAAAATGCCTAAAATATGCAGCCCAGTCATGCCCATTCAATACAGTCCTATTTCAAGATGCTTTGAGGAGAAATACGGGAAGCCTGTTGTCACTGCCAAGGGGGATTAGGGAGAGTTATATGGTGAGCTGCATGACTGTAGCATCTGGTGTCACCCAAGGTAGGCAGCCCGTAATTCTTAAATCCAAATATAGAACATTAAAGTGCTATAAAAATATATCTTGGCCAAAGAATAAATCATTTGGAAATTCAAACGGCAGAAGTGGGTGTATTCGGATTTTTGTAAAGTTCTGTTTAAGGCAATGGGGAAGAAAAGTTAATGTTTGGTCTATTTATGTCCTAAAAGCACGGTTTTAAGGAAATGTAAATAACCTACTTCATTCTCCCATGGTTATGTGGGTAATTTCCTAAAATGAAAATCTAGTTAAATTACGCCACCGCTTCAAGGCCTTCATTAGTTCTCTTCTGCCTTCCATATAAAGTCCAAGCTCCTACATGTACCATAGAAGGCCCCTATGCAGCCCTCCAAATGCATGGCTTGCCCCACCCAAGCTCCTTCCTCTGCCGTCCATATCCTCTGCTCCATTTGTCTGTCTTGAAATCTATTCATCTCAACATTCATCCAGCACCATTAGCCCTGGGAAGGCTTCCTTGACCCTGCAGGGGAAGGAAGAAGCCACCACTCCCACCTTCGGGTCTCTAACACATCCTTATCCTGTCTGTGTAACAGCACCTATGACGCTGAACAGTGTCCATCCACGTGTTTATGGTCCCACCAGGTCACGGCCTTTAAGAGGGCAAAGACTGCATCCTCCCCATTTTTGTAACATCACCGTCTATGGTGTTAGGTCACACATCAGAGGGCCTCCATAAATAAATGTTGGTTGACTTGACCTAAACAACTTTTAGCGACAGTATAAAATAGTATGTAAGGTGACTGTGCATTTGAAAACAAAGAAAAAAATTAGAAAATGGGAAAGCCCTGGGCCCCTGATTGAGGGGAAATGGTATCAATAAGTAAACAAGAAACACAGGCTGGAAATGCTTTTATGGTTTCCAGGGTTCAGCAGATTTGAGGCTGTTTCTTTTCACGTGTATGAAAACGGACACAATGCTCAAAGGCATACGTCTAGGGGGCAGAAAATGTCTACCCCGATTTTTTATGAGAATATTGTGCATTTAGAGATGTTCCTTATAGAGTCATTTTCAAAGCAAATAATTTATGTTTTTTCTACAGAATTATTACATTCTTCAAATCTTACATAAGCATGGATTAATCTCCTGTGATGTGTGACGCGGTGGTGTATATATAAGGGTGTATAAGATGTAGTCCTTGCCTTCATGAAGCTACAAACCTCTCTGTGTTACAATATACAAACAGCTAATTTGAAATTCTTGAAGAAAAAAAAAAGACAAAAACATTATTGCTGTCCTCTAAAAGATGCGATGAAAAAGATTTAGCTGGGAGGCAGTTATTCACATGAAAGTTAATCCTCAAAATAAACTTCTGTTTATGTACGGCTAAACAAACACTTCTTATAAAAGAACAAGCATAACCAAAAAGTGATTAATTTGTAACAGCTCTAGCAAATATAATTATATAATCAAAGTGTGGTTAAGAAAAAAGCACGTGGCTCCAAATATTTCAAAATAATGAGTATACCAAGTGAAGAAACAAAGATTCATTTTTTTAAATCATGCTATTATATTCGATATTAATGTTCAACCAAAATAATAAAGTTAGTAACAAATATAAGAAATAGTTATAATCAGAGTTATGGTTAAGAATCTGTTAAAAACAAGTATGCTTTCGTTTTATTTTGTTCACAAATTCTAGGATGAGGCATAAACTCTCCCCTCCTCCCAAAAAGGGCTTAGAAACATTTATATTAACTGCCATTTAGTCATATAATCTGTCACTTAACAGGTTTAGTACTACCTGACCCTCGTGAAAAATCAGTAAAGCCACATAGACTCCAACTGGAATCTAATAACCTAGTTTAAAAAAATTAAAAGCAAAAAGATCAATGAACCTGACTTTGAAAAATCATTTTCAAAAAATAAAAGCGTTACAAGTTGAACAAATTCTTATCTAGCTGGCTTTCTGAGACTGTTTTTAGTCCAATGTCTTAAAGCTAGAGAATTGCTCATTTCATGCCCTTTGCTTAAAGAAAATAAAGGTAATTTCTCTTTTAAATTATATACACACATGGATGCTCCAGGATTTCACCTAAATTTTCAGAAACGCCTTTGTGTCACAAGTTGAAGCTGCTTAGGTGGAAAACCACTTTAATGCCCCAAGGAGAATGCAACTTTAAATATAGCCCTTCGATGAGCCTTTTGTAAAGCTAAGAGTCCTTGAAAAATCAGGCACTGCCTTATTTATCCAGTAGGTATACACTTTCACTTTTAGAGAAGCATTAAACAGGTGTGTAAAGTGCAAAGGTCAGTGATGATGCATGTCTTTTACAGATGCCTTCAAGAATCCTAGAAGAACCTCTAGCTTCTACCAGTCAGATCCCAGCATGACCTCCACTTCTCATCTAGGGAATGGAATTTGCTGTAATGGGAGAGATGGATCAAGGGAGATTTCAATACTCTACATTTTATTTGTGTCACTTCTTTCCTATCTCTTCTAACTACTATCCGTTCTGTCCTCTCAAACAAAGGATTTTTCTTTGGCCTATACATTTCCTTATTCATCTGTCATATAAATTCCAGGAAAGCTGTGTTAGGCTTTCTTGGATGTCTGTACAAAACCTGTAACATCATGAATCTACCTGACCATCTTTAATGGTCAAACTTAGCCTCTATAGCTAACAGACTTTCACCTCTGAAGTGGAAACAATGCCTGCATATCACTATGTGCTATGATGGTATGTGAGGCAATGGATTCAAAAGAATATATAATTCTTTAAAAACATGATATGTCAAGATATTATCATCATAATAGTCCTCATCCTACACATTATTTGTTATGGAAAAGTTTTTGTTCCTTAAATCCATCCCTTTCCACCCCTCTTGCTATTGCCTTAGTTTGGGCTCCTCTAATTCTCTTGGACTCAATAGTTTACCAGGTGCTCTCCGTGCCATCAATTTTTCCCACCACTAGTCCATTCTTTCCACCGTGGACAAAATTATCTCTGAAATCCTGCCAAACTCTGGTTCAGTATATTCAAGGTGTGCCCATCACCCGCATAATTCCAGACCTCTTAGCTGGGCATACAATACTCTTCTGTCCACAAGTGTCCCACTTTCCTTAACAGCCCCATCTTCAGCAATCCCCCTAAGTTCCCCTAATAGTAAAGTAAAAGAGAAGTACTTGGTAATCCCCAAATACACCATGCTTCCCTGTGTCCAAGCTTTTTCACCAGCTCTCCCTTCTACTCAGTATCATCCTCTACTGCCTCTTCTAAACCTCCCACCCCATCCCATCCTCCTTCAAAGCTCAGGCCACTATCACATCCTTGGTATCACATCCAAAGCTCTATGCTCATGCATTACTGATAGCATTAATCATGCTGCATAGGGATTTTTTTGTAATGCCTGGGCCTCTCCTATAGGACTGAGTTTCTTAGTCACAAAAACTATATCTCATTTATACATAGAAAATAATTAATACATATTAACTAATCTGTTGAAGAATCAGGAAACAAAAAGTAAGAAATTAAAGGATTAAAACTTTTTTTCTTTGATAACAACTGGAGGAATTCAGTGGAAAAAGACAATTCAATTTATCTTTCCAGTAAGTCAATACATTGACAGGAAGCATACAACAAAAATAGACCTGACTCCTGAAAAAGAGTCCCAGGCTGGGTTCCACTTCTGCCGCCACCATTTGCTAGCTCTGTGACTTCAAGTAAGTAATCATATCTATGAACCTAAGTTTCCCCATCTGTAAATAAATAAACATCACCTGCCCCGTATTCCTCAGAGTTGTCAGGAAGAAACAAAATGATGAGCAAATACCTCCTGTAAACTCCCAAATGCTATGAAGTATCAGAAGTAAGGTACTGTTTGAGTAGGTCATACTTTGGGGAAACAGGTGTTTTTAGTGGGACTGATACAAAGCACATAAAGACACCATCCTGAACAAGGGCCTAATGCTTCTATTTGGATCCATTATTGCACAAAACCCTAATTTAACCACATAAAGAAAATGTCTAAAGTTTTCTAAATCTTAAACATAAAAGTAAAAATCAATTACGAAATTGTATTTAATATAATAATGGAGCATGGTTTATAACACGCTATGTAATATTATTTTACTTCTTAGAACATCGATCTTGTTTACCAGTGAAAATTAGGAAAGGATTAGAATTGCTGCTGGATAACTCCACTTGGATGCCACTGGCTCTTCAAAATTCAATAAGCCCCAAACTAATACGTCTGTCTCCCCGAGTAGCCTGCATGCTCAGTGAGAGCAGAGGCCACGTCCACCTCAGTCACCACTGGAGCCCTGGCACTAACCAGAGTTCCTGGCACAGATAATAGCGCTTAGTAATGATGCACTGAACAAATGAATGAATGAACACCGACATCCAGATAAAGTAGCTGAGATGGCTTTTGGGGGAAACTTGCACAGAAGCCTATCTTTAGGAGCTCTTCAGGCAGACCCTCGGCAGGAACCCAGCAGCACTGTGAGAACTCCAGCCACAGGTGCCTATTTTGTGGCGGGTCATCTCCTCACTTGCAAATGTCCCTGTGGCAAATATAAGCAATTAGCTGTTGTCTATTCTGGGCTTTTTCCCCCCAAATTAAAAGCCATTCTGCTTTTATCCACTAGCGCTTCATTGTTATTAGGGGAAGCCATCTATCTTGTCGTCATTAATATTATCTTCGTGGAAGGGACGGGTATACAGAAGAGATATACCTACAAAATGTGTAAATGAACTACTATTTGTAGATAGTGACATTAAAAGATAGTACATTTTCTCTCCTTCCATATTTTATCCAACAGTTAAACTTAACATAATTTAGTTTGAAAGGTGGCCAAACACAAACCACACAGACCCACGTTTTACCCCATCCTAAAGCCTATCTTCACCACAGGTTTGCCCTTCAATAGATTGTGTCTCCTATCGTAACACTGCTTTTTCCTTTTATTTGCCCTTCTAAATATTTTTGTGTGATTATAAAATGAGAACTATGTTTCCCCACAGCCATGCTGGAACTCGTATCTGAGCAACGACTGCTCCTCCTCCCATGGGTCTGGAAGGGAAGTCATTTGATCTTGCTCTGATTCAGTCTGTCAACCTCCTCCATCGGCCACCTGTGAAACTGCTTCAAGGCTGGCTTTCCTATCACCCTCCAAACTTGCCCGTCGGCTCCTTTTGACTCCAGACCCTTGGCTTTGTGCTGGTATCCTCCTTTCCCCGTGTGAATTTTGTCCCACCATGAATTTCCTACTTTCTTAAAAGTGAATGTAAGCCTTTGTATTTAAATAAGGACACACACATGACACTAAGCTCTATTTAATAACGCCAGTTGCTCTAAAGTCTGGCTGATCGTTACATAGAAACCTTTATAAACATTAATGCACCTTGATTCAATTGGTTTAGAGTAGGGCATAGGGACCTACACGTACTAAAATCTCTTTTGGTGATTGGAATTATCAGGCTTAAAAGACTCTTATACATATAATAATTTGCATAAACCCCTTAAAAAGGTGTAATTCAGCACTTTTGTTCCTTTTCCCATGCACCTTTAACGAATATCATTAAGTGTAGCCACTTACTTTTATCTGGCTCTGTGCATTTTAAAAATCTGGTGTCAAAATCTTCCTAAAACACATATTTAGGAAGCTCTGCCCCATCCAGGAGTAGGGGGAGAAGCTAATTTAGGTTTAATGACTGAGCATGCTCACTGTAGCTCTCCCTTCTTCAGGGCCAGCCACCCACAAGAAACCAAGCTACACTCAATTATGATCCGAACAAAAGCCAGATCCAACTGCAGATGAAGACTGGAATACGACCTCCAGTGAGGGAATAAGAGCTACATGGGTACTGGACTCAAACCTGTGTGCTGAGAAATTTCTGGACGGGGGCAGAGAAGAATGGCCCCAGCCGCTGTATCCCCGCACTGTCACGCTGACCTCGCCAGGAAAGCAAATGCTGGTGGAAGAACTGCAGTGGGTACAACGGGAGCTTCAGAGAATGATGTCCCCGCTTACAGGGGAATGGTGGTGAGGGATGTTTCTGGGACCAACGTTTAATGACAATGCAATCAGATGATGAGGGTGATTTGTCATTTACAATATCACAAAACATTTCCCTTTTTATAAACTGCCACCAGGAGCAGTTGTCCTCAAGCAGTTTGGTGTAGCAGGATCATCTGAGCTTTTCCCAAATACATGTGACCAGGCACTTTGAACCGGCCATCCAGAACCTAAGCAACTCAGCCTCCCCATTCCGGGATGACTCTGAGGAATTCTACGGCTGTGAAACAGAGTTCCAAAGCCACGCAGGGCCAGGCATGGTGGTTCACTCCTGTAGTCCCACCTACTCAGGAGGCCAAGGCCAGAGGATCGCTTGAGCCCAGGACGTCAAGGCTGCAGTGAGCTAGGATTGCACCACTGCACTCCAGCCTGAGCAACAGAATGAGACTAAGTCAGAAAAAAGAAAAAAAAGCCACAAGGCTAGATGGTATGCATTGACTATAATGATATTTAACATGACATAAAACCTTGACATTTAATATTCTAGAGGTTTGTACAATAGTCTTTGTTTTTATTCTCAAAAACCATACATGACTATCGTTTTTGGTTTTAATTTTACTAGAAGTAATTGTTTACTTTTACATATAAAACACACATGTTCTGATTCTGGTTGTCTGAGATGTCCATGTGACAGACAGCTGTAGTCTGGCCACAGTGTGGTGTCTGCTGGCAACATTTACTCTCTGTGCAGGGCGTGCCAGGGTGAAGCCCAGTGACACGCTTGTTCTTCAGTGGGTCTGTCTGCAGTATTCCATCCTGCCATGCTCAACCCAGGGATAAAAAATGGCTTCCCACCACAATTCCTCTGCCCTTTCCCCTGTCCAGGAAGGAAGAAATTCAACCTGTCAATAGCCAGTTATGCTGCAGCCTGTGCAAACCTGACAAGTGGTTATGTCTGTCTCTGAAGACCTAACTGAGGGAATGTATGCCCAAGGAATGTAAAGAAGCAAGCTTCCCCGTTTGAAATACTATAAACTCTAATATTTGGGATATTTACATTTAAATATAAATCAATGTATTCTAAAGCAAAATAATGAAGATTATCCAACGTATTTTTTTTTTTTCCTTGAGACAGAGTCTCACTCTTTCGTCTAGGCTGGAGTGCAGTGGTGCAATCTTGGCTCACTGCAAGCTCCACCTCCCAGGTTCACGCCATTTTTCTGCCTCAGCCTCCCGAGTTGCTAGGACTACAGGCATCCGCCACCATGTCCAGCTAATTTTTTGTATTGTTAGTAGAGACAGGGTTTCACCATGTTAGCCAGGATGGTCTCGATCTCCTGACCTCGTGATCCGCCCGTCTCGGCCTTCCAAAGTGCTGGGATTACAGGCATGAGCCACCGCGCCCAGCCTATATATTTTTTTGAGATGGAGTCTCACTCTGTTGCCAGGCTGGAGTGCAGTGATGCGCTCTCAGCTCACTGCAACCTCCACCTCCCGGGTTCAAGCAATTCTCGCACCTCAACCTCCCAAGTAGCTGGGACTACAGGCGCACGCCACCACGCCTAGCTAATTTTTGCATTTTTAGTGGACATGGGGTTTCACCATGTTGCTCAGGCTGGTCTTGAAATCCTGACCTCAAGAGATCTGCCCACCTCGCCTCCCAAAGTACTGGGATTACAGGCGTGAGCCACTGCGCCCGGCCTATCCAACATATTCTAGTTACCCTCCGTATCAGTAAACCATCTAGTGATTACTAATGTACTTTGTCCTCGCAATGGCTTATAATTTTCTTGAGAATATCTATAATGATATAATTACCTTCTTGAGACTGTAGTTATTTTGTGAACATTTATTTATTAATTTCTAAAATTAAGCTCTCTCTCCTTTTTTAATATGTACCTTCTTTAGAGCAGTTTCTGAATGTATTTTTCTTTTTTTAATTTTTATTTTTATTTTAAGTTCCAGAGTACATATGCAGGATGTGCAGGTTTGTTACATAGGTAAACATGTGCCTTAGTGGTTTGCTGCACCTATCAACCTAGGTGTTAAGCCAGCATGCATTAGCTATTTTTCCTAATGCTCTTCCTCCCCCCACTGAGTGTATTTTTAGTTAATATTAGGTAAAAGTATATGGCTTTATAATGTACTGTTACACAGAGAAGATACAAAATGTACATGCTGTATAATATCAGACATAGTTTTTTCATAAAATATAATGAACTACCAGGCATTACCACAAGATGGCAGTGGTGCTATGCTAATGATCAGGATTTTCTTTCGCAAATGTGAACACAGATGGGCTTTTTGTCAGTTGCACAAATCCTTCCCTGTAACTGGTGAATGCCTGAATGCCATATGTGTAACTATGTTGTAAATGGGTGAATGAATGAATGAATATTATCCTTCAAATTCTGAATTTACGTATTCCTTATCAAATGCCCTATTCATATCCAAGAATAATCCCTTTGCCCACACATGACATTTTGATGTAACCACTTTCCCCCATGGCCACAATGATATAGCTATTTTGATGTGAGGGCATTTTGATGTGGCCTAAGATAAACCACTAGCCATCATGTTTGTCTTTTTAACTAATAACTAATGTGCAAATTAGAGAGCCTCACAGCATACCTGAGGCTCACAAGACTGCTGCGCTTACCATGTCCCCTATCCTGGAATGCAGTTCCTGGCTGCAGGAGGAGCTGGGGAGTCAGTGGTAAGGTCAAGGGTAGGATGGGAAACAGGGTGAAGTGCAGGCATCTGATTGCTGAGCCATACACAATCAGGAGTCTCACATCTACCACGTACAGCTATCTCAGAAAGAGCTACTCAGCATTTCATGCAAAAGATCTGCTTATTTTCTGGAATTTCAATTGCATTTTCAATAATCTGCCTCTGAAATTCTCTAGTTCTTTCCCCAAAGAATATCTGAGTCCCAACTACATAGGAAATTAGAAATTAGTTAGAAATCTGCCAGCTCTCCACATGGATAGACAGATTAGATAGATAGATAGATAGATAGATAGATACACATATACATGTTATATTTAATAGCATAAACTCCACTCCAATGATGGTTTTGATGGACAAGATTGCTACCCCTAAAAAGGATAACCCAGTTCTAGAAGATTTTTTAAAAATATCTTATTAATAATCGTTCACAGAAATGAAGAGAATCAAATGTGAGTGTCCGCTGTGATTAGCATGGAACCAAGAAATGGTCAGAGATGAAGGCTGTGCAAATGACTAGAAAAAACAGCCACACACACACGCACGGGCACGCACACACGCACGCAGACGCACACGTATGCATGCACATGCACGCACACACACACAGCTGCACGCGGGTTCTCTACTTTGGTCACAACAGCATTTTCCTGTGTCCCTTCACCTGGATCCATCCCATCTTCCATTTATTCCTCCTCTGAGATCTTTCTCTATTTCTCTATCATTTGCCAAAACAACATAAGCCCTCCCTCCCTTAGGCTACTTTGCATTGTGGTGTAATCGTCTGTGTCCCTCATGCACAGAGGTGCAGAGGTATGGCCTAGGTTCAAACCTTGGCTCCACGGCTGACTAGTTGTTAAAGATTTTGAGCAAATTACTTAACGTTTCTGTGCCTGAGTTTCTGCTTCTTCACAGATAATAACAATAACTAAGCCATAGGGGTGTTGTGAGGACTCAGTGAGTCAATGCATGTAAAGTATCTGCAACAGTTCCCGACACACGGTGCTCAGTAAATACCAGCTGGTCTTGTGTTACTCTCACTTCTGTCCTTTATTAGATGGTAAATGTCCCCAAGTCAAGTTCATATTTACTTCACCTTTGTCTCCTTAGCACCTGGCACTATGCCTATCACCTCAGTGGTACTTACAATTTGTTTGTTAAACTAAATTGAACTATTCCCTCTGTCTTTCATCTCTAATCATTCTCTCTCCATCCTTTCCTTCCCGTTGGCATATCTGATTTTTAAAAGTAACAACTTTTTCCACTTCTTGATTATGTCTCAGCTTCCAAGCTATGCCTTCCTCTCCATTACTACAAAACTGCTTTAAAAAATTAGAATCCTCTCGCTGACTCTGCCTTTGCCTTTCCTTCAGCCTTACTGCACGCATTATAGCTTCCACTCCCTCCTTTTCAGGAAATCTATCCCTTGGCTATTTCCAATTACAGCCTATGTGCCAAATTTCTCTGAATGAACTTCTTCCCATAGTTCCAATTATCTCCTCTAAATATATACATAACTCCTAAAATAAATTTCTATATTTATTCTCATTTTCACTCCAGCTCCATTTACAACTGCCTGCCTAACACCTCCACTTAGAGATGCCATCACCACCTGAAACTCAAGTACATTTTATTTCATGTAACACATGTATTAGTATAATAGAAAAGACACTGGCCTGGCTTCAGAAAACCTAAATTCTAATTCCAAAATTGCCAGCAGCTAACTACATGGCACTGGGTAAAAAGTCACCCTATACGGAATTCCAAATGAATTCAGCACCTTCCTGTGGCAATTCTGCCCCTCCTCCTATGACCTCACATCTGTTAGCAGCAGTGTCCTTTTCCTAAGCACACAACCCCACAACTTCCAACCTATCTTTTATTTTCCCTCACCCTTAAATTAATCTGCCATCAAAAGGTTTCTGAAAACTGGTCTTCCTTTTGCCCTAATGCACGTGATTCTATTATTTCTCACCTAGACTACAGCAATGACCCCCTATGAATAAATGCTTCCAAGACCAGCACGCCAGGCGAACCTCCTGATGGTGAGCGGTGACGGAACCACCACCTGCCTGTCACAACACTAACCCTTCATTTGGTTCCCCCTGAAGTTTGGCCTGAGTGTGAAAATGAAAAATGACTCTTCTTTTAAGGACTCATAATAAAGCAGAGGAGACACAGAACACTCAAACGAGACTTTTCTAAATGTTGGCACTAATAAAAGGAAAGTAAACAAAAAGGACCATTTCAGACAATAGGACAAAATCCCTTCTGTCCTCCATGCCTCTGAGCCCAAAGAGAGACTCTAGGGCCTTCTGTCTCAGCTCCCCCATCAGGGGCATACCAGGGGTCCCCTAAGGCCAAGGGGCACAAGCTCAGAGAGACAGCACACTCAAGGTCTCCACACCAAAGCTAAGAAGCCGAGCCCTCCTGCTCGCCCATCTACAATCTGTCCTTGCAGTTCTTGTTCCTGTACTCACTCGGGCAGGCCTCAACTGACCACCACAGTCCCACAAAAGTCCCCCACTGTTCACAAGGCAATCATATGGACAGAAACATGAAAAACAGATGTATTTCCTTATACTGAACTAGCCCCCTGTCTAATTAATCCTCCATACTCCCTCCCTCCAGAATTATTTCCTTAAGGCAGATCTCATCTGGTCACTTCCCTGCTCGAAATCTTTGTTGGTTGTTCATCAACCACAGAACAAGGCAAAGCGCTTTAATTCTGCAACGAAAGCCTCTGACTGGTTTCATCTTCACAGATTTTGCAGCCCGCTCTTGAAATGTCACTTCCATCCCCACTCCCCACCCCCTGCAGTGCCTGCTCCTGGCATTCTGGTCTACCTGCCATTGGCCAGACAAAACACTCATCTTCCTCCCACCTTGGGTTCTTCATATAGGTGGCTTTCTGCAGGTGCAGAATGCGCACCCCCTCCCCAAACCTCTCCTCTCGTGACTCACCCTTAAATGCTGGACTTACATCCCCGCTCCTCCAAATGTCACTCAAGCAAAGCTCACTCATTTGTAATTCTATGTTCTCAGTCCTCACAGAGCCATATTTGCAAAATGCAATAGACTCACACAGGAGTGTGATGCACAAAATTATATTTTCTCTCTCTCATTTTTCTTTCTTTTTTCTTTTTTATATTATTATTATTATTATTATTTTGAGACAGAGACTCACTCTGTCACCAGGCTGGAGTGCAGTGGTGTGATCTCAGTTCACTGCAACCTCTGCTGCTCGAGTTCAAGTGATTCTCCTGCCTCAACCTCTCGAGTAGTTGTGATTACAGGCACCTGCCACTGTGTCTGGCTAATTTTTTTTTTATTTTTAGTGGAGATGGGCTTTCACCATCTTAGCCAGGCTGGTCTTGAACTCCTGACCTTGTGATCCACCCGCCTCGGCCTCCCAAAGTGCTGAGATTACAGACATGAGCCACAGCGCCCAGCCTCTCATTTTCCTATATTTTCAGTGGTAAATGAATTCTGAAATCTGTATTACAGTATGAGGAGAAGGTAAATCATAAAACAGGTCAAGTTTATCCACTCAATCTTTAGAAGATAGTCTAACTTTATCTCCTTAACCCCCAAAAGTCATTCCAGCATCCACATTACTTCATTTCTTCATTGTACCCACACTCCACTTGACCCCCAGTGTGGTGGTGTTGGGAGGTGGGGACTAATGAGAGGTGTTTGGGTCATGGCGGCTCTGCCCTCATGAATGGATTAATGTTATCATAGAGGGGGTTCCTTATGAAAGGATGAGTTTAACCCCCTTGTGCACTTGCTCTCATTGCCTCTCTCTTTCTTTCTCTCTCTCTCTCTGGCCTTCTCTTGCCCTTCTGCCTTCAGCCATGGGATGTCATAGCAAGAAGGTCCTTACAAGATGCCAGACCCTTGATACTGGACTTCCCAGCCTCTGGAACTGTGAGCCAGTCAATTTCTGTTCATTATAAATTACCCAATCTCAGGTATTCTATTATAGCAACACTAAACAGACTAAGACAGTCACAAAAGTTTAAAATTACACATACATACATATATACATACGTATGTACATAAATACCTGATACAACTATACAAGTTGTTTTAGAAGGCCAAGTTCATATATTTTACAAAAAGCATTTTGGAAAAAATTTTATGTAATGTCTACTAATATTGCTTTACTATTAATATTAGTCTTTCCTATGGGAGAAGAATGGCAAGTTACCAAATTCAGCCAAACAACTGATGAGTAATTACCAGCTTTAGGCATTAGATAAAACTTTCTTTAATGTTTAATAAGTCAGGTCTCCAGATAGAAAGAGCAGAGAGAAATTTTTGTGTGAGAGAAACAGCTAATGGTCTACCATAATCCATTCTTTCTCCCAGTACTTACCCTCTCAGCTACAAACTCCATTTCCTGACCTCCCTTGTATCTGACCACGTGAACAACTTTAGGCCAACAGGACATGAGTGGAAATGAGGGGTGCAACTTAAGATCCATTGTCTTAAGGGCACCTGGTTCTATTGCTTTCTGCTGGCCAGAAATAGGGATGACTCAAGCAACATTGAAAACTGCCCTGTGAGACTACATATCCCAGGCTATTTGAAGTTTGAAGCCCCCATGTCACTAAGATCTTGCCAATGAAATGCGAGCAATAGTCACGGGTGCCACTTTGGCCTAGACCTTTATAAACTGGTCTATCTCCTTCATGTTCTCCTTTTCCACTTTCTAGCTGGAACCTGGAAATGGTGACCCAGTTTTAGCCCCAGAGCAAGGACAATTCCCTGGGGAGAGATGTCAGAGAAACAACATGGGAGGAACCTGGGCCCTTGAATGGTCCCATGCAACAGAGATACTTCAGCAGCCTTCCTTGGACTGGGATATAAGACGGAAATGTCTTTGTTCTCTAAGTTCCTGAATTTTGGGGATTTACTTTTTATTACAACTTTACAACTCTAATATTTAAGCTATAATTAGAGGCATCCCACCAGCTTAGGACCACATACCTCTGAACTGTTACTGGTGAGAGAGAAATAAACTTTTATGTTATTTGAGCCACTGCATTTCCGACGTTTGCCACAGCTTGTTAGTCTATATATACTATTAATGTGTTCCTACCATCTAATCTGTAATCACTCATTTTTAATTAGTTACATTAGTCATTCTATATAATTCCAGGAAGAGGTGCAAGATTACCCAACATCCATTTCCCCTTTTGTCCTTCCTAACCAAACCCCGATTTGGTTTAGGTATCCACTCCTTCTCTCTAAGTCATGTGCTTAGGGAATGCTGACTCTATTCCTGGCTCTAGCAAGTACATACTAATTAGTTTAATAAATTGCTTATGAGGATTCCTTTCTCCTTGCCATTAGTAATTAGTTCGGAGGTGAGATGTGACCCAGTTCCAGCCAATCAGAGGTGAGTGGAGGTGTCATGGAGGACTTCATTTGGTGCACAGCAAGAGAGAACCCTTTTTCTGTCTGCTGTGTGGATGTGACACCTGGAATTGATTCAGGCACTTTGCTAAGGATACCACTGATGCAGGAGGAGCAGAGACTTGGGAATTGCAGAGAGGAGTGAGTCAGAGCCGGCCCTGTCTCCAGGTGCTTTGCCAACATGATGTGGGGTTTTTTGTTAACTGCAGCATCCTAACAAATAAAATATAACAAGAGTCCCCATATAATGTAGATAATAAGTAAACCATGCTAGAAGTGAAACAGAAATATTATATTACTCCCCATCCCAATCACTTCATATGGAAGAAACGTGTTTAACCCTAATAACATCAAAGGGTTCCTGCACCACAACATGCGGAAGAAAACCCAGCTGCATTAAAGTAGCATTCTCCATTTACCTTATGCTTTCTTCAAAAAGACACTCCACAAAACCACGAGGCTTCCAATTACCCACACTATAACCCCAAATAAATACACAACAATCTCCTGATCCCAGGCTGCAGACTTCTCCTGCGAAGGGAGGCAAAATATCTCATTTGAGCAGTCCACTTAATTCCTGCTGCTTCTCTTCAATCAGGCCTCTTGCAGGTTATTATTCACTTACTTCTTAATTCTCAATACATCTTTCAGAGCTTTTCTAAACATTCTGTACTCTCATCAAACACCAAATCAGTATAGTCATTGTGCCAAATAAGTAGAACCCCGCAGAGTGCAGGCAGCAAGAAGCTATGCTTTCTCCAGGCACCTAAAGTCATTCAGAAGCCTACTCATTTCTTGTCCTGAATGAACTCTGTTCTGAGGTTTTCCCAGTCATTCATAAAAAATTTGAAGTTCTCTGGTCACCTCTAGTCACAAAAACATGTTACATTTCAGTAGGGAAAACGACCAGGCCCCAATTCCAAACTCTACTCAAAGTTAGGCCTCTCCTCTCCCCCATCTGGGCTATTCCACACTCAGCAGGATTCTCCTGAATCACTCGGCTCCTTCCTTTAATTCACTAGGCAGAGTGTCTGCTCCTCAACTGGGGCTTCTTCATTCATTCTGCAGAGGTGTTCGTGCTGGAAGGAGTTTTCTGCAGCTCCCAGGGGCCAAGCAGGTGGTCACTTAGAATGCTGCCCACACTCCAACATCTGCATCTGCTGGGCACACCTCCAGCCTCCACTGCCAAGGCCACATTGTCCGTTGGCAGGAAGGGCTCTTGGGTGGGGCCACTTTTTAAAAGGCCACCAGGCTTCTCCTGGCCCCTGGACAGCAGATCCTGCTGCTTTATTAGCAAAAGCACAGCTGGCTCCCAATGCAGCTGCCTCTTTGCTCTACAGTCAGCCAGGCAGGCGTAGCTCCAGCAGGTGTTTGACCTCTAAACTTCTCTAGTTCAGGGTTAGTAGGTTTAGTGTCTCCACAGCCTCCAGAGGACACAGAGCAAGTCAAGAGAGCCAAGCAGTCTCCCTGCAACTCCCTCACTCAGCTTGAGGTGAGACAGAATTATCCCCTTCCTTCCTGCCTTCCCAGCCCCCGTCTTGGTCTCTTGGACTTCAATCACACCATCAAGATGCTGGGCTAAGGGTTAGAAACCTTCACTAAGGAATGTGATGTCATTGCCACTTCTTGTTTTCTTGGTAATGTTTTGGGGCCTCAGCCAAAACTGAGACAGAATGAAACCTATCTCAACATCCTGTTTCACTTGTTTTCCTGACATCCAATATGCTTACCTCCTCCTACGCACTCTTCTTCCCATGTCTACAACAGATCCAGTCTTTCCATTGCCACAAGTTTCTTTGCCTTTAAAAATGTTCTGTCTCCCTGTCTCACATGCGCGCGCACACACACACACACACTCTTCTTTTAACTTGGACATTACCTTTTCCCCATCCCTCTTTCTTGCCACTGTCAGCCCTCTAGAATCAACTGTCTATACTCCTCACCTCCATTTATTTATCAAACATTTCCTTCTGGACCATCTGTAAATATATTATTTCTCCTCCAGAAGTCCCTGAAACAAAACTTTCAAGTCACCTGTGACCAACACTGTCCAACAACCTTTCTGCAATGATGGAAATGTTCACTATCTGCACTGTCCAATAGCGTAGCCAGTAGCCAAATGGAACCATTGACCTGTGACTGGTAAGACTGAGAAACTGGGTTTTTCATTGCATGATATTTTAATTTAAATAGCCACATGTAGCTAGTAGCTACTGTACTAGACAGCACAGCTTTCAACAAATCAAACGGTTTATTCCTAGTTCTCAATCTGCCTTAATACTGTATCATTTGGTGCTGTTACTGTTCTTCCAATAAATTTTCTTTAACCATAAGTTCTAGAAGACTATTTTTAAAGGATATGCGAATGTAAGTCAATGAGCTAAAGAGGCCAGTCTGGGCTGGGGAAACAACATGAATATATGCGAGGCATAATTAATCAGCAAGTGGTGTGTGCATTGTGGAAGGAAAGAGACAGGAGTGAAGAGAACAGCCATACTAGAGCACAGGATAAAGGCAGAGATTAGTTGGGGAGGGGGTGCTGGATGGATAAGCCAGAGACAGGTCACAAAAATCATCAACAGCTAGCGAGGCGAGTTATGGGAGTTAAAAACTGAGAGCAAAAAAAGATTCTTACAGACGAGAAAAGAAAGACTTGCTTAAGGTCACAGAGCATTTGGTGGCAGAACTGTAACTAATAAGTCTACTTGCCCCACACAGAATTTGAGTTTCAAGCATTTAATTAAAAGATTTAGTGATTTAAGAAAATTAACTCTAGCAATAGTATGCAAAAAAGATGAGAAGGGAGAAAATTTGAAGATGCTGAGGGCAACTATGATAATCCAAGAGTAAGGTGGGTTGAATTCCTGTAAGGTGAATCCAATAATTTCAGCAGCAGATTCTCTACATACAAAATATGTAAATGAGATGTTTTATTAATGTAAATGAAACTTGAGGTTTAAATGGGCAAAATTATATATTATGAAGTCAATTAATAAAACGAAGTTGTTTAAAAATCCACGCATTTTTCCAAACATGAGCTACCACGGCGGCACCAGTTACTGCACTGGTGGTATGTAACGCAGCGGTCCCCAGCCTTTTTAGCACCAGGGACTGGTTTCATGAAAAACAATTTTTCCATGGACCGGGGGTTGGGGGGGGTGGTTTCGGCATGATTTAAGCACATTACATTTATTGTGCACTTTATTTTTATTATTACTACATTGTAATATATAATAAAATAATTCAATTCACCATAATGTAGAATCAGTGGGAGCCCTGAGCTTGTTTTCTTGCAACTAGACAGTCCCATCTGGGGCTGATGGGAGACAGTGACAGATCATCAGGCATTAGTTAGATTCTCATAAGGAGCGCACAACCTAGGTCCCTTGCATGCACTGTTCCTAACAGGGTTTGCACTCCTATGAGAATCTAATGCCGCTGCAGATCTGCCAGGAGGCGGAGCTCAGGTGGTAATGTGAGTAATGGGGAGCAACAGTAAATACAGATGAAGCTTCCCTCACTTGCCCCCCACTCACCTCCTACTGTGTGGACTGGCTCCTAAGAGGCCACAGACTGGTGGCCCAGGGGATGGGGACCCCTGATCTAATGTGTATATTTTCACAACAACGTATTTGTTTGCTCATGCTGTTTTTCATTACTGTTTTTGTAATGTTTAAAGGCATATTTTAAAACAAAATTTAGAACAATTCTTATAGACCCCAGAAGTACCTCTCCAGCCCCAGGGTTCTGTGGAATACAGTGTAAACATCCTTCAACCCCAGCTTAGGGCCCAAAGTCCCCAACTCCATCATCTTGCTTTATCGTTTTCGACAACACATTTCACCTTCACACGTGTTACCCAGTCAACTTATTTATCATACTTACAATTTTCATATGTTTTCTTCACTGTTGCATTCGGTTGCAAAAGAGTTGCCTAGCTCGTAGTTGGCACACAATAAATATTTGCTGAATGGGTAACACACCTTTCAAGCCTTTACCCTTGCTACTACCAGTGCTGCTTCACCTGCAGTGAAGATGGCCTCAGCCCTGCCATTCACACTTCAGAGACACTGAACTATGCCCAAATACTCCCTGCTCTCTCAGGTCTTCTCCCCAGGTAGCTTCAGCATCAATCCTCTATGCTGCCACAGACCCAGTATGAACACTTTCCTAACACATCCCACATTTTTCCTGAAATTTTCTGTGTCCACTGCACACATGAAGGAATGCAGGCTCCCTCAGGGCCCTTATTCAGCTCTGCACTCTGCACAGTATCTGGCACACAGTAGATGCTTAAACACGTTGCGGCACTAGAGTTGAATGGACAAACTGAGACCTGTTACAAAGGAAGAATCAACAAGCATTGATAATGTGGGATAAGGCAAAGAAACACAGCAGGGCAGGATGAAATCAGCCGGAAAGCGCCAGTGAACTTAAGGTGACTCGCAAACCTGACTCTATGAATTAGTATAGGCGAGAAGATGAGGAGTCCAGTTTTAAAGGTGTATTTTTGACAAAAGGCTACACAAGCAGGGATGAAGCATCCTCTTGCTATCCTGGCCCACACTGATTTCTCCCTCTGTGACTTTCTATCACAATTAAGTCTAATATAGAATTTGGCATTTAATCATGTTTCCTATGAATTTCTAATTTTCCAACAAGAAAACCCTTTGGTAACTCCTTATGCACTCCAGTATACTTCTGGAATGTGCCCTTTTATATTAAAAGTTATTTTTCTCAACTAAGAGTAACTCAGAAGTGCTGACTTTAGCTTAAGAATATAATGACCTCATAGCATTAGCACAAAGATGTACTCAAACTGTTGTTAGTGGATTTTTAATATAATTCGCTTATAAATACACACTACTAACAACCTTAAGATTAAATTATTTGTATTTATGAAATATTCACTGCATCATTTAGATCACAAAGAGACCAGCATTACATTAAGAACAAAAAGAAAATAAAAACTTGAGGAATCATATACTTAAGAATCTTCTGATTGATTTAGGAAGTGTCATCAAAAGGAATGGCTCTTAAAATATTATACAGGTGCCAGTACACATTAACAAACTTTTAAGTATTAATTTATTATTTTTTTTGAGACAGAGCCTCGCTCTGTTGCCCAGGCTGAAGTGTAGTGGCATGATCTTGGCTCGTTGGAACCTCTGCCTCCCAAGTTCAAGCAATTCTCATGCCTCAGCCTCCCGAGTAGCTGTGACCACAGGCATGCGTCACCATGCCCAGGTAATTTTTGTATTATTAGTAGAGACAGGGTTTTGCCGCATTGGCCAGGTTGGTCTTGAACTTCTGGCCTCCAGTGATCTGCCCACTTTGGCCTCCCAAAGTACTGGGATTACAGGCATGAGGCACTGCGCCCTGGCCTAATTTTCAATTTATAATATTAATTCTTTTATCACCCGTGTAAAGTTTTAATTTCTCAAATTCCTAATTAAAAACACCTTAATGAGCATATGCTTTTAGCTCTATTCATTCCCAATAGAAACGAGATTTCTAAAAATGTGTAAAACTATAAGGAAAACAAAATGGGAGAGAAGAACTAGAAGACTTTTGTAAGACATAAAGCAGACGGACGGCTGAGAATTGACTTAGCACAACCAGAAGACAGATATGGGGTTGAAAATCAACTCGCTTGAACAAACAATCCCCAAATGGCTCAAAAACTGGCAGTACCATGTACCTCTGGATGCCAGGATAAAGATGAAGCTAACAAGGATTGGGTGAAAATGTATTTCAGAATCACTAAGTGCTCCTTCCTCCCCCTACACACCCCCTGCACCTCACTCCCAATTTCTTCACCTCTGGATAGCTGCAACTGCCTCCCCCAACCCAGGAATAAGGCTGGAGGTTTATTCTGGAGAGGGTCCAGCAGAGAATGTCTGGAATAGAAGACCCAAAAATAACTAAGGGCAAGAATATATTATTGAAAACAGGAGGGTTACACAAAAGTTTACATATTAAATATTGAGAGTTCCCTGGACTTCCTGTTTATTGGGCTTGCAGTTGCTGGCATCGGGGGCTACAACTTTCCACTGGATGAGGCTTCTTTGGGGATCTGATGAAGTTGAGAGAAAAGACTTTAAAAAATGCTGGTAACAGGGGCTACCAACGTGACTAGTTTGATTAAACAGTGACGGACACAGTTGACAAGACCCCCCACTGAACTAACACAGAGATTCCAGTCGGCTTCAAGGGTATTCGTGTTCTCTTGTCTGTGTGTGTGTGAATGAAAAGACAAAAAGATGAAAAATGGGGGAGATAGGGAGATAGGAAAATTACACAATAAGTGGAAGAGGTCCAACATCTAAATAATAACGATTCCAAAAAGAAAGACCAGAGAAAACAGAAGGAAGAGCTAATTCAGGACGATTTCCCAGAACTGAAGACTGAAAGGGGATACAAAAAGCCCACACAATGGATGAAAATAAACCCACACGAATTTCACTGTGAAGTTTCAGATTCCCGAGGAAAAGGGAGGATCCTGAAAGCCCTAGAGGGAAAGGCTGGGGGAAAGCTATTATACAAAGATCCAGCTTGTAAAGGATTTCCCAGTTCTGGAGGCTAGAAGGCAGTGGAACAATGTCGTCAATGTTCTGAGAGATCAATGGTTTCCCACCTAGAATTCTAAACCCAGACGAACCACTAATCTTGTGTTAAAGAAAAATGGAACCAACTTCAGACATGGAAACCCATGTGTGCAGGACTCTTTCTTCCCATATGATCAAACTCATTGATACCTGAATAATCTTTGTACATTTCCCTTTCTCATGTGGTTCCCTCAACCCCACTTCAAATTATGATACCTCCATCTTGAAAGGGTCCTCAGTCAGGTAACAGGAACATTAGCTTCCAATAGGGTAGCAATTTTATGAATCTTTGCCAATTCCACTAAACCTTGCAGAATGTGCAATGCTTGACATTATTGAGTAATAATGAATCACTGAAATTCACAGCCAGGAGAGAACAGGCAAGTCTGGAGAGACTGAAAAGCTTATCACATAAATGGGATCTGAATTAAATTTGAAGTCTCTCGAAAATTACTTGTCATATGGCAAAAACATGGAATCATCCCAGGTGCCCATCAGTGGTGGATTAGATAAAGAAAATGTGGTACATATACACCGTGGAATACTATGCAGCCATAAACAAGAATGAAATCATGTCCTTTGCAGCAACATGGATGCAGGTGGAGGCCATTATCCTAAGCAAATTAACGCGGGAAAGGAAAACCAAATACTGCCTGTTCTCATTTATAAGTGGGAGCTAAACATTGGGTACACATGGACATAAAGATGGGAACAACAGACACTAAGGACTACTAGATGGGCGGGTGCTAGAGGGGTTAGAAAATTAACTGTTGGGTACTGTGTTCAGTACCTGGGTGACAGGATCACTCTCATACTCCAAACCTCAGCATCCCACAATATATCCAGGTAACAAACCTGCACACGGACCCCATGAAGATAAAAGTTTAAAATAAAATGAAAAATTAAATTTGAAAGACAAAATATTACTTGTTGTGACCCAAAACTATTGAATTTACAAAAATCAAAACATAAGTAGTTATAAAATCAAAGTTTTCAATTCTATTAAGAAAATAACAAGCAATGACACAGAAACAATATAACTTTAAAATAGACATTTGTAAGTACTCTGTTCTATACATTTAGACAGATTGGTTCAAGCAAATGTAAAGTTTTTACACCAGAATACCAACAAATGCATAGTTACTTCCCAACTAGTGAACAAGTCAGGTTATAAACTTAATTGAATTGTAATTATGGCAGTATTAGCCTAATGGTCATCCATAGGTACCAAACCAAAGCCTAATGGTCATC
>NC_045455.1:74916097-75118232 GCF_002776525.5 Piliocolobus tephrosceles
GCCAACCTAGAACAGCCAAGTGTTCTTGTTTAATCTACCTAAGAAAATTTGATAAGCCAGTATACTAATTTTACTTAAGAAAGCGTATTTTTTAAATTTTATTTTGCAAAGTGTTGTACATAAATCAGTACTGCTAATTACAAATAAGTTTTACTTATTAAAGGAGATTCCACAAACATATAATTCACACATACTTAAAGTTTATATTTATTCTAAAATTTTGTTTAAGATTTTACAGATCCAGACTGATCTTCCTTAATTGGTTGTAATTAGTACTGTGTGTGTGTGTGTGTGTGTGTGTATGTATTTAAGAATCACAGAAAGCTTTGACTTTATGCATTTCCCCCTTCCTCCCTCTTCACCCTCCAGGTTTTTACCCAGTCTTGCTAGATCAGCATTAGAAAAAAATCTGGCAGATGCTACAATAGAAATAAATACTGATGACAATTTGGAGCCAGAACTGAAGGATTGCAAATGTAAGTATTTGATTTGGTTCTTTTTTTTTAAGTGAAATAATAATTAGCAAACATTTGATGCTATTTATTTTAATTCCAGTTAAAAATGTTTTTGGTTTTCATCTACTTTGATTTATATGTTAGTTTGAAGAAGTGAATCTGATTTTTATTAAGTTTGAAAAACACAAGTAAAAAGAATATTTGCTTCATTTCAGTACATACTAGATACAATTCCCCTGACCCTTAAGATTCACAAGTGATGCTAATTGATACTCTGAGAATTCCTGCTATAAATCAATGTGTCTAATTTTGACAAATGTACTTTTTCCGAATGTATTTCACCAGTGAATCTAGAATGCTGTTTTCTTTGCACATTTACATTTTGAGGGTCAACGATGTCCAATATGTTGGAGAAACTTTCCTAGGTTGATACAAACTAAAATAATAATCAGAATATGCATGTCATCTTATTCCTTCCATTTCCACCTGTATTGTCTTTTATGGTACTTTTTCTTCTGGATAGCCATAAATATAATTTTGAGTTCTGGGGAGATTTAGTTCTTCATTTAAAAGCTTTCTATTCTTCAATTAGAACACAATGAAAGATTTTCAATTTTTAAAAAATTTAAATACCTATTTTATTGAAGCAGCCAATGTGTGACCACTCTTTAAAAGGGACTATTGTGGTTTTCTTTGTAGCAGATGCTTTTAATCATTGGGGCTGCACTGAGACAAGAATTTGGTATTGAGAAAATAAGATGACATTTTTAGAGTCAAATTATAAACTCAGCATACTGAGGGATCTGAATACAGATACACAGAGTCAACTCAAAGAAAAGGAATAATATTATATTCTCAATATTATTTGAATGAGTCTATTAAATATCCAAAAAACGACTGTCATTCAGACTGCCGATTGTTTGGTCTTGGTTACTGGCTAGTGTTAGCAGTGCCCATCTAAGCCTCGTGTAGGGGATAAGGAGCCTAAGTGAAGAGACTTCTTACTTGTCTGGTTCCATTCATCTTTAAGGCCATCTCTCTTGTGAAGAATTCATTTAATTAACTCTCCATGTTCATATAACAACCTTCTGATGAGGAATTGACTTTCCACGCAGGTTCCCTCCAATTAATATGCTGGTTATGGCAACCAACATATCATAGTCCATGTGAAAGTTACAATTGCCATATAATATTTTGCAATTCTGATTTTACATCAGAATATATATAGAGAGAAATCAGAATATGTATCTTTAATATTCTCCTGAAAGTTAGATTTGCCCTCAGTTATGATGACAAAATCAGTTTTACAGCCTACTAGGCTGAAAAACCTTGACAAATTTACCAAACTAATGCCATTCTGTGGGTTTCTTAGAAGATAGCTAGCCAACTTTCTCCCACAGAAGTGCTAACATCACCATTCTCTGAGTGCATTTCCGTTTTTGAGGTTAATGTTTTAACAATAAACATTGGTTGACTGAATAAACTTGTCCTTAAGCCATAAATCTACTGAGTGGATGTATTCCATAAACTAAACCATAGATAGCATCAGATGCTGTTTGAATCTGAAATTATGTGCGCCATCTCAACATACAAGTAGTTAGTAGATTCACTGCCATATCCCTGCTCTTTCTTTCCCTTTACAGTTTTATACTGGGTCTATTTCAGAGACCTAATGGTAGTAAATAAATAGTAAACTCTCAGTGTTACAGCTCATGGTTTTCATTCCCTGTAGAACTTGTAAATAAAAGGAAAATGGCAAGGATCTATTGAAGGGCAAAGTTACTGTCAAGATCTACTGTGCTGTGTCAAATGTGTAGCACTCCACAGTGATTAAACAGAGTGACGATTATTTTTAGCTCAGACTTGTTCACAGTACTCCATAGAAGCAAACATTGCTTTTCTCCATTGTTTTTCAAAACGCTTAGCACAAAAGTCACATTCTAGTGGAGAAACAAACTGTAATTTTCTTATTTGAAGTAGAAAAAAAAAGATGGGTGAATTGTTTAAGGCATTGTGTAGTTGCTTGCTAAAGTATTTCCACAGGTTGGAATGTTATTTGGAGTAAAATATTAAATATATCCCATGTGGTAGAAAGAATGTCAGACTAGACTAAATTCTGTTTTAAGCTCTACTCGTATTAGCTGGGTGATTTTGAGAAAATTACGTAGTGTATGTTTTTAGTATTCTCATTATTCTTTCCTCTTTGAATTACATGAGATCATATGAGAAAAAAATGAGGTGAAGCTTTAGCTAGGGATCTGGCACATAGAAGGTCCTTAATAAATGATAGCTTCTATCATTGTAATGATTAGTATTACTAAAATACCTGCTACTATTAATGTTATTAATATTATTATTGAACTTGAAACATGTCAGTGAACATATCATGCGTATCTGGTTACTGTAGGGAATACGTAGCAGATATGTTCCCTGACTTCAAGAGGTTTTTTACTTAGTTTTCTGGCTTCCAGGAACTCATAATCTATTCTAGGTCAACCTATTTAAAGCAAATAAGGAATAATATAATAATTATTACAAAATAATTACATAAGACAGAGGTTCCCAATCTAGCTGGATATGAAAATCACCTGGGTGATTATTTGAAAATATAGGCCTCCTGCACCAACCTTGCAAATAGTAATTTTAAAATATTCATTTTGTTATGTTTATTTGTAGTGTGTGTGTGTGTATATATATATATATATATATATATATATATATATATATATCTCACAATTTAAGTGATTTATCCAATAAATTTATCCAAAGTGATTTATAAATAGCTGAGACTAGAGGCATGTGCCACCATGCCCTGCTAATTTTTGTATACACACACACACACACATATATATATATGTATAAAGAAAGAGAGAGGCCGGGCACGGTGGCTCAAGCCTGTAATCCCAGCACTTTGGGAGGCCGAGACAGGCGGATCACGAGGTCAGGAGATCGAGACCATCCTGGCTAACACGGTGAAACCCCATCTCTTCTAAAAAAAATACAAAAAACTAGCCGGGCGAGGTGGCAGGCGCCTGTAGTCCCAGCTACTTGGGAGGCTGAGGCAGGAGAATGGCGTGAACCTGGGAGGCGGAGCTTGCAGTGAGCCGAGATCGCGCCACTGCACTCCAGCCTGGGCGACAGAGCGAGACTCTGTCTTAACAAAAAAAAAAAAAAAGAAAGAGAGAGACAGACAAGGTTGCACTGTTATCCAGGCTGGAGTACAGTGGTGCAATCATGGCTCACTGTAGCCTCAACCTCCCGGGCTCAAGCAATCCTCCTGCCTCAGCCTCCTGAGTAGCTGGGACTATAGGCATGTGCCATCAGGCCTGGCTAATTTTTAAAAATTTTTGTAGAGACAGGGTCTCTCTGTGTTGCCCAGGCTGGTCTTGAACCCTTAGAGTCAAGTGATCCTTTTGCCTTGGCCTCCTAAAGTGCTGATGACAGGCATGTGCCATTGCACTTGGCTGAAAATAGTAATTTAAGAGTTCTGTGGTAGGTTAGTTCATCTGTATTTTTTACTAGAGCTATAGGAGATTATCTTAAGAGGTTTCTGAAATGGTGCACACTAAAAAATAATATTCAAGGTACTTTGGAGCTTTTGAATTTAGGTGTATTTAACTTATGTATATGTTATAGTCTCTGACCAAACAAGCTTATGAAGTTGGCTTGACTGTATTCTGGTTTTGTTTTGTTTTGTTTTAGTGTCTCACAATTATATATATACTGTTTTCTATCTACATTGTTTTAAAGAAAATTTGTTACCTTTTGGAGCATTTTGTATCTAGAGCTGTGGTGTTTTATTACTACTCTCAAGCTTATTTCTTTAGATGTTAAATTAAAATCCACAGATATTACTGAAGCTGTATTGCGTTCTATGTTGGGTGGCTTGGCATCTCTGAGGACAGTGCTATGAATAATTATCTGTCCTGTGTGAAATGTTTAGGTGAAGTAACATCTGGAACTCTGAGGATTGGTGCTGTTAGTGCTCCGATCTATAATGCGCACGAGAAAATGAAAGTGCCTGATGTTCTTTTCTATGACAACATTCAGGTAAGAGTATTGCTTTGTGTTCTTGGGTAAATCACTTAGATTATGGTAGTAAACTCCAATTCAAGTGAAATTGACATGTAATTATTTTTGTGATTTCCTAAATTTAATTTAGATGATGCAGAATGAAGTGTTGAACATTTTGCGTGTGTGTGTGTGTGTGTGAGATGGAGTCTCACTCTGTTGCCTAGGCTGGAGTGCAGTAGCACGATCTCGGCTCCACCTCCCAGGTTCAAGCGATTCTTCTGCCTCAGCCTCCTGAGTAGCTGAGACTAGAGGCATGCGCCACCATGCCCTGCTAATTTTTGTATATTTAGTAGAGACAGGGTTTCACCATATTGGCCAGGCTGGCCTCCAACTCCTGATCTCATGATCCGCCTGCCTCAGCCTCCCAAAGTGCTAGTATTACAGGCATGAGCCACCACGCCTGGCCGAACATCTTTTATTAAGACATAAGACAGAAAACAGAAAATTTTTTCCAAAGATACTTAAAAATTGGAGGAATTGTTGCTATGATTAGGGTAATAAAGTGTATATATATATATTTACACACACACACACAATTATATATGTAATTTTATATACAATTTTTAAATTAAAATAAACATTTTAAAATTAAACACAAAACAGAGCTATCATCCTCTCTTTTACTTGCTTGTTAAAAGATTTCAGTAGTTCAGAGGGATATGTCCTATGCATCCTTTTTCTCATACTCTTCTTTTTCCTGCAAGTTCCTGGTATTTTTCTTTTATTTCCTTTTCTTTTTTAAAGGAGGACAGTAGAGGCTCTCATTGTAAACTAGCCAATAGTTATGGACCTTCCACTAAAACGTAGAAGTTTGTATCTAGAAAACTTTATTGTAGATGTTTACTTTAATAAGAATTTTTTTTAGAGAAAATTACCTATAATATAAAAATTTTTTCTTGTCCAACTTTTCTGTCAAGTGGCTATATATTTTATAGTAAAACACCTACTTAAAATTTTCTATAATACATTTTAGGTTATATTAACTTTATAGGTGTCTAGACATATTATTCTTAATAAAACTGTTGGTTAAAAAATCTGAAATCTGTCAAAACTATAATAATTTTGTATGGCATAGAAAAGAGTATAACCTTGATTTGATTTTTATCCATTCTATAGCCAATTAACTAATGTTTTATTTTTTTTCTGGGGCATTAATGCGCTTGCACAATCAGTAGACAAATGAACAGAAAATAAAGTTACTTAAAAGATACAAAAGTAGAAAAAAATCTTGCCTGTCAAAGACAAAAACATGATTATGAGGAAAACTGATTTCCTCATAATAAGCACTGATAGTATTACACTGTATTCATATAGTGGAAAGGAACAAAGAGACAAAGAACCAGGAAACTGTTATAAATGACAATTTAAAAAACTCCTTGGTGGCAAAGATTGAAAAGACTTCACAGGATGTAAGAATGTAGGAAATTCAGTAGCAGCAAAGACCATTGTGCCCTTGAACACAATGTCTGTTGCCATGGTGTTTGTGACATGGACATTTAGGACGCAGGGCTGCCATGAACTTTACAGAGTGGCCCTGAAGGACTTTTCGTAAGCTATCTCCAAACATACCTTCTCTTCTTAAAGCATTATGAATTAGCCACTAATGAAAACTTTTTAGCTGCACCAATTCAATGGACAGTAGCTTGATTAAATTTGCTTCCATTGTGTATATTATTACTTCCTTTTATGCTGTACTTCATCTTTGAAGCAGTAGTCGGTGCCTCTTGCAGACTGAGGTGCTTCTGTATCATCTTGTTGTTCTATGCCCTGTTGTCTCCTTACCACATTGTGTTGAAATGGACTTTTGAAATGTGTTTTTCCATATCACTAAGGCACAGTCCTGTTTTCTTTATTTAATATTTCCAGCAAATAGTAAAGTGCCTGGCACGTAGTAACTGCCAAGTAAATATGTGTTGAGTGGATTAATAAAATAATGAGTAAGATTTTGAATGTTCTTGATAAAGGGTATTACTTCATTAAACCTTCCCTTAAGGAATATTACACTGGCAGCAGTAAGGAGAAGTTGGAGGAAAGAGAAATTAATAGCCTCTTAATAAGCCTAAGGAGTTTTAGATGGGTAAGAATTTAAAAATGCCCATTATGAGTCTGGCCTTGTCCTAAGGTATCGGGATACAGAGATCAAAATGCACACACAAGTGTATGTAGCTCTAGGGCTCAAGTTGTTCTTAATCTGCAAGAAGGTACACACAGTTACTACACAGTGTGGTGGAAGTATGTGCAGTTTACTTATGGTAGCCTTGGTGGGATTGATTGACCCAGATTGGAATGATCATAGAAACTTGGTCAACCAGACCCAGTTAGGAGAGTCTCTCAGGCAACGAGACCAGTATTAGCAGAGACTTAGTTATATGAGAGAGTAGCTTATTTAGGGAGCTATATATAAATTGTTGTCACTGGTATGAAGCTGAGGTTGCAGGTGGAAGAGTGTCAGGAGAAGAGGCTGGTGAATGAGGAAAGAGTGAGATCTTTTCAGTCCTGGTAGTTAAGGAATTTGGATTCTATTTAGAAGAGTGAGGAAGTTATTGAAAGATTTTAAGCACATTTGTACTTTGGCTAACTTTGCTTTTACTCTTTATTGTTGTCTAGGAGTTAGAACCAAGGCAAAGAGAAACTAGTTAAGTGGTGATTGCAGTAGTCCAGATGAAATTTATGAAGGATCTGAACTAAAGAGGTGACAGTGGGGACAGAGCGGAGAGGACACATTGCAGGGCTGTTTAGGAGATCAAGTCAGTGGAACTTTGTGTTAGATGAAAGGCAGAGATTCTTTCTTAGGGAGCACAATGTCTGGTGAAAAAGTAAACAGAACATTATTCTAAATCATGCCCGTGGTTGGAAACACAGTATAGAAGGAGAGTGGTAGGAGATGAGGAGACTAGACCACGAATGTAAGGAATGACTTTTGTTCCTGAAGTATTAGGAGTCATTTAAGGAATTTTGAGAAATGAGTTGATAAGATTTTGAACAAAGAAGTGTCAGGACTGTAAGAACACATTGGCTTAAGGAAAGACTGAAGTTAGAGAAGCTAATTAGCTGATATGAATCTAGGCCAGAGATGATAAAAACCTTAAAACTGTGGGGATGGAAAAGAAAGGGTAGATGCAGTTGATTTTTGATGGCTTAACAACTCAGGTGCTGTTTAGTTGGATCTTGATAAGAGAGGAATGAGGAGGGCAGGGTGCTGATGATAGAAGTTTGGTCAGCTGGTAGAAAATGATGCCATTAACTGGAGAAAAAGATGCAGGATAAAGAATGAAGTTCAGGAGAAAGTAATAAGTTGAGTTTTAGATGTGTTGAATTTAGGTGCCAGGGCAATAACAAAGTGGTTTGATCATTCAGAAATAGAAGGCTGTAGTTAAGGAGGAAAGTTTTGCTGTTGAAGATTGGTATAGAGTTGGTAACTGAAGCCATGAGCTAGATGAGAGGATTTAAGGAGAGCAGGGTCAGAGGTAGGTCTTTGAATGCTGACATGTGGGTATCCAACTCTGCACACAGCCCTCCCTCAACCCTCAGGTGGGTGCCTGGGTACAAGTAGTCACAACCTGCCCCATACCATGAATACAAAGGGAAGCATGTAAGAAGGTAGAAAGATGGAATTGCTACAGGAAAATCCAGCTCAGAAAACTATGGGAGAAATTGTTAGGGAGGTAGGAAGGAATCAGGGGAAATGGATAACTGGGAGAGGTTACTTTTAAGAAATTGTCTGCAGTACTAAGTGGGTCAAGAGGCTAAGAGGAGAATTGTGTTGGCAGTGACTTTAGCCTTAGCTAAGGTTTGTTGATTTGAATAATCGAGTTGGATATAATGAGGACATGAAGTGGGAGGACATGAGAATTGTAAAGAAGAACCCAAATATAGTTTGGATTATTTTTCAATATTTACATTGCTTTTTTCTTTGGCTATTCAGGTTCTTACTCCAACTTTTCAACGTACATTAGCCCATTTATTACTGGAAGAACTTAGTGTTTTCTGGAATTGACACTGACTTTTCATCTTAGTGAAAAGGAAGAGGTCTCCATACTATATTCCCACCAGAACTCAGCTTAAAATGATGTATATCTTGGTTTGCTTAACATATTTTCTGCTTATACTTGTTGTCCCAGCATAATTATTAATAGTGTCTCTTTTTATTCTTAAAAGCATACACCTTATATCCATTTAAAAGTGTTCAAGAATAGTTGTATACTCACCTCACTTCAAGCCTTATTAAAACTCAGATACTCCATGGCGTATCTGAAAGCATTTTTGAAATTAAAAATGACCAAGATAAACATCAGGGAATACTCATTTATTCCTGAAGGAGATAAAGCACTTTCTCAGTTTTTCTTCTAAGAAACTCTGAAAGAAAATACTATTAAATTTGACAAGTAAAAAGAAAAATTTCTGTGTATATGTGTCTATGTATTATATATTATCTATATTTTATATCTATATATTATATATAATTTATATGTACATTATACTATATATAATTTATATGTATATTATACAATATATATAAAGCACCATAAATGAAATTGAAAAAACAAAGCAAGTGACGTACTAGAAAAATATCTGCAGCATGTATTAGATGCAAAAGGTTAATTTGACTGTTTACAAATAGGGAACTTCAATAACTTTAGTACTTACAAAGCTGCTATTGATTTGATACAGAAAACCAAGAGAAAGTAATAGGAATATTAATTGTACTGGAGTGTAGATCTCTTCCCAGCCCCAAAGAACCCGCATGACCTACTTACAGTTATCTTATTTTTCAAGATACAAAAGAGCAATGTAATTTCCTCTGTGGCTATTGTGAACAACCTTAATCTTGTTCTTTTATTATATTGTATCATAATTCAAATTAAAAAGTGTGGAAGGTAAATAGTATATTTTTAATTCTGAAGCTATCCATAGCTTTAAAGGTAATGGTTAAGAACAAGTCAATGTAAAATGTTCCCTAGAAGTGTACAGTTATTTTAGGAAGCCGTTGTATATTTATATTAGCAAGTGTCGATTTAAATATTATATTAAATTATAAGCCAACTCTACATAATATAATAGATAAAAAGTATTTGAGTTGAATTATTAAAATCTCTGAAATATTAGTCAGTTGCTTAGTCTTGCTCAGGTGAACTATTTCAAGTTTTCAATATCAGTGACCTAAAGGTTATATAATTGACTTATAACCACAGATTTAATTTTGGGTTACATCAAATCGCTTGATTATTATTTATTATAATAGATATTTATATTCTGTAAAGATATCTTTATAGTTAACTTTCTTGTTTCACCTTGATTGTACCAAACACAGTTAACCCCTAGTTCCTTTTTCTCTAGCACATGATAGTGATGGAAGACATGCTGAAAGACTTTCTCCTTGGAGAACACTTATTATTGGTTGGCAACCAGGTGAGTTGTGGCTAAAATCTAGGTACCAATGAAAAAATGATAGTAACAATTTAAAAGCAGTAAGTTTCATCTTGTTGGAATCAGTTGTTCCCCCCCGCCCCCATTAAATGACTGATTTAATTAAAGGATGAAACTCTGCTATCTTCCAAACTTCAAAATTACCTCAAGGTTTAAATCATCCTCCATTCTATCTCTCATCAAGTTCTGTCCATTCTCTCTTATAAGTATGTACTCTGCTTGTTCAGATCTGTCACTCTAGCCCCAGTGATCTTCACCTGCCTCTTGGATTACAGCAATAGTTTCCTATGATAGCTCCATCCCCACCTTATGCCCATTCTTATCTGCTGTCCATTCTGTAGTATCTGTAGTCAGATTGATACTTGTAAAACTGAAATCTGATTGAGTCTCTCTCTTTTTGCTGAAATTGGCTCCCCATTGCTGTTAGGTATAGTCTGAGTCTTCAGTATGGTATACAGTCCTACAGGATTCACCCTCTGCCCACCCCTCTAGTCCTAAGCCATGGCCCCTTCTTTCTGTCTCTGTTGGTTTGAGGCACTCTGCAGTTTCTCATCTATTCAGTTACTTATCTCTACTCTGGTCCTTTGTACGTGCTCTTCCTTCTGCACAGAGAACTTCCTGTCGCCTTCCCATATACCCTCCCTTTAACTTGTGGAAGAGAGACCTTCCCTTGTCCCTGGCTGAATAGGTTTTTCCTGCTTCTACTCCCTTTTATCTCCTTTTTATCATACAAGTCATACCATATAACTGTCTTTGCAACTTGTCTATGTGTCCCTTGAGAGCAAGGACCGTGTTTTTCTTATTTATCTCTGTCCTCAGCTCCTAGCATGGTACCTTTTACATAGTAGACACTCAATGTATGTTTATGGAGGAACGTGCGAAAATTTTAGGTTTACGGGGTCCTGATAATTTTCCTCTATTGAATTTTCAGGCTCACAGTGAAGTGTACTTTTGGTTTTTTTAAATTGGTCTTAAATTAAGGGTAACCAGGTTTCTGAAATTTGGTTTCTATTTTTTCTTCTTCTTTTGTACTTACAAAAATAATGCATATTCTTTATATTTTAGCCTCTTAGACTTATCATTTTAAAGTACTGATTTAAAAAAATAATAAAAATGGGCCAGTTGGGTGGTTTATTGATTTGAGTGCATAGGCTTGGAAGTTAGATGACTAGATGCTCAACAGCAACTAGATGCTCTTCCACATGTGGTTGTGTGACTTTGGGCAAATTGCGTATCTTATTGAGGCTCAGTTTCCTGATGTCTACTCTGGGAATAAAAATAGTGTGGTCTCTTTGGGCTAATGTAAGGATGTCATGAGATAATGCGTGGGAAGTACTTCACACAGTGCTCAGTTCTGTCAGCTCAATACCTGTGTATCACTGTATAGTTTTAAAAGTAATATTCTGTTGTTTCATTTTTTAAAATAAGAATTAAAAGCAGAACAATAAATTATTTATGACCCTTTAATTCCCACTATTTGAAAAGTCCTACCTATTTTTCTTCACTGAACAGTAAAAGATGAGCCTATATACCAGAGTGGGAAGATGAAGATCAGTTAACAGTCAGAATTTGGCTCTTGATATTGAAACCCAGGAAGTCACATTCTCATCGCACTTTGAAAAACAATGGCTCTGTGGACATTCAGGTTGTATATAGCCCAAAGTACTTTGTAAATTTTTTATAAGAGTTTCACAAACTCTTTATAAGTTAAACCTTGGTGCACTCAGTGTGTCCTTTTCAGAACTTCTGCCATTCCCTGAATGGCCTGCAAGACTATACAGAACTGGGGCTTGAGGAATGATTTTTCTAAGGTGCAGGTTTTCAAAAGGAAGATCCCTAGAGGTCAAGGTATGGTGTCCCAGTGGTTTTGAAATCTCTCTTATGGTATTGCTATCCTAAGGGTTTGGAGGGTTGGATGCAGTTGGTCTCTTGGCAAAGGTAGCACTTGCAATTGGGCAGGTAATAGATTATAGTTTCAGGAGGGTCTTCTAGGTTAAAAGGTTGAAGTTAATGCCTCGCCAGTAACTAGAGAGACAGGAAGAATGTTCTAACCTCTGGAGGATTGGGGAGAGCTATTCAGAGTAAAGGGTGAAGTAGAACAGAGATTTACTTCTGCTTTATGATAAATGAAGCAGAGACTGTGAAAGTGTTTTGGAATTGCCCTAGAGTGCTGTACAAACCTTGGCATAAAATCTAATATTCTTTTTTTTTTCTTTCTTTTTTTTTTTTATTATACTTTAAGTTCTAGGGTACATGTGCATAAGGTACAGGTTTGTTACATATGTATACATGTGCCATGTTGGTGTGCTGCACCCATCAACTCGTCAGCACCCATCAATTCATCATTTATATCAGGTATAACTCCCCAATGCAATCCCTCCCCCCTCCCCCCTCCCCATGATAGGCCCCATTGTGTGATGTTCCCCTTCCCGAGTCCAAGTGAGCGCATTGTTCAGTTCCCACCTATGAGTGAGAACATGCGGTGTTTGGTTTTCTCTTCTTGTGATAGTTTGCTAAGAATGATCGTTTCCAGCTGCATCCATGTCCCTACAAAGGACGCAAACTCATCCTTTTTTATGGCTGCATAGTATTACATGGTGTATATGTGCCACATTTTCTTAATCCAGTCTGTCACTGATGGACATTTGGGTTGATTCCAAGTCTTTGCTATTGTGAATAGTGCCGCAATAAACATACGTGTGCATGTGTCTTTGTAGTAGCATGATTTATAATCCTTCGGGTATATACCCAGTAGTGGGATGGCTGGGTCGTATGGTACATCTAGTTCTAGATCCTTGAGGAATCGCCATACTGTTTTCCATAATGGTTGAACTAGTTTACAATCCCACCAACAGTGTAAAAGTGTTCCTATTTCTCCACATCCTCTCCAACACCTGTTGTTTCCTGACTTTTTAATGATTGCCATTCTAACTGGTGTGAGATGGTATCTCATTGTGGTTTTGATTTGCATTTCTCTGATGGCGAGTGAAGATGAGCATTTTTTCATGTGTCTCTTGGCTGTATGAATGTCTTCTTTTGAGAAATGTCTGTTCATATCCTTTGCCCACTTTTTGATGGGGTTATTTGTTTTTTTCTTGTATATTTGTTTGAGTTCTTTGTAGATTCTGGATATTAGCCCTTTGTCAGATGAGTAGATTGCAAAAATTTTCTCCCATTCTGTAGGTTACCTGTTCACTCTGATGGTAGTTTCTTTTGCTGTGCAGAAGCTCTTTAGTTTAATTAGATCCCATTTGTCAATTTTGGCTTTTGCTGCCATTGCTTTTGGTGTTTTAGACATGAAGTCCTTGCCCATGCCTATATCCTGAATGGTACTACCTAGATTTTCTTCTAGGGTTTTTATGGTATTAGGTCTAACATTTAAGTCTCTAATCCATCTTGAATTAATCTTCGTATAAGGAGTAAGGAAAGGATCCAGTTTCAGCTTTCTACTTATGGCTAGCCAATTTTCCCAGCACCATTTATTAAATAGGGAATCCTTTCCCCATTTCTTGTTTCTCTGAGGTTTGTCAAAGATCAGATGGTTGTAGATGTGTGGCATTATTTCTGAGGGCTCTGTTCTGTTCCATTGATCTATATCTCTGTTTTGGTACCAGTACCATGCTGTTTTGGTTACTGTAGCCTTGTAGTATAGTTTGAAGTCAGGTAGCGTGACGCCTCCGGCTTTGTCCTTTTGACTTAGGATTGTCTTGGCAATGCGGGCTCTTTTTTGGTTCCATATGAACTTTAAAGCAGTTTTTTCCAATTCGGTGAAGAAACTCATTGGTAGCTTGACGGGGATGGCATTGAATCTATAAATAACCTTGGGCAGTATGGCCATTTTCACGATATTGATTCTTCCTATCCATGAGCATGGTATGTTCTTCCATTTGTTTGTGTCCTCTGTGATTTAACTGAGCAGTGGTTTGTAGTTCTCCTTGAAGAGGTCCTTTACATCCCTTGTAAGTTGGATTCCTAGGTATTTTATTCTCTTTGAAGCAATTGTGAATGGAAGTTCATTCCTGATTTGGCTCTCTGCTGGTCTGTTACTGGTGTATAAGAATGCTTGTGATTTTTGCACATTAATTTTGTATCCTGAGACTTTGCTGAAGTTGCTTATCAGCTTAAGAAGATTTTGGGCTGAGACGATGGGGTTTTCTAAATATACAATCATGTCGTCTGCAAACAGGGACAATTTGACTTCTTCTTTTCCTAACTGAATACCCTTGATTTCTTTCTCTTGCCTGATTGCCCTAGCCAGAACTTCCAACACTATGTTGAATAGGAGTGGTGAGAGAGGGCATCCCTGTCTTGTGCCAGTTTTCAAAGGGAATTTTTCCAGTTTTTGCCCATTCAGTATGATATTAGCTGTGGGTTTGTCATAAATAGCTCTTATTATTTTGAGGTACGTTCCATCAATACCGAATTTGTTGATGTATTTAGCATGAAGGGCTGTTGAATTTTGTCAAAAGCCTTTTCTGCATCTATTGAGATAATCATGTGTTTCTTGTCTTTGGTTCTGTTTATATGCTGGATTACGTTTATTGATTTGCGAATGTTGAACCAGCCTTGCATCCCAGGGATGAAGCCCACTTGATCATGGTGGATAAGCTTTTTGATGTGCTGCTGAATCTGGTTTGCCAGTATTTTATTGAGGATTTTTGCATCGATGTTCATCAGGGAGATTGGTCTAAAATTCTCTTTTTTGGTTGTGTCTCTGCCAGGCTTTGGTATCAGGATGATGTTGGCCTCATAAAATGAGTTAGGGAGGATTCCCTCTTTTTCAATTGATTGGAATAGTTTCAGAAGGAATGGTACCAGCTCCTCCTTGTACCTCTGGTAGAATTCAGCTGTGAATCCATCTGGTCCTGGGCTTTTTTTGGTGGGTAGGCTATTAATTGTTGCCTCAATTTTGGAGCCTGGTATTGGTCTATTCAGGGATTCAACTTTTTCCTGGTTTAGTCTTGGGAGAGTGTATGTGTCCAGGAAATTATCTATTTCTTCTAGATTTTCTAGTTGATTTACGTAGAGGTGTTTATAGTATTCTTTGATGGTAGTTTGTATTTCTGTGGGATAGTTGGTGATATCCCCTTTATCATTTTTCATTGCGTCTATTTGATTCCTCTCTCTTTTCTTCTTTATTAGCCTTGCTAGCGGTCTGTCAATTTTGTTGATCTTTTCAAAAAACCAACTCCTGGATTCATTGATTTTTTGGAGGGTTTTTTGTGTCTCTATCTCCTTCAGTTCTGCTCTGATCTTAGTTATTTCTTGCCTTCTGCTAGCTTTTGAATGTGTTTGCTCTTGCCTCTCTAGTTCTTGTAATTGTGATGTTACAGTGTCAATTTTAGATCTTTCCTGCTTTCTCTTGTGGGCATTTAGTGCTATAAATTTCCCTCTACACACTGCTTTAAATGTGTCCCAGAGATTCTGGTATGTTGTATCTTTGTTCTCATTGGTTTCAAAGAACATCTTTATTTCTGCTTTCATTTTGTTATGTACCCAGTAGTCATTCAGGAGCAGGTTGTTCAGTTTCCATGTAGTTGAGCGGTTATGATTGAGTTTCTTAGTCCTGAGTTCTAGTTTGATTGCACTGTGGTCAGAGAGACAGTTTGTTATAATTTCTGTTCTTTTACATTTGCTGAGGAGTGCTTTACTTCCAATTATGTGGTCAATTTTGGAGTAAGTGCAATGTGGTGCTGAGAGGAATGTATATTCTGTTGGCTTGGTGTGGAGAGTTCTATAGATGTCTATTAGGTCCGCTTGGTGCAGAGATGAGTTCAATTCCTGGATATCCTTGTTAACTTTCTGTCTCGTTGATCTGTCTAATGTTGACAGTGGAGTGTTGAAGTCTCCCATTATTATTGTATGGGAGTCTAAGTCTCTTTGTAAGTCTCTAAGGACTTGCTTTATGAATCTGGGTGCTCCTGTATTGGGTGCATATATATTTAGGATAGTTAGCTCTTCCTGTTGAATTGATCCCTTTACCATTATGTAATGGCCTTCTTTGTCTCTTTTGATCTTTGATGGTTTAAAGTCTGTTTTATCAGAGACTAGGATTGCAACCCCTGCTTTTTTTTGTTCTCCATTTGCTTGGTAGATCTTCCTCCATCCCTTTATTTTGAGCCTATGTATGTCTCTGCATGTGAGATGGGTCTCCTGAAGACAGCAGACTGATGGGTCTTGACTCTTTATCCAGTTTGCCAGTCTGTGTCTTTTAATTGGAGCATTTAGTCCATTTACATTTAAGGTTAATATTGTTATGTGTGAACTTGATCCTGCCATTATGATATTAACTGGTTGTTTTGCTCATTAGTTGATGCAGTTTCTTCCTAGCCTCGATGGTCTTTACATTTTGGCATACTTTTGCAATGGCTGGTACCGGTTGTTCCTTTCCATGTTTAGGGCTTCCTTCAGGGTCTCTTGTAAGGCAGGCCTGGTGGTGACAAAATCTCTAAGCATTTGCTTATCTGTAAAGAATTTTATTTCTCCTTCACTTATGAAACTTAGTTTGGCTGGATATGAAATTCTGGGTTGAAAATTCTTTTCTTTAAGAACTTTGAATATTGGCCCCCACTCTCTTCTGGCTTGTAGAGTTTCTGCCGAGAGATCTGCTGTCAGTCTGATGGGCTTCCCTTTGTGGGTAACCCGACCTTTCTCTCTGGCTGCCCTTAAGATTGTTTCCTTCATTTCAATTTTGGTGAATGTGGCAATTATGTGTCTTGGAGTTGCTCTTCTGGAGGAGTATCTTTGTGGCGTTCTCTGTATTTCCTGAATTTGAATGTTGGCCTGCCCTACTAGGTTGGGGAAGTTCTCCTGGATGATATCCTGTAGAGTGTTTTCCAATTTGGTTCCATTTTCCCCCTCACTTTCAGGCACCCCAATCAGACATAGATTTGGTCTTTTTACATAATCCCATACTTCTTGCAGGCTTTGTTCATTTCTTTTTCTTCTTTTTTCTTTTGGTTTCTCTTCTCGCTTCATTTCATTCATTTGATCCTCCATCGCTGATACTCTTTCTTCCAGTTGATCGAGTCGGTTACTGAAGCTTGTGCATTTGTCACGTATTTCTCGTGTCATGGTTTTCATCTCTGTCATTTCGTTTATGACCTTCTCTGCATTAATTAGTCTAGCTGTCAATTCTTCCACTCTTTTTTCAAGATTTTTAGTTTCTTTGCGCTGGGTACGTAATTCCTCCTTTAGCTCTGAGAAGTTTGATGGACTGAAGCCTTCTTCTCTCATCTCATCAAAATCATTCTCTGACCAGCTGTGATCCGTTGCTGGCGATGGGCTGTGCTCCTTTGCAGGGGGAGATGTGCTCTTATTTTTTGAATTTCCAGCTTTTCTGCCCTGCTTTTTCCCCATCTTTGTGGTTTTATCTGCCTCTGGTCTTTGATGATGGTGACGTACTGATGGGGTTTTGGTATAGGTGTCCTTCCTGTTTGATAGTTTTCCTTCTGACAGTCAGGACCCTCAGCTATAGGTCTGTTGGAGATTGCTTGAGGTCCACTCCAGACCCTGTTTGCCTGGGTATCAGCAGCAGAGGTTGCAGAAGATAGAATATTGCTGAACAGCGAGTGCACCTGTCTGATTCTTGCTTTGGAAGCTTCCTCTCAGGGGTGTACTCCACCCTGTGAGGTGTGGGGTGTCAGACTGCCCCTAGTGGGGGATGTCTCCCAGTTAGGCTACTCAGGGGTCAGGGACCCACTTGAGCAGGCAGACTGCCCCTTCTCAGATCTCAACCTCAGTGTTGGGAGATCCACTGCTCTCTTCAAAGCTGTCAGACAGAGTCGTTCGCGTCTGCACAGGCTTCTGCTCCTTTAGCTGAGCCCTGTCCCCAGAGGCGGAGTCTACAGAGACAGGCCGGTTTCCTTGAGCTACTGTGAGCTCCACCCAGTTCCAGCTTCCCAGCGGCTTTATTTACCTACTTAAGCCTCAGCAATGGCGGGCGCCCCTCCCCCAGCCTCGCTGCTGCCTTGCGGTTAGATTGCCGCAGACTGCTGTGTTAGCAAGGAGGGAGGCTTCGTGGGCGTGGGACCCTCCCGGCCAGGTGTGGGATATATTCTCCGGTGTGCCGGTGTTACAGCGCAGTATTGGGGTGGGAGTTACCCGATTTTCCAGGTGTTGTGTGTCTCAGTTCCCCTGGCTAGGAAAAGGGACTCCCTTCCCCCTCGTGCTTCCCAGGTGAGGCGATGCCTCGCCCTGCTTCAGCTCTCGCTGGTCAGGCTGCAGCAGCTGACCCGCACGGATTGTCCCGCACTCCCGAGTGAGATGACCCTAGTACCTCAGTTGAAAATGCAGAAATCACCGGTCTTCTGTGTCGCTCGCGCTGGGAGATGGAGACTGGAGCTGTTCCTATTTGGCCATCTTGCTCCGCCCCCAAAATCTAATATTCTATCTCTCGTTTGTTTCCAGTCCTAAAGAAAGGAGCAAGGCATTAGAGCAAAGAACTAGGGGTGGGGTGGAGGGTAGGGCAGCTACAGCTCCATAGGTAGATGGTTCGACTCCAGTATCTGGTAAGGATGGACAAGTACACCGATTTTCAAGCGTATCTAGGACTGGTTCAGGATTCAGCTAGATAGAGCCTTCACGCTGAAGATCCCCAGGAAGAACAAGGCAGGAGCCATGGATTGGCACAAACTTTTATTTACCAATTCTTTTGCAAAAGCCATCTATGGTCAGCAGATCACACTGTCTTGCCATCTTGTACCCCTATCCTGCCACTCTCCACTTTGGAGAAAGAAGAAATTACAAAGGGAGATTGTATTCAGTATAATTTTCTATGTTTAACTGGCCCTTTTCATATCAAAAGAGTTTTCTGCTCTTTCATTATAAACCTCCAAGACCATCAGTGTTTTATTATAATACCAATGTTGAAGGAACATTTTTTTTTTGTAAGTAAATTCTGCTACACCTGTGTTCATTATATTATATAGTGGAAAAGTCTAGGTTTCTTAGACTGTCATTTGATGTCCTCCATGATCTAATCCTACTCTGCTTTCAGCCTGGCGTCTGGTTTCTCCCGTAAATGCTTGTCCTGAGACAAATTAAATATTTTGTTTCCCAAACATACTTTCTTTTCAGTGTTATATTTCAACCTCTAATCTTTGCCTATTCACATTCTCTTAACCTCAGAGTGGCAATGTGGCATCATGGAAAAGGAATAAGCTGGGTACCCAAAGACCTACCTTCTTTTTCAGATATTTTAACTCTCTGTGATAGTTGAGTAAATTGTTATTGAGTAAATTGATGTGTGTGATATCAACTGATACGTAATACTGAGTAAATAGTTATCCTTCTAATTAGGGGCTTTTCTTTTTTCTTATCTATAAAATTATAGACTTGGCACAGATATTTTTTAGGGTCTCTCTGGCTGTAATATTCTACAATATACTTCTTTAATAAAGTCCTCGTGAACACTATGGCTTGAAGGCTTGACTCCACTCTCTGAACTGTGATAGGTCACTTACAGATTTCTTTTGGGATTTAGTTAGATTTATGCACTTACCCACCATCTCTGTGAAAGAGAGATAAAGAGTCTTCATTATTTTTGTGTCTCCCAGATGCTTTGCATACCATAGACATTCAGCAAATACTTGCTACGTTAATTAGTAGATTTTAGAGGACTATCTGAAATAAATTCCTGGCTGGGCGCAGTGGCTCGTGCCTGTAATCCTAGCACTTTGGGAGGCTGAGGTGGGTGGATCACTTGAAGCCTGGAGTTTGAGACTAGCCTGGCCAACATGGCAAAGCCCTGTCTCTGCTTAAATACAAAAATTAGCCAGGTGCAGTGGCATGTGCTTGTAGTCCCATCTACTTGAGAGGCTGAGACAGGAGAATCACTCGAACCTGGGAGGCAGAGGCTGCAGTGAGCTGAGATCACACCACCACACTCCAGCCTGGGAGACAGAGAAAGACTCTGTCTCAAAAAAAAGTAATTAATTAATTAAATTCCTAATGAGTAGCCAAAATGACTTAGAAGTAATATGAATTTAAAATTTAGGCTCAGTTGGGTTGTTTTCGGGGGGTTATAAGACAAATTGAAATTTCTTCTTCGCTGAGCTTGCAGCTGTTTTAAGTGAAGGAGACAAATTAATTTGATAAAATCTAGGGACTACCTACTCAAGAGAGTAAATAAGTAGTCCATTCAATTGGATGTAGTTCTATAATGACAGGATCAGAGACTGGCAGCCTTATCACTAAGACAGAATAATGAAATGCTAATTATTTTTAAATTTCTAATAATAAAGTGCTGATTAGTATTTAGCTAATTAAATCGTACATAATTTTGCCTGTGCTTGCATTTACCAGGTCAAGGGGTGGAAATTGGACCAAGGTGGCTGGTTAAAATCTAAATAGAACTTCTTGAATCCTTTAGCGAACTTCAATTCCTTGCTAATGTGTTTTCATAAGGTAACATCTGTTCTAAGATTTGAGCAATATTCTATGGTTAGACTCTTAGCTGCTTCTGTTTGGTGGGTACAAGGGAGTACAGAGCCACCTGTAGCATTCCTTGGCTAATGCAGTACCCCACAGAGCTGTGCTTTGGTGGGAACTGGCATAGAGTTCATGTGTTCTCTTTCTCTGTGCTGTTCTGAGTGCTGATCATCTAGGAGAGTTATTTATTTGGGAATGTGTATTTTTACAGTGATAGTAACTCAGGTCCTTCTTCAGTAGCTTTAAAAATGCCTTGCTTCATTGGTCAATGATATTTCATGCTTTTCTTCATATTCGATGCACCTGCTCACCTTCACACTTATTTCTGTCTTCTGAAACAAGACAATCAAATAAGATAAAGACAGGCAAGTGAAGGTGCAGATAATAGGTGGAGGAGAATTGACTCTGAGCTCTCCTGGGGTAGTGTCAATGGTGTTTTCAGTCAAATGCAAAGTGACAGCCCCCTGTGAAAATGCCTATTTTTAATCACATAATCTATTTTTAAAGTAAATGAATCATGTGTAGCAATTGATCAGGCTCCTTTCTTTCTCCTTCTAATGCATTGTCTATAGATATATGCAGTCTACACAGCCTTCTGTTTGCAAACTAGAAACTGGCTGAACTCTATGAAAGGAATGTTTCAACACTTGAAATTATATCTAGAGATGTTTTACAAGAGTGCTCTGTTACCAGTGGCAACTTTTACAATGAGGAAATTAAAGAGAATGGGTGCTGATTTTGAGGTATCTGAAAGTTTATCATCTTTATTAAACCCAATCTCACCTTTTTCTTGCAGATATTATCTTTTCTAAGAATCTATGATACTAGAAAGATTTTACATGTGTTGAGAAGCTAAAAACAGCTCCACAAGCACCACTTGTCATAGTAAAATAAAGTAGCCTGCCCATTATTTATAACAAAATTGATTTTTAAAAATCCTTTCTATTTTCTGTGTGAGATTTTATGCCACAGCACATAGTCTTTCCAGTAAGTACAGCAGAATTGCTGCCTTTCTGCCTAGTGGGATAGGGTACCGTGAAAATATACATGTTTGAGGGTCACTTAGGGTATAATGCTGTATATTACAGAACCACTTTAGCATCCTGTAACATGCATTACTTTCTACCTACTGTAGTTATAACACTGTATGTACCTTTTGTACTATTAGGAGCTTCATGCTAGTCCTTTTGGGTGGGGGGGAGGTGGGGTCATAGTATGACTTTCTAATTAACAAAAAGAGAGATGGCTATTTATTTTCTTTTTTTTTTTTTTTTTTTTTTTTTTTTGATACGGAGTGTTGCTCTGTCGCCCGGGCTGGAGTGCGGTGGCCGGATCTCAGCTCACTGCAAGCTCCGCCTCCCGGGTTTACGCCATTCTCCTGCCTCAGCCTCCCGAGTAGCTGGGACTACAGGCACCTGCCACCTCGCCCAGCTAGTTTTTTGTGTTTTTAGTAGAGACGGGGTTTCACCATGTTAGCCAGGATGGTCTCGATCTCCTGACCTCGTGATCCGCCCGTCTCGGCCTCCCAAAGTGCTGGGATTACAGGCTTGAGCCACCGCGCCCGGCCGGCTATTTATTTTCTAGCCAATGATGTTTTTTCTATGCCAGCTGTAGCTCAAGAATAAGTTTCCTGTCTTCCCCACCTTCGCATACCTGGTTTTCTTTTGATGTATAGTGTCATATTCAATTTGATATACAAAATATTTATTGTGAAAATTTGGGGCTATAGAATCAGCCATAAGTGCCATATTTCTTTTTGTTTAAAAAAGTCCCTGCCGGGTGCAGTGGCTCATGCCTGTAATCGCAGCATTTTGGGAGGCCAAGGTGGGTGGATTGCTTGAGTCCAGGAGTTTGAGACCAGCGCAGGCAATATGGCAAAACCCCATCTCTACAAAAATTACAAAAGCTAGCCAGGTATGGTGGCAGGAACCTGTAGTCCCAGCTACTCAGGATACTTAGGCAGAAGGATTGCTTGAGTCTGGGAGACAGAGGTTACAATGAACTGAGATTGTGCCATTTCACTCCAGCCTAGGTGACAAAGCAAGACCCTGTCTCAAAAATAAAAATAACGATAATAAGAAGTCCCTAAGACTAAGTCACTGTTTTTGTGTAAGAATACATGTGTTTTGAGAGACAGTTGCTCTTTATCAGATATTTGAAGGCAAAACATATTTTAGGAATGTTGTGTTCTGAAATGTTCAAGTACCCTTACATAAGAATTATTTTTTAGGCTGGTCGTGGTGGCTCAGGCCTGTAATCCCAGCCCTTTGGGAGGCCAAAGGCAGGCGGATCACCTGAGGTCAGGAGTTTGGGACCAGCCTGGCCAATATGGTGAAACCCTGTCTCTACTAAAAATACAAAAATTAGCCAGATGTGGTGGTGCATGCCTGTAATCCCAGCTACTTGGGAAGCTGAGGTGGGAGAAATGTTTGAACCTGGGAGGGGGAGGTTGCAGTGAGCTGAGATTGCAGCACTGTACTCCAGCCTGGGCAATAGAGTGAGACTCCGTCTCAAAAAAAAAAGGAATTATTTTTAAATATTCAATGTTTTGTTTTTAGAAATAAAAATTTGTTCTACATATCATAACATCACTTGGTTTCTGATATTAGACAAAATTTCAAAGTAAAGTCATCAAAGGTTAATTTATATTTAATGAGACATAATTAATAATTCACAATCATTTCTACATAAATATTGTCTAATAAAATAACTTCCCAGGGTTTGTCAACTTATTTTTTTATCATTTTAAGTCAGCTTTTTATATCACTTTACCAAATAACAGTCTGGTAAAATTTTTATACTTAAGCTTTTCTTGTGTTCCCATCCATATTTTTTGCCCTTACTAAAACTCCAATACATTATATATTTCTTATAAACTAAAAGTCAATTTTGACTAATTTTCATATAGGATGCCTTCTCTATCCCTTATTTTCATTTTCTTCATGTTTTTGCATTACTGAGTCTGTAGGTACTCATTTCAATTCTGTGACACCTTCTGATCTATCAGCAGTGAGGGATATCCTAGAAAGAATCTCTTAATGTTATTTCTGCTAAAAGGTGAAAGTGGCTCTATCTTGTCTACCAGATAAAATCCCTTTCATAGAGAGACACTCAAAACCACCCACAATCTGGCTCCAAACTCCTTTTATAGTTCTAGTTCTTTCAAACTACAGTTTCTTACTCTTCCTGAGTGCAATATCCCCTTCCCCTCCCCAGCCATTTTCCATGTTGTTTGCCTCATATGGTGCCTCTTACTCTCATCTTGACATGTGAAAATCTGCCCACTTTCAAGAGCTCAGATGTTTTTCCACTATGAGACTTTCTTTGTCTCTCCCAAATAGAAGTAATCTTATTTTCTTCTGAGCTTTATAGCATTTTCTCACTATGTTGATTCAGTTGTCTTTTAAAATTGTTGCGATCCGTGTTTGATTTCATCCATAATTGGTTAAAAGTTTCTTATGAACTAAGATTGAGAATAGTAGTTATTTGTATGTCTTGCAGTTTTCAATGTGCTTTTATACTATTTCATTTAGTTCTACATCAACCTTTGAAGTAAAAATTTTTATTTTCCACCTTTCACAAATAAGCAGACCAGTTCAAAAAGGTAAAAATATTTGCTCAAAATCACATAGCTAGTTAGTGTCAGAGTTAGGTATTAGATTTACAAAGCTCATGCTTTTTTCCATCATACCACACTAATTCCTGTACTAGGCAGAACAACAACAACAACAACAATAATATAATAACTAACTTTTGTTAAGTGCTTATAATAGGCCAGAGACTACACTTTATATACAAAGTAAAGGACATTTAAAAATTTTCTGTTGTGAGAAATTTTTTATATATTCCACAAAAAGTAGAGTATGTAATGAACCCCCTTGTATTCATCACTCAACCTCAATGATTAATAAGCATTTTGTCCATCCCTTTACCAATTCTCCCAACACTTTTTTGTATGTCATCTTTTAATATATTGTTCTTTTGCATATATTTCTTATAGCTATTTCACCATTTATCTCTAATATGACCACAATTTTATTATTACACCTAACAAATTAACAATAATGCTTTCATATAATCTGGTGCTCTGTTTTCAATTTTCCCTAGTTATCTCGCAAGTGTTATTTTGACTGAGTACAATGGCTCTCACCTGTAACCCCAGCACTTCGGGAGGCTGAGGTAGGCAGATGCCTTGATCCCAGAAGTTCCAGACCAGCCTGAGCAATATAGTAAAATCCTGTCTCTACAGAAAATACCAAAATTACTTATCTGGGCATGGTGGCATGCACTTGTAGTCCCAGCTACTCAGGAGGCTGAGGTGGGAGGATCACCTGAACCCAGGAGGTGCAGGTTGCAGTGAGCCAAGATTAGGCCACTACACTCCAGCTTGGGTAGTAGAGCAAGATTCTGCCTAAAAAACAACAACAACAACAACAAAAACCAGTTTTATTTTATAGTTGATTTATTCTAATCAGCATCAAAACAAAGCCTGGTCATTGAATTTAGTTGATGTGCCTCCTAAGTCTCTTTGAAAGAGGAAAGATGTACTCTCCTATCATGTTTATCCTAAGAAGTATAGACCCATTTTTATGAATATAAACATTTTATTCAGAATTATACCAATATTGATGAATTTCCACTGAGGAAATATTATAAAAGTAACTTTCACTGGGCCAATTTAATTTTTTGATTAATTTATACAATGAAATTATGCCATATCAGTTTTTTCCAGGATAGAAATGATTCATTCTTTTCTAAGTTTTCATAGCATTTGATTTTTTAACTTTTATACACTCTGAAAATCAATAAACATAAATTTAATGCCAACTAAGTGAGACTCTATGAATATTTTAAGTGTATAATTATTTGTATCTCATTCTGTCTATTAATTACAAATTTAATGTGATTAGAAATTCTGTTTTTCTCCTGATAGAGGTTTAGTAAATGTTGAATTATTTAACATTGAGATACTGTGAATATTTTATTGCTAAAATTAAAGAATGTGTAAATTTTGCTAATTAATAATTTGAACTAAGCCCTGGCAGATTGCTACTGTGCACCATCAGAAATATACCATGTTGCTATGACAGCATAATTGTTCAATATCTGTAGAGGCACTGAACAGTTTGTCCAGAAATTTTCTTGCCTGTGTCCCCCAGCTGGTAGTGGCAGCAGGGATTTGATAACTTAGTGTCTAATAGCTCCAGCAGCCTGGGGACCCCAAGGCTGTGAAATACTTGTTTCATCAAATACAGTGGCACTCATTTTTATTTTAAATTATTTTTTGTTCCTTCTCAAACCCCTTAGTTAATGAAGTGGCCTGAATTACAACGTGGAAATTCATTGGCATTCTGCCACATTCTTTCTGCCAATTTAGTTGGTGTATCCATTGTTTCTTAGTGAATATTTTTTCTTGTATTTATTTTGAATCTGTATTTTGTTCCTGTAGACACACTGATTTTCGCACCCTGCAATATTTGTCATGACTGCTTTGGTTATACCTAATGGCTGACCACACTACCCAAAAGTGTATCTTTGCCATTTATAGCAACACAGTATTTCAAAGGGAAAATGCACGGATGTAGATTTTATTGTTTTCATGTGAAAAGGAGGTTATGACGTTGATAGGGAGGTTTATAAGGACTGTGTTTTAGAGTCATGCAAACTAGTAATGTAATTGAAATGTATGTTTTCTAATCTGACTTCTGACTACTATTTGTTGACTGGTACAAGGAACCCATTTGTATGACTGTTTAGGATTATTTACTATTCAGTTTTAATAATTTTTTTATTATACTTTTAAGTTTTAGGGTACATGTGCACAACCTGCAAGTTTGTTACATATGTATACATGTGCCATGTTGGTGTGCTGCACCCATTAACTCGTCATTTACATTAAGTATATCTCCTAATGCTATCCCTCCCACTCCCCCCACCCCACGACAGGCCCTGTTGTGTGTGATGTTCCCCACCCTGTGTCCAAGTGTTCTTATGTTTCAGTTCCCACCTATGAGTGAGAACATGTGGTGTTTGGTTTTCTGTCCTTGCCATAGTTTGCTCAGAATGATAGTTTCCAGCTTCATCCATGTCCCTTCAAAGGACATGAACTCATCCTTTTTTATGACTGTATAGTATTCCATGGTGTATATGTGCCACATTTTCTTAATCCGGTGTATCATTGATGGACATTGGGTTGGTTCCAAGTCTTTGCTATTGTGAATAGTGCTGCAATAAACATACGTGTGCATGTGTCTTTATAGCAGCATGATTTGTAATCCCTTGGGTATATACCCAGTAATGGGATCACTAGGTCAAATGGTATTTCTAGTTCTAGATCCGTGAGGAATTGCTACACTGTCTTCCACAATGGTTGAACTAGTTTACACTCCCACCAACAGTGTAGAAGTGTTCCTATTTATCCGCATCCTCTCCAGCACCTGTTGTTTCCTGACTTTTTAATGATCACCATTCTAAGTGCTGTGAGATGGTGTCTCATTATGGTTTTGATTTGCATTTCTCCGATGACCAGTGATAATGACCATTTTTTCATGTGTCTGTTGGCTACAAAAATGTCTTCTTTTGAGAAGTGTCTGTTCATATCCTTCACCCACTTTTTGATGGGGTTTGATTTTTTCTTGTAAATTTTTTTCAGTTCTTTGTAGATTCTGGATATTAGCCCTTTGTCAGATGGGTAGATTGTAAAAATTTTCTCCCATTCTGTAGGTTGCCTGTTCACTCTGATGGTAGTTTCTTTTGCATTGCAGAAGCTCTTTAGTTTATTTAGATCCCATTTGTCTCTTTTGGCTTCTGTTGCCATTGCTTTTGGTATTTTCGTCATGAAGTCCTTGCTCATGCCTGTGTCCTGAATGGTATTGCCTAGCTTTTATTCTAGGATTTTTGTGGTTTTAGGTCTAACGTTTAAGTTTGTAATCCATCTTGAATTAATTTTTGTATGTGGTGTAATGAAGGGATCCAGTTTCAGCTCTCTACATATGGCTAGCCAGTTTTCCCAGCACCATTGCTTAAATAGGGAATCCTTTCCCCATTTCTTGTTTTTGTCAGATTTGTCAAAGATCAGATGGTTATAGATGTGTGGTATTATTTCTGAGGGCTCTGTTGTGTTCCATTGGTCTATATCTCTGTTTTGGTACCAGTACCATGCTGTTTTGGTTACTGTAGCCTTGTAGTATAGTTTGAAGTCAGGTAGTGTGATGCCTCCAGCTTTGTTCTTTTGGCTTAGGATTGTCTTGGCAATGCGGGGTCTTTTTTGGTTCCATATGAACTTTAAAGTAGTTTTTTCCAGTTCTGTGGAGAAAGTCATTGGTAGCTTGCTGGGGATGGCATTGAATCGATAAATTACTGTGGGCAGTATGGCCATTTTCACAATATTGATTCTTTCTGTCCATGAGCATGGATGCTCTTCCATTTGTTTGTGTCCTCTTTTATTTCATTGAGCGGTGGTTTGTAATTCTCCTTCAAGAGATCCTTCACATCCCTTGTAAGTTGGATTCCTAGGTATTTTATTCTCTTTGAAGCAATTGTGAATGGGAGTTCACTCATGATTTGGCTCTCTGTCTATTATTGGTGTATAGGAATGCTTGTGATTTTTGCACATTGATTTTGTATACTGAGACTTTGCTGAAGTTGTTTATCAGCTTAAGGAGATTTTGGGCTGAGACGAGTGGGGTTTTCTAAATACCCAATCATGTCATCTGCAAACAGGGACAATTTGACTTCCTCTTTTCCTAATTGAATACCCTTTATTTCTTTCTCCTGCCTGATTGCCCTGGCCAGAACTTCCAATACTATGTTGAATAAGAGTGGCGAGAGAGGGCATCCCTGTTTTGTGTCAGTTTTCAGAGGGAATGCTTGCAGTTTTTGCCCATTCATTGTGATATTGGCTGTGGGTTTGTCATAAATAGCTCTTATTATTTTGAGATACGTTCCATCAGTACCTAATTTTTTGAGAATTTTTATCATGAAGGGCTATTGAATTTTGTCAAAGGTCTTTTCTGCATCTATTGAGATAATCATGTGGTTTTTGTCTTTGGTTCTGTTTATGTGTTATGTTTATTGATTTGTGTATGTTGAACCCACTTTGCATCCCAGGGATGAAGCCCACTTGAGCATGGTGGATAAGCTTTTTGATGTGCTGTTGGATTCAGTTTGCCAGTATTTTATTGAGGATTTTTGCATCGATGTTCATCAGAGATATTGGTCTAAAATTCTCTTTTTTTGTTGTGTCTCTGCCAGGCTTTGGTATCAGGATGATGCTGGCCTCATAAAATGAGTTAGGGAGGATTCCCTCTTTTTGTATTGATTGAAATATTTTCAGAAGGAATGGTACCAGCTCCTCTTTGTACCTGTGGTAGAATTCGTCTGTGAATCTGTCTGGTCCTGGACTTTTTTTGGTTGGTAGGCTGTTAATTATTGGTCTATTCAGAGCCTGTTATTGGTCTGTTCAGGGGTTCACCTTCTTCTTGGTTTAGTCTTGGGAGGGTGTATGTGTCCAGGTTTATCCATTTCTTCTAGATTTTCTAGTTTCTTTCCACAGAGGTGTTTATAGTATTCTCTGATGGTAGTTTGTATTTCTGTGGGATAGTTGGTGATATCCCCTTTATCATTTTTTATTGCATTGATTTGATTCTTCTCTGTTTTCTTCTTTATTAGTCTTGCTAGCAGCCTATCAATTTTGTTGATCTTTTCAAAAAACCAGCTCCTGGATTTATTGATTTTTTTTGAAGAGTTTTCTATCTCCTTCAGTTCTGCTCTGATCTTAGTTATGTCTTGCCTTCTGCTAGCTTTTGAATGTATTTGCTCTTGCTTCTCTAGTTCTTTTAATTGTGATGTTAGGTAGTCAATTTTAGATCTTTCCTGCTTTCTCTTGTGGGCATTTAGTGCTATAAATTTCCCTCTACACACTGCTTTTAATGTGTCCCAGAGATTCTGGTATGTTGTTTCTTTGTTCTCATTGGTTTCAAAGAACATCTTTTTTTCTGCCTTCATTTCGTTATGTACCCAGTAGTCATTCAGGAGCAGGTTGTTCAGTTTCCATGTAGTTGAGCAGTTTTGAGTGAGTTTCTTAATCCTGAGTTCTAGTTTGATTGCACTGTGGTCTGAGAGACAGTTTGTTATAATTTCTGTTCTTGTACACTTGCTGAGGAGTGCTTTAATTCCAACTACGTGGTCAATTTTGGAATAAGTGTGATGTGGTGCTGAGAAGAATGTATATTCTGTTGCTTTGGGGTGGAGAGTTCTGTAGATGTCTATTAGGTCTGCAGGGTGCAGAGCTGAGTTCAATTCCTGGATATCCTTGTTAACTTTCTGTCTCGTTGATCTGTCTAATGTTGACAGTGGGGTGTTAAAGTCTCCCATTATTATTGTGTGGGAGTCTAAGTCTCTTTGTAGGTCTCTAAGCACTTGCTTTATGAATCTGGGTGCTCCTGTATTGGGTTCATATATATTTAGGATAGTTAGCTGTTCTTGTTGAATTGATCCCTTTACCATTATGTAATGGCCCTCTTTGTGTCTTCTGATATTTGTTAGTTTAAAGTCTGTTTTGTCAGAGACTAGGATTGCAACCCCTGCTGTTTCTTGTTTTCCATTTGCTTGGTAGATTTTCCTCCATCCCTTTATTTTGAGCCTATGTGTGTCTCTGCATGTGAGATGGGTCTCCTGAATACAGCAAACTGATGGGTCTTGACTCTTTATCCATTTTGCCAGTCTGTGTCTTTTAATTGGATCATTTAGCCCATTTACATTTAAGGTTAATATTATGTGTGAATTTGATCCTGTTATTATGATGTTAGCTGGTTATTTTGCTCATTAGTTGATGCAGTTTCTTCCTAGCATCAACGGTCTTTACAATTTGGCATGTTTTTGCAATGGCTGGTACCTGTTGTTCCTTTCCATGTTTAGTGCTTCCTTCAGGATCTCTTGTAGGGCCGGCCTGGTGGTGACAGAATCTCTAAGCATTTGCTTGTCTGTAAAGGATTTTATTTCTCCTTCACTTATGAAACTTAGTTTGGCTGGATATGAAATTCTGGGTTGAAAATTCTTTTCTTTAAGAATGTTGAATATTGGCCCCTATTCTCTTCTGGCTTGTAGAGTTTCTGCCGAGATACCTGCTGTTAGTCTGATGGGCTTCCCTTTGTGGGTAACCTGACATTTCTTTCTGGCTGCCCTTAACATTTTTTCCTTCATTTCAACTTTGTTGAATCTGACAATTGTGTGTCTTGGAGTTGCTCTTCTCAAGGAGTATCTTTGTGGCGTTCTCTGTATTTTCTGAATTTGAATGTTGGCCTGCCTTGCTAGGTTGGGGAAGTTCTCCTGGATAACATCCTGAAGAGTGTTTTCTGACTTGGTTCCGTTCTCCCCGTCACTTTCAGGTACACCAATCAGATGTATATTTGGTCTTTTCACATAGTCCCATATTTCTTGGAGGTTTTGTTCATTTCTTTTCCCTTTTTTTCTCTACACTTCTCTTCTCACTTCATTTCATTAATTTGATCTTCAATCACTGATACCCTTTCTTCCAGTTGATCAAATCAGCTACTGAAGCTTATGCATGCATCACGTAGTTCTTGTGCCATGGTTTTCAGCTCCATCCAGTCATTTAAGGTCTTCTCTACACTGTTTATTCTAGTTAGCCATTTGTGTAATCTTTTTTCAAGGTTTTTAACTTCTTTGTGATAGGTTCGAACATCCTCCTTTATCTTGGAGAAGTTTGTTATTACCAGTCTTCTGAAGCCTTCTTCTCTCAACTCATCAAAGTCATTCTACATCCTGCTTTGTTCTGTTGCTGGGAAGGAGCTGCGTTCTTTTGGAGGAGAAGAGGCGCTCTGATTTTTCGAATTTTCAGCTTTTCTGCTCTGGTTTCTCCCCATCTTTGTGGTTTTATCTACCTTTGGTCTTTGATGATGGTGACATACAGGTGGGGTTTTGGTGTGGATGTCCTTTCTGTTAGTTTTCCTTCTAACAGTCAGGACCCTCAGCTGCAGATCTGTTGGAGTTTGCTGGAGGTCCACTCCAGACCCTGTATTCCTGGGTATCACCAGTGGAGGCTGCAGAACCGCAAATATTGCATAATGGCAAATGTTGCTGCCTGATCCTTCCTCTGGAAGCTTCGTGTCAGAGGGTCACCCAGCCGTATGAGGTGTCAGTTGGCCCCTTCTGGGAGTTGCCTCCCGGTTCGGCTACTCAGGAGTCAGGGACCCACTTGAGGAGGCAGTCTGTCCGTTCTCAGATCTCAAACTCTGTGCTGAGAGAACCACTACTCTCTTCAAAGCTGTCAGACTGGGACTTTAAGTCTGCAGAAGTTCCTGTTGCCTTTTGTTCAGCTATGCCCTGCCCTCAGAGGTGGAGTCTACAGAGGCAGGCGGGCCCACTTGAGCTGTGGTGGGCTCCACCCAGTTCGAGCTTCCTGGCCTCTTTGTTTACCTACTCAAGGCTCAGCAATGGTGGGCGCCCCTCCCCCAGCCAGCCTCGTTGCTGCCTAGTGGTTTGATCTCAGACTGCTGTGCTAGAAGTGAGCAAGTCTCTGGGCATGGGACCCTCCGAGCCAGGCACGGGATAGAATCTCCTGGTGTGCCGTTTGCTAAGACCATTGGAAAAGCACAATTTTATTAGGGTGGGAGTGACCCAATTTTCCAGGTGCCGTCTGTCATGACTTCCCTTGGCTAGGAAAGGGAATTCCCCGACCCCTTGTGCTTCCAGAGTGAGGCAATGCTCGCCCTGCTTTGGCTCACAGTCCGCGGGCTGCACCCACTGTCCTATACCCACTGTCCGACAAGCCCCAGTGAGATGAACCTGGTACCTCAGTTGAAAATGCAGAAATCACTCATCTTCTGCATCGCTCACGCTGTGAGCTGTAGACTGGAGCTGTTCCAGTTTGGCCATCTTGGACCCTCCCTCATAATTTTTTTCTGATTACCAAAGTAATGTATATGTATTGAGAGAATTTGGAAAATAAGAAATTTCTGGTGATCATTAGCAGTGATTTCTTATTTTGTTATAAGACCAAAGAATATCTTTGTAAAATAGTATTTAGAGATTAGCTTGTCTAAACCCTCTCTACTCAAGCAAATCTAAGCTCAGATGGTGGTAAAAATTCCCACATGAGAAGGATAGCACAGTGTATTTTTAGGCATTTAAGCAAAGAATTAGAAGGTTCAACATTAGATGGGATTTTTTTAAAGCAATTAAAATTTATTTCTTGGTTTACTGTAATGTTAGTTTATTTCATTTTTTATTGTAATTGGTATTTGTTAATGACATTAATGTGGTGACTTTTCTAACAAAGAAATTAGTGCCTTATGCAAAGAACATCTCTATTATACAAACTGAACTAACTTTATGAAAATTATTAAAGAATTGGAGGGAACTAAAAGAAGGCCCACAGTTAACAAGTTTCAGAGAACATGCAAAAAAGCTGAACATTGGCAGTGGCAAATACTCACCTGGAGTCCATTTTTTAAAATTGCTGAAGAAAAGATCTGGATTTGCTTCCTCACTGTTCTCCCTTCTGAACCTTAGATAACATTCAGGGAGCTCCCAGACATGTGTTGTAGGTGATTTTACAACCTTAAACTGACTGATCTTTGACTCCATCACATTTAGAGACCTGAATAGGGGGATGATCCTGGCCTCAAGAAGCAAGCCTATCTACCGGCCAAGGACCTGGCACATTGCTAGAGTATACTGGTGAGAGAGAGTGGTTTAGGAACCCAAAGGAGGAAATCATTCTCGTGCTGAGAGTTAAAGGAGAGAAAACAATGGGACAGATAGGCAAAGCTTTGGAGAAGTTGGGACATTTCATCAGAAGGCTAGGTGGGGGTAGTGGAAGATGACAGACAGATAGGCAAGGATGAGCTATTGTAGTCAAAAGAAACCACATAAGCAAAGACATGGATGTGGAAGGGTATTTTTTAGGAGACAGTGGCTGAAAGGAACTTGTTTGAGTGAGTCACAAAGGGTTGATGAGCATGCTTGTGAGTTTATCTGCTGTTGCAGGGATCCCTCAAGGCCTATCACAAACCCTTCAGCCTTCAAGTCCCAACATTTAGTCCAAACCCCATTCCTAGACTAATTTTCTCTTGGCCTGTTTTTCATTCCTTTTTAGCTTTTTTCTCCTACTCCATTTCTTTCTTTCTCTCCTCCTTTGATGGAACATGGATAGAGTTTTGTACATTCTTTATTTTTTTCTTGTCCAGGAAGAAAAGCCCCAAAGTCCCTTTGCTGTAAAGAATTTTATTGCTAATCTCTCTGAGTAAACAGGGTAACTAAAATAATAAACCTGAGGAAGTTATAAGAGTCCCAGAATCCCTCAGAGTTCTTAAAGTCAAGGTCCTTGAGCTTTTCTCTCAGAAACTGGACGCATGCTTACTTCCTCTCCTTGGTTTGACTCCTGTCTGTGGGGCTTCGCATAATTCCTACTTCTCCTAACCTGGTAGTGAAAGGGCCACCCAACTCCTGCTTCTGCGAAAATCCCTCTGGCCAGTACGTTGTCATGAAAAGCACAGTCCGGCAGAACAGAATGATAAATGTTAGTGTCATTCTGATGAGATTATTTTTATTTTTTAGGATCTCTCATTCCACAAGTTTCTTCTACCATTTCAAATTTTCACTTACTAAATATTATTCTCAATAAGAGTTAATGTTATAAAAATTTATCTATTTCATGTTGATTTTTACTGAAGGATACAAATTACATATATAAAGGGAATTTTTACTAGTAAGTAAACATAAATATGTATAGGAACAAAATGAAAATGTTAGCAGATTTTTTAAGCAGTTGGACATTGGCTGATTATTGTTTTCTGAGTTTCCCATTGAGAAAAATGAGCATGTGTAACTTTATAATGGAACAATAAGACACTATTTATGTCTTTATTCAATTAAAATAATCCAGAGAATTTTCTATTCTAGGCAAAAACTGTGATTAGAAGGAACAAGTCATTATAACTGTTTCATTTTGCTCAGGATATTTACAGAAATTCTTTCCTAGATGATGCTTTCAGCATTTCCTCAAAGGAATTGTCAGAGCTTTTTAAATGAAGTAGTAAGCAACTTGATGAGATGTCTGTTTTAGAAAAATAACTAAACAAATTGGGGATTATCTTGTTGTGAATCTGGAGGTGGGAAACCAAACCAAATTCGGCCCTTTCCGGTAGTTTGGGGAGGGGATGAGCTACCCTTGAGCTGAGACAGTGAATTGGAGAGGAAGGAGCAGATATGGGAAGCAGACACTTCAAAGTAAACATATCCAAAATTAAACTGCCTTTTATAGCTAGACTTCCCTTCCCCACCCAGCTAATTCAGTTCTTCTCCCCTATTTCTGCTGTGACCTGCCACTCTATTGCCCAAGACAGAAATTTTGACTTCGTCATCTCCTCATCCTTAACTCCAGGCCCTCACTGAGTCCTGTTGGTTCCTTTTCCTAAATATCTCTTAAATCTATTCATTTCTGTCTATCCCATAGTTTAGACCACCATCATCTCCTGCTTGAATTTTAAAGGAATTTCAGACTGCGTTCTTGCTTTCTCTTCTGCTCTCTACCAGACTCCACCGTACCATTCCGTCAGAGCAATTTTCTAAAACTGAAAATCTGATCCTGTTATTCCTTTACTTCAGTGGCTTCTTGGTGCTTTGAGGAAACAGTTCTAACTCTTTTAAGTGGCTTCCAGGGCTTTGCCAGACTTAAACCCCACCTACCTTTCTAGCCTGGTTTCTTACCACTCCCTTTCTCCCTTTTCTCTAGCTTCTGACTTCTTGCAGACCTGTCCAGCTCTCCAGCTGACTGTTACCCACAAGTCTTGACACATACTGTTCTACCTGTAACACTCCCTTTTTTCATCTTTCCCTGTACCTCTTTAATTCCTTGATATCTCAATCTAAACATAACTGTGCAGTCGGCCTTCCTGAGCCCTTAGGTTAAATCTTCAAGCATCTTGGATTGTCGTATGAGGACACTATCTATTATATGTGTTGTCTGTGTTCCCTACTAGACTGTAAGCTGTGAATATGGTGAGAGGCTGTAGCTGTTTTCTTTACTACTATAGCCAGCTCAGCTAGTACAGTGCTGTAATATTAGGTGCTCAAATAATTGATGAGTTAGGCAAGGAAGTGAGAGAGGGAGAAAAGAAGGGAGGGAGGGAGAAAATGTTGGAAGGGAAAGAGGAATGAAGAAAACAGAAGGAATGGAGGGAAAGAATAAAACTAAAAGTTTTGCAGGTAGGGACTGCAGAGATCCTAATGACATTTTGCATGAGGTCTGAGGGGGAAAAATGAAGCCATCAAAAATATTCTAGCATTCTTTTATTGAGCAGCTGAGTATGTGGCAATACTGTTATATGAGGGTTGAAAAGAGACAAAAGTAGGTTTGGGTGGAAGGATAATAAGCATCTGTTTCAGAAGTTCAGTTGATGGTTAAGAATAGGGGATATTGAATGAAGCTTAGAAAAGAAGTGTGAGCTGTATATGATGACTGAGGTCATGGTAGTGGATAGTATTTCCCAGAGAGAGAGCATATGGAGCAAGACAGCTGAGGTTGGGGTTCTGGAGACTCCAACATTTAAAGAGACACAGCAAAAGAGCTCCTTAGTGGCAGCTGGGACTCAAACTACATTTATGGGACTTGTGACTCCTAAATCATGCCTTGCTCAGAGGGAATTTGAATAAGCGTGGCTGTTTAATAGCTTCAGAGGTGGGGAGGGAGGAGGAACTCCTTGATAGCACATTTTCATGACATTTCTTCCAGGAAATCCTTTGTATTTCTGACATTGTAATGCATTTAGGATGTCTGCTTTTTCTAGGATTACTGAATTTAACAGAACGAATATATTAACACAGACATTTTACTCATCTGAATTTATCTATTTAAAAATTTATATTTATGGTCACATGCCATTTAAAGTTTTACATACCGGATGTAATTTACATACAAATATGCAAATGTGATATTCCTCCTTTGTGCTTCTATGCTAGGCTTGAAACTATTTTGGGTGAAATCCAATTAGATACTGAAAAGATTCCTAGAAGACGAAATTATCCATTGTTCTAACTCTAGTGAATTTGTCAATTTGACATTCAGCTCCGATAACCTTGAATCTTTTGTAGGTGAAATAATTCACTTTTAAAATTTATCCCACTTTATTTATTTATTTATTTATTTATTTATTTATTTTATTTTATTTTATTTTTACAGGTGGAGTCTTGCTCCATCACTAGGCTGTAATGTAGTGGTGTGATCATGGCCACTGCAGCCTCAAATTCCTAGGTTCAAGAGATCTTTCCACCTCAGGCTCCCAAGTAGCTAGGACTACAGGCATCTGCCACCATGCCTGGCTAATTTTTGTTTGTTTGTTTTTGTTTTTATAGAGATAGGGCCTCACTGTGTTGCCCAGGCTGATCTGGGACTTTTGGGCTCAAGTGATCCTCCCACTTAAGCCACCCAAATCTCTGAGATTGCTAATGTGAGTCATGCCCCTGGCCCGTTCTTCTTTTATAAGTCCATAATTTCAGCATCCTTATTAATATGGTCACCACTTATATATTACCAGAATCTTCACTCTTTTTCCAGTACTTTCCAAGCTCCCTATATTTGTTTATTCACTTGACAAATATTTATTGAACGCACTCTCAGGCACTGTGCTGAGCTCTGGGGATATAGTGGTAAGTAAAACAGACATGGTTTCTACCCCCTGTGGCACTCAATCATACCATTTCAATTGATTTGAATGTCTATCCTTGATGCTTGTAGAATGCTTTTCTTCACAAGATGTTTGAGTATGTAGTAAAAATACCAGTAAAAATGCCTGCTTCCCTATTGGGCTTCTGCTATTGGTACTGTATACCATACATTGCCTCAGTCTACCTAATTATTTCTGTAGGGTGGACCTAGAAGTGAGGAAGGAGATAACTTAAGGCCCAGATTACCAAAATCAATTTCAAACTGAAAGAAAGATATTCCATAATGCAGAGACTATAATTATGAGCATCAGAATCATATAGACCTGGATGTGAGTCCTGGTTTCACTAGAATTACCTGTGTGTGACTGTGTGCACAGTGCTTACCTGTGAGCCTTGGTTTCTTGATTTGTGAGGTTGAAATAATTTTAACCCCTACCTCATGGGACTGTTGTGATGATGAAATGAAATAACCCATGAAAATACTTACCCTACAGCCTGGCATAGTATAGGTGAAGTGTCCCTTATCTTAGATGCTTGGGACCAGAAGCATTTCACATTTTAGAATATTTACATATACATACCAGTTCAGCATCCCTAATCTAAAAATCCAAAATCTGAAGTGCTCCAATGAGCATTTCTATTGAGCATGACCTTTGAGCATCTTGTTGCTGCTCAAAAAGTTTCAGAATTTGGAGCATTTTGGGTTTCAGATTTTTGGATTAGTGATGCTCAATCCATATAAGAATCAGTAAGAGTTATTTTTGCTAGCATGTATGATATGAAGTCAGCTTTTAAACTGTAACTCTTTCCACACAACCTACTTGTTAAAAGATTTACACCCCATTAATTGTATTTCACCTCTAAGTGAAAACTTTGAAATAGGGAAATAGCATGGGGGTGGATTCCATTTTTAACAGTCTGTCTTCTACAAAGGGATAGCAACTCTCAGCACCAGTAAGTGGTAAGGAAATGAGGGCATTTCTAGGAAGAGTACCTATAGTTGAGTTTTATTAATACACTAGGTTTCCAAGGTTTTAAAGGACTTTAAAATAGGATAAAAGGAAAAGAAATGAGTGTTTGATTCTAATAGAAAAAGTACAGTATTATATTTACCTTTCTGTAGCTGAAAATCATAATTCTGAAGAACTGATTAGAGAAACCATTGTTTTATACTTACTTGATCACCTTTGATGACATCCTTCAAATCTGAAATAGTTAATACTATAGGCATCTGCTGTGATGCCTAGACTTCAGTGTAAATTTACAGAACAGAAAAATCAATATGTAGGAGGCTAATTTATGGGTTTCCTTTCAAATAAGAATGGCTTAGGACTAGTATGTTTAGAAATAAATTTTTTAAACCCTCATGTCGTAGGAGATATTCCGTATATGTCTGCCAGTTTGATTTTCATGAGTGGTAACCTAAAACAGTAAAAAGGTGAGAAATCAGGTTTTGGTAAAAGACTTTTCTGGTTTGGCATAAGCTTATCTCCAGAAAATAGCCCCTTTTTGTTTAATGTTTTCTGTGTAATTACAGGGTGTAGGAAAAAACAAGATTGTTGACAGATTCCTTCACCTGCTCAACAGACCCCGAGAATATATTCAGCTACACAGGTAAGACTATTAGACCCACAGCCTCTTAAAAATCTCATTTAATCATTTGTTTCCCTCCTGGTACAATTTAAAAATACTTTCTTAAAGACCCATTTTATAAACCAGTTTTATTTCTGTTCTTCTTTTCTCTCCTTTAAAGGTAATAAAACCATGCAAAATTTATTTTTAAAGTGACTAATGCTTTATAAACGTGAATTAATAGATATTCTGTGGACAGAGAGTGATGAACATTACATTCTAGGAACAGATCTCATCAACATAAAGGCTCTTAAGTTAGAAGAAAAACATGTAGGATCTAAGCCTATTCTCTAACAAGCAGCTAAAAGAGCTCACAAGGAGAAATAATAAACTATGTGAATCTCAGGTATGAGATAAGGAACCCAGAAATCTGGAAGAAGTATGTTATTAGTTGTCTCTTTGCCTTCCTTAAAGTTACTTTTTGCGTAATTTTATATGGTTAGAATGCTGGTTCAGCTTTTAATCAAACAGGTTTTCTCAGTATGGGTCATTTTTAGCTTTATGAATGAACCTGTTCTAATTTTTAAAAAATAAAATATAAATGACACTACAAACAAAACAGAAAGATAAGTCAAGAAATATATCAAGTAATAAACAACTTAAAGCTAACTTAGATTCTTAGTGTTTTAATCCCAGGAAGTAAAAAATATATAGTATAATAGAGCATTGAATTGAGTTATAAGAGTTAGTTTCTGGTTTGGGTCTTTTCACTAAGTGATTATCAGTTCTTGAGACAGAATTGTAGGAGAATAAAGGGCAGAGTTAGTGGGTCAAAGGAGAAAGAAGAAAGTACCCAGGAAAAGCTGAGATATGGTGAAAAACTGCCTTTTGGGATTTATACCTCTGACCATGATGGTAGTGGTACCAGATTGGCCCTACCACAATAAAAACTGTAAAAATGAACAAAATTCACAAACACTAGGAAAAGAAGAACTACTAGGGATCTTTGACGTGAACAGCTACCAGAGCTCCTACATGACCAGGAGCCTTCATTAAATACCCCTGGTATTCAGAAGGGTATTTATCTTTTAAAGTCTATGTTTAGAAGTAGGACTGATCTATCCTTAAAGTAAGAGTTACTCCATACCTATCCTTACAAATTTTAAAACTAAGCCCTGATAAAGAAGGATACTTGCTATTTAATATTATTTTGAAAGTTTTGTCTGATACAAAGTTGCTTTAAAAATAAAAATATTTTTAAATATTGGGGAGGTAGGGAGGAATACATTGAAAAAATCAAGGTGATTCAACAGTAAATTGACTTCATACCTGAACAAAACTTAACACTCAACCAAGAAGACCACAAAATCCAAACACTCAGCAACATAGCATTCATTGAGTCAAGCATTCAACAGGAAATTACTAGACATACAAAAAAAGCAGGAATATTGGTCAATAGAAATAGACTAAAAATGACAGGATGATGGAATTAGCAGACAAGGACTATAAAACAGTTGCCATAAATAGATTCAAACGTTTAAAGGGAGAAAAATGTGAACATAATGACAATAATTGGAAATTCTTAGTGTAAAAATGACAACCCTAAAAAAGCAGCTTCACATACACACAATTGTAGTCTCAAAAGAGAAGAGAAAAAAATGGGACAGAAAAATATTTGAAGAGATAACGGTAGGAAAATTCTCAAATTTGATAAAAAAGATAATGTTACCAATCCAGGAAGCTCAATGAACTTCAAGCAGAATAAACAAAAAAACACTACATGGCATGTAATCAAATTGCTAAAAGCTAAGAGAAAAATCTTTAAAATTACCAGAGGAAAAAAGACATATTACCTATAGGGGAACAATGATAAAAATGCTGACTTCTCCTGAGAAATAAATATGAACCACAATTCAACTGAAGTGCTGAAAGAAAAAAAGATCAGTATAGATTAGTATATTTGACAAAAACATTCTTCAGAAGGAAAAATAATGACATTTTCAGACAAAAACTGAGAGTGTTTTTTTATCAGCAGACCTGTATAATACAAAAAAATAAAATTACAATTCAGAATTTCCTATGAACATAGATGCAAAAATTTTTAACAAATGTTAACAAATCAAATTCAACAATATATAAAAACAATATATAAAAAAATATGTCATAACTAAGGAGGTTTTATCTCAGGAATGTAAGGCTGGCTGACCATTGAAAAATCAAATAATATAACACATTTACAGAATAAATAAAAAACCATATGATCCTCTAATTGCCGCCAGAAAAATCATTTGAGAAAATTCAATACGCATCCATGATAAAACATCACATAAACTAAAAATATCAGGAAACTTCCGCAATCAAATAAGAGGCATCTATAAAAAGCCTATAGCTAACTTCATATTTAAAAATGAAAAACTAATGTTTTTCTCATGATTAGGAAAAAAGACAAGAATATCAACTACTCATATTATGCTGGAGGTGCCAGCTAGCACAATAAAGCCAGAAACCTTAATAAATGGCATACATGCTATTTATAGATGACACAATTGCATGAATGTGTATATAAAAAATCTTAAGAAACGTATAAAAAAGGTGTTATAACTAACAACCAAGTTAAGCAAGGTCATAAGATACAAGGAAAATGTACAAAAATCAATTGTATTCCATATATAATATATTCCATATATATATATATATATATACTAGTATATACAGCAATGGGAAAAAATTTAAAAATACTGTTTACAATAGTGTAATGAATATATTTAGGAATAAATTAATTTAACATAATATATGCAAAATTTAAATTTGCTATTGTTAATAGTGTGTAACAAGGTCAACAGACACCGTTATTTCTTCAGATACTTCTAACTTGCTGATGGCTGTTTGAAATGGAACTGAAGGTTATCTGTTTCATACTCATGAGATGATGAGCTTCTGTCATAGTAAATTATTCCCCTTATCTTCATCTACCTCAACATCCCCCTCAATATCCTCAGTATCTCTGCCATATAGTGTTCATTCTACATTATTTGGAAATAGAAGGTATTCTTTGTTGTTTACAATACATTTTTAATCCTGATTTTCTGCTACCATCATTTCTGCCAGTATTAGAGAATTCTAGTTACAAAGCTAGATCCATGAATTTGCCAAGCTAAATATAAGTCTTCTCAATATGTTAGGCATTAAATGTTAAGAATTTGTTCCCTAGAAAGCCCTCTTCTCATTGTCATATTACTTGTCCCCCACATTCCCACTCATAGCTTTCCATGTTTCTTTTTCCTATCACCCATCATTTCATTTCCCAAATTTTATATAGGTCAACTACATATTTCAGAAAATTTCTAGCCTTTTCAAGTGCTTTAAGAATATAGGATTTTACATGTTCTCTCTTATCAGTGGGAGCTAAACATTGAGTACTCATGGACATAAAGATGACAACAATAGATAGTGGGGACTGCTAAATGGCAGAGAGAAGGAGGGGAGCAAGGATTGAAAACTAACATTGGTTACTATGTTTACTATGTAGGTGGCAGGATCAGTCATACCCTAAACCTCAGGATCACACAATATAGCCATGTAACAAACCTGCACATGTACCCCCTAAATCTAAAATAAAGGTTGTAATTATTTTTTAAAAGAAGACTAATACTGTTTTTTTTATTCGGCTTCATCCAAATTTTTACCACACTATTTTTATATCTTCTCATGGCTCTTTGTATGAATGATGAATTATATAAACTTAGAACTTTCAACTCAAAAAATTTTTAAATATTTGTCATATTAAAACTACAGGGCTGTGTATTATAGGAGATATAGGAAGAAATAAGAAACATGATCCTACAGGAGCTGTAATTACTTGTAATTATTTCAATCTTCTATGTTCCCCTGAAACACTCTCTTTTTTTTCCCTTGTCCTTTAAGCTATTCAATTAGTTTTTCCTCTCACATGGATAAAGTTGGAAACACAATGAAAGAATCGGAATTTTCAACTAGTTTGCTAGTTCTTGCTTGAATAATTTCTATTCGTAACATATCATAGTTCCAATTGTTGAGTTACAGGGCACCTAGCAAGACCAGTATTTTGTATTTAAGGATGATAAGTGAGCATTGCAGTTCATTCTTAGCAGAATTTGTGCTGTTTTGATTGCATAGTGTTTACCTCCTACTGTAGACTGAGGGTTCCTTTAAAAATATTTTATTACTTAACAGTTTTAATGTATATACAGATGCTACTTAAGTGTATAGTATCAATTTAGAGCAAAACAAATGAATTTAAATTTAATATTTTAAAATAATCAAGGAAAAAATCTTTTATTCTTAAAGATGGCTTCAAAAGTTGAAATTGTCATTGAAATTTATACTCAGAAAAGAGGAAGTCACTTTTTATGAGAATGGCTTCACCATGGAGATGTATATACAGATGCCATATAAGTATATACTATCAATTTAAAGTGAAAAACAAGTGAATTTAAATTTAATATTTTACAATAATCAAGGAGAAAACCGATTTTTTTCTTAAGGATGGCTTTAGAAATTAAACTCAGCTCCCAATATAATACCCTAGGAGAAAGAAAGTCATTTTACATGAGAGTTTCTTCATATCATGAGGGCAGTTTCTCCATTCCTTTATTTTGAACAATAAAATATATGTTTAGAAAGATATATTAGGCTGAACTGCCTCAGTCAATTCTAATTTTAGATTATGGTCGTTTCTTAACACAACCAGCAAAAAAGGAGACAATGAAATATAACAAGTATTAGTGATTATTTCTAGGTGTATGTTACCACCATTATCTTTATAAGCAGGCTTTTTAGTTGCGGATTCATTATGTTTATTAGCCATATGAAGTTCTGATAAATGTTGTTTTAGGATCTGTTCCCTCTAATTATTGGCATAAAGTTATTTAGAATATCATCTTATGATATTTTAATGTCCTTAGGCTCAGTATTGATATTCCCATTTTTATGCCTGGTATTGGCTATTTGCCTTCACAATCAGTTTTGCCAGGGGTTTATCAATATTATTGGTCAAAGAACTAACTTCTGGCATTGTTGAAACTCTCTTTTGTATGTTTTGTTTCTATTTCAGTAATTTCTGATTTTATCTTTATTATACCCTTCGTTTTGTTTTTGTTGGATTTCACGTGTTCTTTTTTAAAACTTTTTGATGTGAATGCCTAAATTATTGATTTTCAATCTTTAATTTATAATATGCTCATTTGAAGCTATATATTTTTGAGCCTTTCTTTGGGTCTCAGTTCTTTCATCTCTGACTAAGAGGAGCAGTTGGGGTCATTTATATAAGAATATCTTTCTTAGCTTTGTATTTGAATATCCTTCATTGGGCAAAAAGAAGACAGTATTCACCATGCTTTTAAAAGTTAAAAGGATTAGAGATACCATGCCTTACTTTCTGCCTAGAATGTCTATAATACTAACCATTTGTTACAAAATAAATGATCCATAAATTGTAAAGAGTTGCATGTTGCTAATTTATATTCTATACTATAGTAATTCTGACATTGGCTAGATAAAAGTATAGATATGTTATCTATGAAAATAAATCATAAATTGAAAATATAATTAAAAATTCAAAGCTAAATATTTATATTTTATAGTACCCATTACTATATTATTGATTAATAATAGTATTACAAGTAAAATATCTATTCATTTTAATAAGGGCCCTAAGTATCTCCAACAATATTGGTTATTTACTATGTAAAGTTGGAAGTGAAATGTCTCGATTTCTGTTTAAATACATACATTACCCAGTTAAAATGGCTTTTATCCAAAAGTCAGTCAATAGCAAATGCTGGTGAAGATGTGGAGAAAAGGGAACCCTTGTATGCTGTTAGTGGAAATGTCTCACATGGTGGCAGACAAGAGGAGAAAGCTTGTGCAGGGAAACTCCCCTTTTTAAAACCATCAGATCTCGTGAGACTTACTGTCACAAGAACAGCACAGGAAAGACCTGCCCCTATGATTCAATTAGTTCCCACTGGATCCCTCCCACAGCATGTGAGAATTCAAGATGGGATTTGGGTGGGTTCACAGCCAAACCATATCAGCACCTGCAAAAATTTAAAATTAAAAAGAAAAGCATACATTAAAGATTTTTTACTAACTAGACTGACATTCCTACTAATTTCAGTGTGGGGAATTTATTTATTATATACAGCTTTAGGGCTACATTTGCTATAACATTTCAGCTCATAAAATTGCTTTAAGAGAAATATACGTTTAAAAGACCTAAAAAAGGCAGTCTCTAAAGAATGTTTAAGACTTCTCTAATCTATGAGATAATCCACTTAAGGTCTTTACTTTGTTTATTTTAGATTCCTTTCAATGGAGTTGTGATGTTACCATCTAAATACTTAGTCACACTTAGTTTATGAATGTCATTTGAACAAATTAGTTATAAAAGCCATTCAAAACATAATCTTGATAAGTAAAACTGTCAGCAAACATACACAAATAAAACACAACCAGTATACTTTTAAATATGGCCATGTTATGTTTTGATAATCAGATTTCATAAAGCCAGCAAGCTGGGCAATTCATGTATTTAGTTAAAATCAAGATGTCTGAAGAGTATGACATGGGTAATGAAAGTAATTACTTTTGTAAGTATACATTTACGAAAGGGAATATATGACTCCCGTTTGTGAAGTGAATCTATTTACTTGATTTTCTATGATGTTATGTTAATTTGATATTAAGAGGACACTTGAATATGTTAACTTCTATAGCTGTATTTCCTCCCTGGTTAAAAATACATGTCTATATTAAAATCAGACTTATTTTAGGGCTCTGAAATACTTTTACTGCCAGAGTTTTTTTCATTTGCTATCCTTCATAATTGAAGAGGACAGCACAGGTCCAATCATTAACATGACCTATGCTCTTGGTTATTTTTCTAATAGCAGTGCTTAGATTGGGAGATCCCAGGTCTCCCAGGATAGCCCCAACTTTCTCTTTCAGTGAGACTTTCTGCAGATATTCTCAATTTACTCCAGACTATTTAGCGTCCTACTCACAAGTTTTGAATTTGTAGCATGCCTGCTTTATTCCTCCATCTAAAATGTAGCTCCTTTCTCCCCCAGCCCTTCAAGGTTTGGTCCACTGTAACTTGTACATAAAACCTTTTGTGATTTTTCTTCATTCTGGGTGTAACTGTTTGTTCCCTCCTCTGACACTCCACAGAATTGAATTTGTATCATTGTGATAGAAAGGGCATGGGTTTTAGAGATCAAATCCAGTCTTTAGTAACTTTTCTGAGCCCTTAACTCCTTGAGTCTCAACTTCCCTGCCTATCAAATTGAAATAATAATACCTTGCAGGGTTGTTGTGAGGAATAAATGAGAGAATGTGTGCAATAGGCCAACCACAGTATCTGGCACCTTTCGGTGCCTAAACATTTAGGCAACATAGTAACTGTTAGCTTCTTGCCATATACCCTGCTTTCTTATCAAACATTGGTTTGCACTGTAGTAGTTTCTGTATCTTATTTCCATCCCCTCCCCTTTGCCCAATCATGCCTTTCCAACTAAATAGGGAACTTTTTGAGGGCAAGAACCTGGTTTATTCACTATATGTTAATTCATTCACCTAATATCTATTCATTTTGTTTGGCAGTGTCTGTTTTAGGCACTGGATGACGTATAGATGATGATATCCATCTTGACCTGGTACAGCTTGCTTGTCAGTGGTGAATATGCATCAACCTTTATGGTACAGTTATTGTATATAAGCTATGATAGAGCATGTGCAGGTGCCATGGGAGCCTTGAGGAGGCTCAACTCTCAGAATACATGTCTGTGGTATGGTAGAAGGTGATAGGGAGAAGGTAGCACTCAAACTGAGTCTTAAGGGATAAGTAGGAGTTTTCTAAGTGGAGCACAGAGAAAACAGCATTATGGTTATTAAAAACAGGCAGGACTTGAATCACAGAAAACACTAGGAAGTGATCCAGATCATATTGTTGGTGCTCAGCAAATATATTAACAATGAGAGTGGAAAGAAGGGACATATTGAAATAGGTTTACAGGGCTAATTTTAGCCTTTATAACCATGTGGAGGGTGAAGGGAAAGAGAAGTTAACGGTACCTCCTGTGTGTGATCTACCAATCATGAGGCAGGTACTTGGTGTGGTTCTTAATTCACAGCAGATATCCAGTAAGTATTTGTTTAAATGACTTGGTATGTGCTAATTTCATCTGAAACTTCCAGGTCAAGCTCCCCTGTGATCAGCCGTGCCTACTGAGGAGCACTAATGCTTGTTTTAGAATTCAGTAAGGTTAATTCTACATACATAATAGATCTTTAACTGTCATATAAGTGCTCTAACCAACTCAGGTCATTAAAATATTGTATCATGGATAGTTATTGTTAAAACACTTACTTTTCCTCTGTCATAGTTTTATATTTTTTTTTGTGAAACCAAATGAAGTAAACCATTTAGCAAATTCCGCCCTCTTAAAATTAAATATCCTGGAGTGAATGATGACATGCTTTACAAAGCACAGCATAATTCAACATATGAGGCTCCCTTCAAGCTGAAGAAAACTGAATGTGACAGTATAAATTTTGAAATTCACAAAGTCCCGGAGGGCACATAGAAATACTGGCAGAAAATAGAAAAAGTAAAAGCTTTTCTGAAGTCTCCTGGAAAAAATGATTATTGAGTCATCACAACATTCTTAGCACTGATAAGAACACTGGAGAACTCGAGCCCTGTCCAATGTCAGCTACTGCACAGAACAGCCAGGGTGCTCCCTCTGTCTCATCTTTCCCATTAAAAATTTGAAAAGTCTGTTTTGGAAACATTTGTATTAGCAATTGAGCAGTAGTTTCCATATTAAGAATGGCTTCTATTGCCTCCCCCTTTTTAATTTTTAATAAATTATGCCAGTGCCTCTACTTTTCCATGTAGATCTTTAGGTTTGTAACAATTTTTGATTCCTCTAGATGATCTCCAAATTGATGTATTTTTTTAAAATTATACTTTAAGTTCTAGGGTACATGTGCACAGTGTGCAAGTTTGTTACATATGTATACATGTTGGTGTGCTGCACCCATTAGCTCGTCATTTACATTAGGTGTATCTCCTATTGCTATCCCTCCCCACTACCCCCTCCCCACAATAGGCCCCAGTGTGTGATGTTCCCCTTCCTGTGTCCAAGTGATCTCATTGTTCAATTCCCACCTATGAGTGAGAACATGCAGTGTTTGTTTTTCTGTTCTTGTGATAGTTTGCTGAGAATGATGGTTTCCAGCTGCATCCATGTCCCTACAAAGGGCACGAACTCATCCTTTTTTATGACTGCATAGTATTCCATGGTGTGTATGTGCCACATTTTCTTCATCCAGTCTGTCACTGATGGACATTTGGGTTGATTCCAAGTCTTTGCTATTGTGAATAGTGCCGTAATAAACATAAGTGTGCATGTGTCTTTATAGCAGCATGATTTAGAATACTTTGGGTATATCCCCAGTAATGGGATGGCTGGGTCAAATGATATTTCTAGTTCTAGATCCTTGAGGAATCACCACACTGTTTTCCACAATGGCTGAACTAGTTTACAATCCCACCAACAGTGTAGAAGTGTTCCTATTTCTCCACATCCTCTCCAGCACCTGTTGTTTCCTGATTTTTTTTTTTTTTTTTTGAGATGCCTCGCTCTGTCGCCCAGGCTGGAGTGCAGTGGCGATCTCGACTCACTGCAAGATCCACCTCCCGGGTTTACACCATTCTCCTGCCTCAGCCTCCCGAGTAGCTGGGACTACAGGCGCCCGCCACCTTGCCCGGCTAGTTTTTTGTATTCTTTAGTAGAGATGGGGTTTCACTGTGTTAGCCAGGATGGCCTTGATCTCCTGACCTCGTGATCCGCCCATCTCGGCCTCCCAAAGTGCTGGGATTACAGGCATGAGCCACCGTGCCCGGCCTGTTTCCTGATTTTTTAATGATTGCCATTCTAACTGGTGTGAGATGGTATCTCATTGTGGTTTTGATTTGCATTTCTCTGATGGCAAGTGATGATGAGCATTTTTTCATGTGTCTGTTGGCTGTATGAATGTCTTCTTTTGAGAAGTGTTTGTTCATATCCTTTGCCCACTTTTTGATGGGGTTGTTTGTTTTTTTCTTGTAAATTTGTTTGAGTTCTTTATAGGTTCTGGATATTAGCCCTTTGTCAGATGAGTAGATTGCAAAAATTTTCTCCCATTCTGTAGGTTGCCTGTTCACTCTGATGGTAGTTTCTTTTGCTGTGCAGAAGCTCTTTAGTTTAATTAGATCCCGTTTGTCAATTTTGGCTTTTGTTACCGTTGCTTTTGGTGTTTTAGACATGAAGTCCTTGCCCATACCTATGTCCTGAATGGTATTACCTAGGTTTTCTTTATTTTTTTTTAAATTTAACATTTGCATAGCAGCTACTTTGTGCCAGGTACTGTTCTAAGCTGTTTTCAAACTGTAACTTGTTACCGCTCACTACAGCTCTATAATATCAATAATATTATTATCTCTGTCTTGCAAATGAGGCTACTGAGGCACAGAAAGGTTAAACAATTTGGCCAAGGTCACATAGCTGGCTTCATACATTCTGGCTGCAGCCCTGTGTTCTAACCACTGTACTGTACTGCTGCTTAAGTTTATTGTGCTGAACCCATTGTATTTTAGTGAGGATAGTACTGCAGTAAGTATGTCACTAAAGTATTATCCATGTGATAGGACTGTGGGTCAACCAGTTGTTACAGTCTACACTTTAGCCTATGTATAATATAATACTTGATTTTTAAAATTCTAGCATCATATTCCTAATCCTTGCTCAGCTTGATCCCAAAGTATTTTCCACATTTTTTTTTGGCCAGTTATTCCATATTATTCCATTTTTATCAATAATGATATATCCTTATTAAATTTCACTTCACCGGATTATTACACTTACATTGATGCTCAATCACATCTCATTTGAAGATTGTCGTCAGTAAATTTAATAGCCCTGTTTTGTGTTCCGTCACCTGGGCGATTCATGAAAACGTTTACCAAATTAATTCCTGTGGTCTTTTAGACGATGTTCCTCCCTGGCTGGGTACTTCAGTAATATCCTTTGTTTCAGTGTACCCATCAAGTGGTTACATTATCCTGGCATCTAATTTGTGGGTTATGGAGTTGATGAGTCAGAGCTACAGACTTCTGAAGCTGGAGATACCAGCAAGTGGTGTGCTCAGGGCTGTTTTGGAAAAGAAGACTGGAGACAGGATTCTATGGGTTTCTTCATCTTTATTTTCTAAATCACAAGCTTAAGGAGCTTGAGAACCACTGAGATGCAATGTGTATTTTCTACTTAGTTTTGTTACGTCCCTTGCCACTACAGAACAGCTACATTCCTTTCAAGTGCTATTTACTTTTTTAGTTTGAGAAAAATGTTAAAAATCCAAAAAATGTAAATATAAATATATGACACATATCCAAATTTATCACCCAGATTTAACAACTGTTCATATTTTTCCAAATTTGACTCTACTCTTCCTTGTGCAGAAATAAAACACTGTAATTATAACTGAGGTCTCCTTTGGCCACTACTTCCAGTCTGGTCTCCCCTTCCTCAAGTCACTCACTATTATAAATTTAGTTTATAATTTTTTAATCCTTTTTTAATTGTAAAGCATAATTTTATTAAGAAAATCGTTATTTCTATGATAAAATCAGAGATACTCTGATGGAAGAGGAATTTTTAAAAATTTTAGTCCTTATTTGTAATAAAAATAAAAACAACTCTGGGTCAAATGGTATTTCTAGTTCTAGATCCTTGAGGAATCGCCACACTGTCTTCCATAGTGGTTGAACTAGTTTACACTCCCACCAACAGTGTAAAAGCGTTCCTGTTTCTCCATATCCTCGCCAGCACCTGTGGTTTCCTGACTTTTTAATGATTGCCATTCTAACTGGTGTGAGATGATATCTCATTGTGGTTTTGATTTACATTTCTCTGATGACCAGTGATGATGAGCATTTTTTCATGTGTCTGTTGGCTGCATAAATGTCTTCTTTTGAGAAGTGTCTGTTCATATCCTTTGCCCACTTTTTGATGGGGTTGTTTGATTTTTTTCTTGTAAATTTGTTTAAGTTCTTTGTAGATTCTGCATATTAGCCCTATGTCAGATGGGTAGATTGCAAAAATTTTCTCCCATTCTGGAGGTGAGCAAAGTATCACAAGGACAGAAAACCAAACACCGCAAGTTCTCACTCACAGGTGGAAATTGAACAATGAGAACACTTGGACACAGGGCCGGGAACATCACACACCGGGGCCTGTCGTGAGGTGGGGGCATGGGGGAGATATAGCATTCGGAGAAATACCTAACCTAAATGACGAGTTGATGGGTGCAGCACACCAACATGGCACATGTATACTATATGTAACAAACCTGCACGTTGTGCACAAGTACCCTAGAACTGAAAGTATAATAATAATAATAATAAACAGGCCAGGCGCAGTGGTTCATGCCTGTAATCCCAGCACTTTGGAAGGCCAAGGCAGGTGAATCAAGAGGTCAGGAGATAAGACCATCCTGGCTCACACAGTGAAACCCCGTCTCTACTAAAAAATACAAAAAAAAATTAGCCGGGCCTGGTGGTGGTCACCTGTAGTCCCAGCTACTCGGGAGGCTAAGGCAGGAGAATGGCGAGAACCCAGAAAGCGGAGCATGCAGTGAGCTAAGATCGCACTACTGCACTCCAGCCTGGGCGACAGAGCGAGACTCCGTCTCAAAATAAATAAATAAATAAAACAACTCAATATTAAAGCTGTTTCAATCGTATATTATCTTAACATGTTTAACATCATGTCCTAACCACTGAAACCTGCTCTCCTCTCTCTGGACCTTTCTAGTCAGCACCCGCTGCAGGTTTCTTACAGGGTTGTTATAAGCAGACAAAGTGAAGAAGATACCTCCCAACTTTCTTCTTATTCAATTAGATTTAAAATGGTGTTTTGTTGCGGCACTATTCACAATAGCAGAGACTTGGAATCAACCCAAATGTCCATCTGTGACAGACTGGATTAAGAAAATGTGGCACATATACACCATGGAATACTATGCAGCCATAAAAAAGGATGAGTTTGCGTCCTTTGCAGGGACATGGATGCACCTGGAAACCATCATTCTTAGCAAACTATCACAAGAACAGAAAACCAAACACCGCATGTTCTCACTCATAGGTGGGAACTGAACACTGAGATCACTTGGACACAGGAAGGGGAACATCACACACTGGGGCCTATCATAGGGAGGGGGGAGGGGAGAGGGATTGCATTGGGAGTTATACATGATATAAATGATGAATTGATGGGTGCTGATGAGTTGATGGGTGCAGCACACCAACATGGCACAAGTATACATATGTAACAAACCTGCACGTTATGCACATGTACCCTACAACTTAAAGTATAATAAAAAATTTAAAAAATAAAATGAAATAAAATAAAATAAAATGGTGTTTTGTTTTGTTTTAGTTTTATAAAATACCATTCCTTATTGTTTTAGCCAGAATCTTCAGATGAGGGCAACAGTGACAAATGAGCAGAAGAGGATGGGATGAGGGACTTAAACTAGTAGTAGATTTATGTATTTGTGGGTGGCTCAGTTCACAACTTCGTTAGCTAATTTCTGTTAACTGAGGTGTATCTATGATGTTTTATGCAGGAAGAATTAAAAGTGTTGCTAGAAGATCTAAGAATTATTTCTACATTTTTCTTCATTCATTCAAACAGTCAACAGATATCTTAGGTTGGGTTCCCTAGCAGCAGAACCAGAGATGTAAATGTTTGTGGAAATGAATTGGAGGGACAGCTTCTAGGTGAAATCTGTAAGCAAGTGAAGGACTCAGGATAAGGCCAATGAAAAGAGGTGGTTTAGCTAAAGGCTGGCCTCAGCCTCTTCATAAGGAGTTCTGGAGCGTGAATGTTACTACTCAGTTACCCCACCTGAAGGCAAGAGCACCAGCCTTTTTTACCCTCATATCTCTAAGTCATTGATTTAGGGCTGCCCTGAGGGAGAAAGGGAGGCAGGCATGTGTGACCTCCCAAGCATTTCTGGGTGAGGTAACCTCCATTAGTAGAACAAAATTCTCTAGAGAAAAGTTTAGCTTTGAGCTTTCAGAAGTCAGTGCTGCAGTAGCTGAGGTATAGTTGCATTTGGTAGTAAAGGAGATCTACTGCAACAAACCTTTACTGAGTTCCTCTTATGTCCATAGTACTGTTCTTGAGAATACAACAGTGAACAGAATGACAGACAAGGTCACTGCTATCATGAAGCTTTCTTTCTAGTGGTGAGAAGATAGGCAATGAACAAATAATTTAATAAACAGGAAAATACCAATGCTATTAATAAAGTGAAAATGACATAAACATTTTTAAAGGGTAATGTGGTAAGGAACAAATGGGAGACTACTTGAGGAGAACTCAAACATTGATATGTTTGGCAGCAATTATTATTTTCATAATTGTAGTTTATTTGTGGTGAGACATTCTGGCATTTCAGCAACTTTGTCTGTTCTGGAGAGTCGGTAGATGAATTGACCCAATGCAGATTTGATCTGTAAGCAAAGTAATAGCCAGCCTTTCACATTTACAGCAATTAGAGGGTTGTAAGAATTTTGTCAAGTGACAGTTTGGAATAGGACTGCAGCCAACAGCTAACGGCACCAAGCCAAGTTAAGGTCTCTCACTAGGGAAATAGAATCATTCGTGTCAGCATGCTTGTAGCAGTGAGAACCAGTCCATTGCTTATCTTTTCTTGCCTGAACTATTGCAGTAGCCTCCTGGTTAAGAACTCAACCTCTAATCTCTCCTTTCCGTGCCTCACATGTTTCTACCAATAAAGCTGATTACTTACTCTTCTGCTCAGAACCCTGCAATGACTCCCGTTGCCACTATCTGTTTCACTTGTCTTACTTCCACCTACCTTTCTCTCCCACGTATGCATAAGCCATATTAGCTGCCTGTGGTTCCCAGGTATCACATACCGTATCTGTTACTCCCCAACTTGTTCTGCGCAGCTCTTGTTGCCTGGAATTCCCTGTCAAGTCTACCCAGAAAACTCATACTTTATCTTCAAAATGAAAATCAAAGTGTTTTCCTGTAAGAAAATATCGTAGATCCTTCCCTCTTCTTCTCCACAAGCAGATGTTGGTACCTTTCTTTGTGCCTCCATAAGCATAAAGTGGGGTGCAAAAGAGCCTATGTTTGATAAATGAGATTGAAAAATGCGTGTTGAACTACACCGAATGCAGTCAGTATTGCACTTCTTCCATTAGGATCTCCTGTCTTTGTGAGTTCTTTTTCAGAGATGCTAGAGGCATTGAAACAAAGTAGCAAAGTAAACTGAAGTTAGGAGGAGACCCTTAAATCACACAGTAATAAAGTGTATCAATAACATTGCTCTTCCCAAAATATCCTTCTTTAATTTTTAATGAGAACAAAAAGGGTTTTTCTTTATTAACCAATAAAATCCAAGATTGTTTTTAAGGTGTTGTTTTTCACCTTTAGCTCATTGTTTTTTGTTTCTATTTTTGTATGTTTTGGAATGTGTCTTCTTAAAAACTTTCATTGATGGTTAAGTTTCGAGCCACTGACCTAGAACAGGCTCTGGTATTGTACCTGTCATTTTTTATAACAATTACATATTCCCATCTCTGTCTCCTTTGCTAAACAGAGAGATCTTCTTAAGAGCAGGTGTATATCTTTGAACTTCCTACTTCCAGCATAATGCCTGGAGTATTGTGGATGTTTGATAAACATTTGTTAAACAAATGAATGAATGTAATGTCTCTTCCCTTCCATCCATCTTTGAAACATCCATTTAGAGAATCTTCTCCAATCCTGTCTCTGAAATGGATAGATGATTGGTTCTCTGATGGCTTCATATTTTCCATGAAATGAAGGTCAGACTCTTCAGAATGGCAACGAAGACTGTACACTCTGGACCTAGCCTGCCTGTCTAGCTCTGTGTCCTTCCATGCAACTATATCCTAGACATGCTGGATAACTAAATGGAGCCTTAAACTTCTCTTGCATCCCCCAACTTCTATATGCTTATTCCACTTCTGTATGCTTATTCCTCTGCCTAGACATACTTTCTACTCATTCCTGCCAGTTAAAATCGAATTTCATAATCAGGACTCTGTTCTTTTCCATCAGGATTAATTGCCTTCTCTTCTGTATCCCCACTGTACTTTATTTTGTTTTCTGTTATAGCCCTTGTCATCTTTTGACATGAATTTAATTTAATTGCCTTATATCTATCACCCTGTCTGTCATGTGAGCTCCCCGAGATTGGGGTCTGTGAACTATTCATTCTATAAACCTTCATGCCTAATAACCTGCTTTGCACACTGGAAATGTACAAATATAATTCATTTTATAATTAGTATTTAATACACTCATGTGTTTATTCTTTGGCTAACCATTTTTTGCATGCCTACAATGTTGAAGGCATAATGATAGACACTAGGTATATGTAAAAAAATGTTATACCCTTGTCTATATGCAGTATATGTCCTGTGAGGGAGATACTCATGTGAACAACTGAAAAGTTTCTTAAGTGTAAAGTGCTTCCTATAGAACAGTAGTTCAGCGGGGAGGATAACAGTGAGAAATAAGGAATGCTTCTAAGAGGAGGTGACATTTGAGCTGAGTGTTTAAGGAATGGGCCTTAACCTTTTGTCACAAAAAGCAGGGGAAAGGGAAGAGAAAACTTTCCAGAAAGGAGAAAAGGTGCACATAAATAAACCCGGTGTGTAAGGAACTTCTAATAGCTGAGTATGGCCTCATGGTACATGATTGAAGTATCTGAAATGCATCCATCTCAGCAAGCATTGAGAACACCTACTACATGCTTGTTACTTTTCTAAGTGTGAGTGATAACATCAGTGAACAAGTACTAAAAAGGCCAATCTTCATGTTTATCTATAGTTGCTGGTGAGAGGGAGAATGAGATCATCAAAATATGTAGTACATCAGATAGTGATAAGTGTTATGGGGGAAAATAAAGCAGGGAAGGGGGCCAGAGCAGAGATTACAGTTTTAATAGGTTGATCAGGCAAAGCCTCGCTGGGAAGGTTGACATTTGAGTAGCACTGGACAGTAGCCTATTTCCAGTGTTTTGCCTCTGTAAACATGCCTATTTTTTAAAAATTTGACCCACGTATTAAGTATTTTGTTTTGGTGTGGTTTTGAAGATGTTTTGGCTAATCTTAAATAAATTGCAGTGATACCTAAACTCAGATGAGAAAACGGGACAAATGAACCACATCCTCGTGTTCATCCTGAAAGAGTAGAAGAGATTTCCTAGGAGATGAGCAACTTTTTGGTCCCACATGATGTAAGCTTTGTGGTATCTTTAAAAGGTGCCATTGTTGAAATGCTTACCAGCAGGAGTCAGAAAATGCTGCACATACCTCCTTCTTGGCATCATTCTGGAGGCTCTAGATGGTGATCACTCTGATACAGTGCATAAAGTGAAAAAACTGATTGCATTTATACCAAGATATAATGAGGTCCAAGATATAATGTGGTTGATACTAGAACAGAAAAATGCGTGCATATGCTGAACTTGCTCTGCAGCATCAGCCATCTTCAGTTCAACCCAGTTTCCTGAAAGTGTTGGCTCAGGACAACAGTTCCTTGCTGCTATTTTCCTAATGATGGCTTAAATATTTTTGTATTGAAAGAAACTAGGTTTATTATGGAATACCTTCAAAATCTGTATCACTGTGACATAGGGCTAGAGAGTAAAAGAAGTTTTAAATCTTGAAAACATCTACATGAAATTTTAAGGTAAAACATAAGATGACAAGAAAATATGTTTAGAGAGCTGCTTCAGTCTTCTGCCCTCTGATTCTTCAGAGGTTCTGAGGTTCCTTTTCCTCTGCCATTAAAATGACACTGGGGGCCGGGTGCAGTGGCTCACGCCTGTAATCCCAGCACTTTGGGAGGCCGAGGCGGGCGGATCACGAGGTCAGGAGATAGAGACCATCCTGGCTAACACAGTGAAACCTCGTCTCTGCTAAAAAAAAAAAAAAAAAAAAATTAGCTTGGCATGGTGGCAGGTGCCTGTTGTCCCAGCTACTCGGGAGGCTGAGGCAGGAGAATGGTGTGAACCTGGGAGGCAGAGCTTGCAGTGAGCCCAGATCGCGCCACTGCACTCCAGCCTGGGCGACAGAGCGAGACTCCATCTCAAAAAAAAATAAAAAATTACACTGGAAGATAGGCAGGGGTTGAAATGAATTGTTTAACTTCTGCTGCTAAAAATGCAAAATATATTGTTTTTCCTATAATGCAATTGTGTCTTCCTTTATGAATATCTATCATAAAAACTCAATAAAACAGGTAAATGAAAATGTAAACACAGATTTTCTTTAAGGTAAGAGTTTTCCAAACATAGTGCTTATTTATATACTATTTTTTGTTTGATCTGGGTGGTTAAAGTCTGATAAACATAAAACTAGAGAATTGGGAATTTTTTCTAGTTGATGAACAACCAAAATGAGAATAAAATAATTCATGGATTAGAGTGTGTCAAATAATATTATGCTATATACAAAATGCAACTTATATAGTAAGTTTTAGATAACATGTATTATGTGAAGATGTATTTTGGGTTATTAACCAAAAGAGACATACCTAACCAACTTCATAGAGAACCTGATTCCTCTGGTAGGTTTAAACTGCACCAGACTAGTTTGTTATTTGTCTTGATGATCAAAAATATTCATTTTAACTTTATTTCTTTGAATTGCCTCTGACAAAATATCTTTTGATATTTAATCTCATGCAAAATTGAGTACTGTACTAAAGATGGTACATTATTAGTATGGTAAGATAAGTTCCCTTAAGTGTAGTGTGAATTTGAAGTCTTCAAGAAAAGGAATTTTTACCTGTTTTGTTCACAGATACTCCTCAATCTCTAAAGAAGTACTCACTGTTATTCAATAAATATTTGTTGAATAAAAGATCATAGAAAGTCCTAACATGAAAAAGTGGTCACTCACTAATTTGGTCTTTTTATCACACTTTTATGTTGTTACTTAATTGATAAAGTCTTTTTAAAAAGGTAATATATACTGCATTTACTGCTAAAGATTTATGTGGTGGGTACAGTGTTCATCAGCCACACCCGCTGGTCGCATCTGTGTGTGCTGCTTTGTACACTCATTCAACTTTGCATTTTTATCCTCATTTCATTCCTCTAATTTTTTTTTCAAAAAACAATTAGAAAATATGTTTTTCTGTTCAAATAAGGGACCTGCACACTGTCTTTCTTTTTTGTCAGGATAAAAGGAAAATGATATTCCTGCAAAGAAATTAGGTCATGTTGAATGCCTAAAATTTACCAAGCTGGAAAGCTAGTTTTCAGAGTGCAGAAAAAATATCCATTTTTCTATATACTATTTTAGCAGATTTGTTTTTATTTCTAAACAGTGGACAACTTAGACATTTTTCAGTTAGTTAAAATACTTGATTATCAGCATGGCTTTGACTTTGGAAGAATTTCTTTTTAAATAGTGTTAATGTAGTAGTAGGAGACGTGGTAGAGGTAAGTAGATTTTGTAAACACATTTTGAAATGTTTGGTTTCCATCAGGTGACTGTTTTGCTGTGGCTTTTTGCTACCAGCTGTTCCCAGCAGACCCTACCTCTGAAGAGCAAAGTGTTGCATCACAGATAATATTCTACGAATATTATCCCCCTAATGTCTTCCTTCCTTTTATAGTAATCTTGGGCTTCAGGAGGTTAGGAGATTGACCAAACTAGGAAAAGACCTCAGATTTAGTCTGGTGCTAGTTTTCAACACTGCAGTAGTCATAACTCAGTTTGTCTTCTTCTTTTTCTTTCCCTTTTTTAATTGTACATTGACAGTTTATAATTGTATAAACTTATGGGTTCTGTGAAGAGGGAGTTGTGTAGGGAAAAAAAAATTTATAGAGTCCAAAATGATGTTATACCTTACGAATACAATGCGAAATAATTAAATCAAGCTAATTAACATATCCATCACCTCAAATAGTTAACATTATTTATGATGAGAACATTTGAAATTTACTTAGCAATTTTGAAATAGGCAACACTGTTATTAACTAGAAATATTCACCATGTTGTACAATAGAAATCAAAAAGAAGAAGAAAACATGTTCTTCCTGTTCAAAATTCTATACCCTCCTATTGTTGTATTGGATAGCAACACTGCTTTTAACGGTGACTGTTTTTGTTTGAGGGGCTAAGGAAGCTTCTTGCCTAATATGGCAAAGTGAATTTGTCTTTTATAGATAGGGCTAGGGGATGGGATGCCACTACTCTGCGGACAGCTCAGACTGTAAACATCAAGGGATTCTTAAACTTGTTTACATCACCTTTTTCTAAGTAGCACTCTATTTTATTAGTGATAATTCTGTTTAGTCCTCTTTATCTTTATTTCTTTACTCATTTTAAAGTAAGTCTTGTGAAAGTTATATTCTTGATACCAAGAACTCATCTTCACTTGAAAAATATCTTTTGATAGTGTTTACTTCTCTCAATCAATGATGTTAGGCTTATGTCTTACTGGTAAAAATTGCCATTTAATTCTCTTTTCATAATTAAACTTCTGTTTGAAATGATGAGCAGATGGGCATCGTGGCTCACTCCTTTAATTCCAGCATTTTGGGAGGCCGAGGTGGGCAGATCACCTGAGGTTAGGAGTTCAAGACCAGTCTGGCCAACATGATGAACCACCATCTCTACCAAAAATACAAAGATCAGCCAAGTGTGGTGGTGCATGCCTGTAATCCCACCTATTCTGGAGGCTGAGGCAGGAGAATCACTTGAACCTGGGAAGCGGAGGTTGCAGCGAGCCAAGATCATGCAATTGCACTCCAGCCTAGGCGACAAAGTGAGATTGTGTCAAAAAAAAAAAAAAAAAAAGGAGAAATATTGAGCAAACGTTTTTTCGGTGCTGCCTTTGTTCCATATTCTGTCTGTCCTTTCTCATGTTTGAGTCATATTATTGCGTGGACCATTCCTATAGGCATTTCTATTTTAATGAACTATAAGAGAAGATTTTCGTCAGCTCTTTGAAACTCTTGTGTGTCTTCTTTCTTCCTTTACTCTTATGTTTAACTATTATTAATTTTCTAAAATCAATCTAACTATAAATCAGTTAAGATACAAGTTATTAAAATATCATCCTTAAAGTAAACATCATTATTTTTAGATATTGTGCTCCTCAATAAATTAGAAGATACTAACTTAATGTACTTTTATAAACAATCTTTCAGAACAGATTGTGCTTGCTCTCTCTTTCCTTATTTTGACAAAAACTTGGTCTTTACACAATTTAATTGCTTTTATTACATGTGGAATAATTTTAAATTACTATTGAAATATTAATAATTCTAATTTTTTTAAAAGACTTTAAAGTGCCAAAGTTAAGAATAGAGTTTAGTACAGTATTTCTTTGAGCAGCCCCTTTATTGACACAGGCTTTAGTTGATAGATGCTGTAGTTTGTAAGATAGTCAAAAGTGAGAACAGTGATAACAAATGTCAACACTTAGCTGAACATTCTAATTAATTCATCAAGTATTACTGATAAATGTTTTGTACTGGAAAGGCATCTCTTTTTTAAGCTTTAGGCTAAGAACATGTAACTAAACTGTGTTTTAAGTTTTCTTCTCCCTAGTATTGTTATGACACTAAATTTTCATTAGCTTTTATTTCAAAGCTGTTTTTGAGAGGAACAATTCACAAGAGGATTGAAGTTGCAGGAAATAAAATATTCTCTTAGGGTCATTGTTTGTGTGGAGGATTAATCTTTTTATCCAAGTTGCTCATAAATGCAGAGTAATGATTTTAATCAAGCACCCTCTGAAAAAGAAATACTATATTGTCTTTAAGAGTCAGTTTATGCTGCCTATAACAACAGTAGTCACCTTATTACTTACTAAGTTAAAGTTTCTAATTTTATAGTATATCTTGGAAATCAAGCCTTTTTTCTTATTGTATTAAGTCTTATGCAGACAATAGTGGATTGTTTCCCACTTACATAATGAGGGTAACTTACTAAAACATAAACCTACTAATTTCTTAAGGTCATTATTATTTTACATATTTTACTAACCTTTGCTTTTTTTTATGTACTAGATGAAGGGACTTATTATAAGAGCAGAACAAAACCACCTTTATCCTATAAATTTCTCTTTCTCGCGTACTACTCCACTAAAAGTGACATTTCCCATTTGCATTTATTCTCATTTTAGTCTCCTTTGGAAATCATCTGATTTGTGCTTGTTTTCTCAAACCTGTGATTTTTATTTCTAGCACAAAAGTCTTTTGAGAAATCTAATTTGACACGTTGTATGCTATCAGAATTCGAGTGTTACAGAGCAACTTCATTTTCTTTTTAAAATTAGAATTCAGGTTGAATTTGCTTTTCTTAATCTGCTATGAAGCTCAATAATTATTAAGGTAACAACTGAATTTCCTTTCTAATAATGATGCAAGAGTTCCTTTTTCTATTTGGTGCTGGAAGATGACCGGTTGTTGCCCATTAAATATGTGAAAGCTGAGGTGAGAAATTCGTTATATTACTATAAAAATCTGTGTGAACACATCTATTTCCCTTCCTCATCCACTCCCTTCTCTATTGCTAGAATATTAACAATAAGTAAGTGTAACTAAACTTTGTTCTTGATTTGTTTAAAACTTTAACGATTAATTTGCTAGCAAAAAAATATATATGTATGTCCTGCAGTAAGTTTATAAAACCCATAAATACAGAAAATTGATATATGACAATCCATTTGTTATATAGGGAACATTTTATTCATGCTAAAGGTTTATAATCACCAGTAACTTGCCACAATGTATTTTTCATTTTCCCTATCATCTCACAGGGCTTTATTTTTAGACATAATTTAATTTGTTTTTTAGAGAAGATAAACAAAATGAGATTCTTTGTAAAGTGTAGTGCTAGGGCCGTAAGAAGCAGTAGATGATGGGGGAGGTGCCAGGCCCAGGAGAGCCAGGATTATGGCGATGGGAGTTAGATAGGAATCAGGAGCAGCAATAGGCCAGAATCCCAGAGAATTAACCGAAGAAAGTTAGAAGGAGAAGGAGAACCCTTCCAAGTTAGATACAAATAAGGCAAGCAGTCTAAAAATTGTAATTGTCAATAATTGTATTGCCAGCATACCTGTTCAAATTCCATAAATGAGGAATCTGATGAAGAAGGTTTCCACTGCAACTATAAGTTCCAGTTCAACTCCGTCTTGGACATAAACCATCAACTCCTCGGTCCCTTGACTAGTCAATCCCATACATACCTTTTCAACGTGACTATACTTTCTAATACAGACCTACAGATGCTTTCCTTAGAATGCACCATTTCTCTTCTTTTTTTTTTTTTTTTTTTTTTTTTTGAGATGGAGTCTTGCTGTGTCACCCAGGCTGGAGTGCCGTGGTGCTATCTCAGCTCACTGCAACCTCTGCCTCCTGGTTGCAGGCTTTTCTCCTGCCTCAGCCTCCTGAGTAGCTGGGATTACAGGCATGTGCCACCATTCCGGGCTAATTTTTATATTTTTAGTAGAGATGGGGTTTCACCATGCTGGTCAAGCTGGTCGCAAACTTCTGACCTTGTGATCCGCCCGCCTCAACCTCCCAAAGTGCCAGGATTACAGGCTTCAGCCACCGCACCTGGCCAGAATGTACCATTTCTTACCCCTAGGAGAATTAGCCTTACTCTAACCCAACATTTACTAGAGTAGGTTCCAGATTCTCTGTTTAAAAACAAAATCCAATGATCTAATAAATTTGGAAGTCTGTGTATTTTATCCTGCACTATAAACTACATCGTTGACTTTTACTTTTTCATATTTTTTGTTTATTTCATTCATTCAACTAATATTTATTGAATTCCTCTAGTGAGCCAGACATCTAGGTGGGGGACAGAATGAGGGACAGTGTGGACATGTTCTATACTCTTAGATCTTACAGTCTGTGTGGGAAGATAGTAAAACAAGTACTTACAGTATAGTGTGTGAAGGGCTGAATTAGGGGATATATGGGTCACAAGGGGATCACATAGCAGGGGCACCTAAGCTTGTCTACAAAAGGTCAGGGAAGGGATTTTTCAAGAAGTACCATCTATGCTAAAAAACTGAAGATCAAGTGAAAGGTAGGCAGGCAAGGAACTTTCAGTCACAACAACAACAATAATGATAACAAATATCTAAAGCTGATACATAATTACACCCCTGCTATCTGCCAGATATGGTGTTAGACACTTTCCAAGTGTTCTATCAGAAATCCTTTTGAGTGGGCTTTATTACTTACCCAAAATCACATGGCCAATAAGGGGCAAAACAAGAATTTGAATCCTGATTGATCTGACTCCAAGGTCTTCTTTGCACTACTCCACAGCTGCCTCTCAAAGCAATAATAAAAACTGATTTTTATTATATTTGTTCTGCTAAAAGAAAAACAGTTATTTGATGACGTGTTAAGTTTATCTTGTTTTTTATTGTCAAGTGCTATTTATTACTTTTTAAAAAACAGATACACATTTTGCAATTTTAATAGATTATAGTAAAGTTTGGCATTTGGGTGTACGTTTCACAAGTATAACATCAAGGTCTGAAGTTCACTGTCCAGTAGTGTCTTATACATAGTAGATAGTAAAAACAACACAATTGCAACTTCATGCTTTACTTTGAATAAGAAGTAGGGTGGTTTGAAAAAATAACTTTGAACTCTTCAAAGACGCTACTCATATTTTTAAAGTAGTTCTAATTCTCTGTGGGAAATAATCTTAGCTAGAAGGCAGAGATACAAAATTGATCCCCTTAAAAATACCTGACCCTACCTATCACCTGCAACTTCCTTACACACATTTTGGTAAGAATATCCATACTTGATGTGAATGTTATGTCTCATCATGTGAGGAGGCTCTTAACATCAGGACAGTCAACTGTTAATATTTTTGAAGATCCTGATCTAAAGGAGGGTCAAGTAAATAGTAAAAAGTAGATTTAAGAAATATAATGGATTGCCTTAATCCCAGCAGAAATGTTCAAAATCCTATGACGTAGTTCTTTTTTTTTTTTTTTTTTTTTTTCCTGAGACGGAGTCTTACTTTGTCACCCAGCCTGGAGTGCAGTGGCGTGGTCTCTGCTTACTGCAAGCTCCACCTCCTGGGTTCACACCATTCCCCTGCCTCAGCCTCCTGAGTAACTGGGACTGCAGGCATCTGCCACCACACCCAGCCAATTTTTTTGTATTTCTAGTAAAGACAGGGTTTCACCGTGTTGGCCAGGATGGTCTCGATCTCCTGACCTCGTGATCTGCCCCCCTCGGCCTCCCAAAACGCTGGGATTACAGGCGTGAGCCACCACACCCGGCCGCATAAAGTAATTCTTGAGTATTCTTGGCATGCGGTATGGTAGTCTGGCTTTGGCACCTAGTGATGGCAGTTTGGGCCTGAATGTGTAATTCCTCGATTTACTTTGTCTGTCAGCATACCAATCATTACCAAACTTGCCATCAAAATTATATTTAAACAACATAAATGTTATATTTTATATATATATATAAATTTATATATTTTATATATAAATATATAAAATTTATTTTAGTTTCTCCTCTTCACCCTCAGGAGGTAATTTTGAGGTGTGAGGTGGTTACAAGAGATATTACCAGAAAGAAAAAGAGAAGTGAAGAACCTGGATAATCTATAAGTCTGGATTAATTCTCAAATTCTTTGTAATTTATACTGTATTAAGTCTACAGAGTATTGTTACTGAAATAAATTTCACTTGCTGGTTTTTTTTTGGTGGGGGGAGGGGAAGCAGGATGATGAACAAAAATCTTTTAAAAAATGCACCTGTGCTATATTTTTATTCATAATCAATCATCAGCTTATTTCCTTACTAACTATAGAATGTGTTCGTTTTACTTTAGGGATACAACAGTACAAACTCTTACGCTTCAGCCTTCAGTTAAAGATGGACTTATTGTATATGAAGACTCACCTTTGGTTAGTAATCTACTCATAGAAATGTTTTCAAGTGTATTTTTGTTTCGCAGTTGTTTTTCGGTTTTTGGAGGATGAATCTCTCATGGATTATGTATTAGTTTGTTTTCATGCTGCTTATAAAGACATACCTGAGACTGGGTAATTTATAAAGGAAAAAAAGGTTTAATGGACTCACAGTTCCACGTGACTCCGAAGGCCTCACAATCATGGTGGAAGGTGAAAGGCATGTCTCACATGGCAGCAGGCAAGAGAGAATGAGAACCAAGAAAAGAGGTTTGCCCTTGTAAAACCATCAGATCTTGTGAGAGTTCCTCACTACCACAAGAACAGTGTGGGGGAAACTGCCCCCATGATTCAGTTATCTCCCACCGGCTCCCTCCCACTGGGTCCCTCTTTTGAATTATGGGAGCTACAATTCAAGATAAGATTTGGGTGGGGACACAGCCAAACCATATCAGATTCTAGTATGTTTCAGCCTAACTGGAAAGCGTTCATTCATGTTCATTTTAGGAGAGGATATTTATACGCAAATTATTGGGGAGATAACATGTTTTCCTATTTTGTTCTTCTGTCTTCAGAGTGAGAGATTTAGAGAATGACAAAAATCCTCTATTGATTTCTTTTCTATTCCAGATTTTTTTTTAAGTTTACTATCATTTTCAAATGTATACAGTTTGAAAATAGGTAAGGTTTCTAGAAAAGTTTTTAGAAATAGTTCTATTTAATAAAATATTAGCCCAGTGTTTTAGACAGCTGGGAAGATCCAATCCTCAACTTCCTACACAAGACCTAAAGAAATCTCAGCCTGCCAGGCATGTCCCTCTGTGCACGTGACACCTTTGCAGTAGTGGCACAAATAAGTCATCGTGGGAACCTCTGTGGTCCAGACCCCAGGGAGTGGAGTCTTTAGGATCTCCTGCCTGAGTTCTCCCAGATTGGGCCTGACTTTCCCTGAACAAAGAGCGGGTTGAGGATAGAAGCTACATGTTTTCTTTTTTTAAACTCAGTTATTTTTTATCCTAAAATTTAAAAAAGAAATTTCTTGTAAGTTTTTTTTAAAATATGCTTTAAAATAATTGTGGTAGAAGGAATGCTCATTTCTTAATCTGTATTTTCTTAAAATATACCATCCTACGAGAAAAATTAGGATATGGTCCACTTTACGTTATATTTCTTACTATTTTTTTTATCTTGAGATTTTTCACTTAAATTCATTGGATATCTTCTTTTATCCACCCCTCAAACATGTTTTTAAGACTTTTCTCTAGCTTTCATCTTTCTTTTCATGATGTCACCATCAACCCAGTCACCTTAAATCTAAGACTTTTATTTTTCCTTTCTCCTCTTCCCACCCAAGCAACTGCCAAGACTATAGATTCTGCCTCTACAAAACCTTCAAATGAAATCAGTCTAATGCCTTTTATTTCCATTTTTTTCATACCTCCCTCAAATCAGGTTCCCAAATCACTTTTTAGCCAAACTATTCTGCATACTGTCGCCAGATTAAATATCCTAAAGTGTAGCTCCAAGCTCCACTTCTATCATGTGTCAACTCATAACCATTAAATTGCATCCCGTTACTTAACGAGGAAGTACCTATTTCTTGGTCTGGCAGTTATTCCCTTAGCAGTAGACACCCAGTCTACCCTTCTAGTCCCTTTTCTCACATTTAACTTCTACTTCAGCCAGCATAGACTGTTCATAGTCACTCATTTCCAGATTTGCCCCAGGATTTCTTGAGTTTGACCATTGATTCTCTTTGTCTTGAGTAGCCACCTCTTCTGCCCTATCCATTTTGGGTCTATTACAATTGTATACTCTTTTAAGAGCTTTAACAAATTCAGTGTTCTAATGTCCACAATGATTGTAACGTCTCACCCTTCATGACTCCCATGGCACTTTCTCTATTTGTTATACTTGTTTTAAATCTCTCCTACTCTTGGGTGTGAGATGTTGTTGGGTATCACTACCATGGGAATAATTTTAATACTAAAATGAAATAAAAAGATTACTGTAGAGTTGGCAGTTTAGTAGCCACGTGAAGCTTTTGGTAGAAATCCCAAAATTTTGTTTCCAGCTCTGCTATAGATGTGTGTGTGTGTGTGTATGTGTGTGTGTGTGTGTGTGTACTCTCATAACTTAAATAAAGCCAGCTGTTATAAATTCAAAGCAGTAAGTAATGAAGTTTTAATAATGGCTGTCTTTCATTTAATTGTTTATGATAAATTTTCTGTCTTCAAAGGTTAAAGCAGTAAAGTTGGGTCACATTCTGGTAGTAGATGAGGCAGACAAAGCTCCAACAAATGTCACGTGTATTTTAAAAACTCTAGTAGAAAATGGAGAAATGATTCTAGCAGATGGAAGACGCATTGTTGCAAGTGAGTATTCTAAAAAGCAATGTTTCCTTTAATACATACAATGTTTATATCATAAAATCACAAACTTAGCTGGGTACTTATTTACAAATAATAAGCATAAGTTCAATATAACTTAAGTTGCCTGTATTGACAATCATTTATAAAAATTAATACATCTGAATCTAGCTTTGTCAGTTTTACTTTTACAGCCAGCAAGCATCTTTGAAATTTTTAGTAGTAGTATTAGTACAAATCAACTTTGTATTTTTCTACTCTGACAATACCAACATATAACCCTGGTACTCATCTCTCAATTATTTGTGTATGATTTTATTTTCAATTTGCTCATTATAATAAAAAATACTGGACTTTTTATTTTATAGGTACAGATATATGTGATGTAACACATGTATATATAAAGACATATATATTACACACACACTCCTACCTTAGGAAGAAGTTATCCTCTGTTTTTTATTATCTCCTGCCCCCCTCCCACACACACCCTTTTTGTTGTTATTGTTAGGAAAAAAAAATGAAGATAGATTAATCTTGTCAGTGTATTTAAACTACAAGGAGCAATTAAGTTTGTCTGATGCAATGTGAGACCATTTTCTAAATTTAAAATTTAAAATGTTTGTGTCCTGAAAGGACTTGAAAATCATTAACTAGCCATTGAAAATATATAGCCAACCAGAGTAACCAAACAAGTTGAGACTAATAACTAAAATCTTCAATACTCAAAGAGAGTATGTAAGGAAAACTCCATTAAAAAGGTGCAAGTGCATCACCACAGAGATATTCTGGGACAGCATCATTGCAAGATTGCCATTTTTGAGCCTGAACTTAGCACTAACAAAAGCATTCTAATATTTCAGTTTCACAATGATTTTATGCGAAAAATTAGAATTTGTGTTACCCTGAATAGTTTCTCTTAAAAAAAAAGATCATTCAGACTGTCAGAATTCTGCCTGCCCTTATGAAGCATTATGAGGACAGTGAAATGGAAAAGAAGAAGGAATTGCTGAAACACAATTGTAGTTTAAGAAATAATTATCTCCTGGCAACCCTCAACATTCTCTGATATATTTTTGAGGAATAGTCATTATAATTTTAAACTTAAGTATGATTGTAGCTGACGTTTTGAACAAGAGCACTTGAAGCTCTTTTGAATGTAGTTTCATGAACCATCACTTGTAGGGTTACGTTTTTCATTTTCTTTACTTTTTAAAATTTTCATTTTTTATTGTCATGTTTGTTTTGATTAACTGATTACATTTTGCCTGTAGCCACATACCCTTGTTATTTTCCACTACTAAGATTAATAGGGATCAGAGTTAAAACTATTGGTTGTATTGGTGTACATGAATATGTACATGCTGAAAGATTACTTTTTGGTATCATAAAAAAATGAGAGTAGGTTCTTCCAGACTCATCTCAAATAAAGCTGTAGGTACTTCACAACTATCCTTTTTTAAAGATGGGCAACCTAAGGGTAGAGTTTAAATAAATTAAGATAGCAAGTGGTTCTTCCTGAAATAACCTTAATAAAACTTTTACTATCTTAAATTATTTTCTGGACTTCCAATTCTATCTGAAGTGTACACTAGCCAGTAGAAATACCTTTCACATTTACACAAAGAAAGCCCCAGTCAACTTAAGATCACTTATTTTAAGAACTGTAGTACAATCACATGATTGGAAATAAATCAACATTGTACTAATTAGTTTGACGAGGTTTTTAAGACCTTTATTCTATTAACATGTATTTAGGTTGCAGGGTGCATGATCTAAACAGGAATAACTCCTTCGCTGCGTAATGGCGGGCTCTATGCAAAAGGATGTAGTTACTGATTTGATAAAAACTAAAGAAAGTTTGGATTATCCTTTAGCTATTCCTATTCCTTGAATTCTCTCTTATTATGGATTACTTTTTTTTTTTTTTTTTTTTTTTGAGACGGAGTCTCGCTCTGTCACCCAGGCTGTAGTGCAGTGCTGCGATCTCGACTGACTGCAAGCTCCACCTCCCGGGTTCACACGTTCTGCTGCCTCAGCCTCGTGAGTAGCTGGGACTACAGGCACCCGCCGCCACACCCGGCTAATTTTTTGTATTTTTAGTAGAGACACGGTTTCAACGTGTTGGCCAGGGTGGTCTTGATCTCCTGACCTCGTGATCTGCCCACCTCGGCCTCCCAAAGTGCTGGGATTACAGGCGTGAGCCACCGCGCCCGGCCTCCCTTATTATGGATTTCTATCTTTAATTTTTTTAAGGACTAACAACATCTCAAGCCAGGCTTAAGTACCGTAAGTCTACATTTGGACAAGGTTGCTTTTTTTTAGATGTACACTGAATGTATATAAGAGTGCAAGTTCCTGTATCATTTAGTATATGCTTTATCAGTGTTTGGTTCTTGAGCAAATTTTTTTCAAGAAAGTTTTTGTTTCTTCAACCAAGTTATCACAGCCAAATAGCTTAAAGCTTTTTATAATTGAACAGTATAACTATTTATGTTATCTTCAAGACTGTTCCTTGATATTTTTAAGAATTATTAAATATTGATAAAGAATAAATAGAAATTTTGTTTTTCAGATACTGCTAATGTGAATGGAAGAGAAAATGTTGTTGTGATTCATCCTGATTTTAGGATGATTGTTCTGGCAAACAGACCTGGATTTCCTTTCCTAGGCAATGATTTCTTCGGTACCTTAGGTAAAAACTGTAATGATAATAACAATACCAATAAAAACACTGCTGTAATGGCTGTCATTGAATGCTTATCATGTGCTATGCCACCATCATTATCACCTTGTGAAAATACTTATTATCCCCTTTTAGTGAAGAAAAATATCTGATATTCAGAGAGGTTTTTGTTTTGTTTTGTTTTTTTCCAAGATGGAGTCTTGCTCTGTCACCCAGGCTGGAGTGCAGTGGCATAATCTTGGCCCACTACATCCTCTGCCCCCTGGATTCAAGCAATTCTTCTGCCTCAGCCTCCCCAGTAGCAGGGATTACAGGCATGTGCCACTGGGCTTGGTTAATTTTTGTATTTTCAATAGAGATAAGGTTTCACCATGTTGGCCAGGCTGGTCTCAAACTCCTGACTTCATGTGATCCGCCTGCCTCGGCCTCCCAAAGTGATGGGATTGCAGATGTGAGCCACCCTGCCCGGCCCAGAGGGATTATTTTTTGATAGTGTCTGGGATAATGAGTAGTGGACTTGGGCTTCATATCTAAGTCTGTCTGATCCCAGAGTCTTTTTTCTTAAACCATTACACTATACTTTGTTGTTTAGGAACTCTTGGAATAAAACACAAAATGAGAAATGGTTTTACTTTTGTCACATCCCCCTAACCATGAAAAGGATTGAGGTCAGCTCTGAGAAGACTGATTCACATTGATCGGAGAGGCCCTGGGATAAACTTACTCATCGAAAGTCTTTAAGAAGGACTTCTCTTCTCTGTAGCAAGTATATCATTCTGGACTCTCACACTCAGTGTGAAGCAGGCCCAGTCTCTGAGTGAGATCTTCGATCTGGCAATTACCCATAAAGGAATTTATCCAAGGAATTTACCTGTACAATGTTTAAGTACAAGGATAGGCACTATAGCATTGTTTATAGTAGAAAGTATGCAAACAACCCTAATGTCCATCTAAATGGGACTGGATAAATAAATTCTTTTGTGTCCACACAGTAGAATGCTATGCAGCTGTTTAAAAACAGAGATAAGTTTACTGACGCTGCTATAAAAAAATAAGTACTCAAAATAGTAATTGAAACAATAAGTCAGTAAAGTGGGTATAGTAGTTTACCCATTCCTGTGTTTTGGAAAAGGCAGGAGGGATGGATACATGCATATGCTTGTATATGCACAGAATTTCTCCAGAAAGGTCCACAAGAATCTGATAAGCCGTTGTTTGCAATGGAAGTTAGGAATGGGAATATAAAATACTCAGTTATACTGTTTTGTAGTTTTTATTATGTACAGATATTACCTTAAAAGTTACTAACAATTCGTAGATTACTGATACACTTAGAAATGTAATAATGTAAACACACCAAAGAAAAGTTGTTTCTAATTGTAAAGAGGTTTGAGTTCTTTTATTGTTTATAGGTCACCCCTTATACCCCAAGTCACTCCTAATGCCTGTAAGAATACTCTCTGTTCTGTCTCCATCTTCTATCCACCTCCAAATCCTCATACTGTGCCATCTGCTCTTGTTTCTGTTATCTACCCCTATTCATCCTAGTCACTTCTTACTGATCTTTAGCACTTTGCTCACTTTCATTCTCTGCAACCCTACTCTTCTTTTGGAGTGGTTGCAATATATACATATCTGACCCATCCAACTCTCTGGCCTCTTGGCTCCTTGGATGTTTTTATTCCAGAGGTCTTATACCATATCTTAGCCATTCATGGCTAGTTTCTATAACTGACACTTCTATAACTTCTGTTTCCTATTCCTATTCTGTCTTCATTTGTCCTTGGGATTTTTATCTCATCCATGCATTCACCACCTCCAGTCTTTCCAGCTACTCCCTCTACTACACCAAATCCAACAACTCTTCAAATGTGTGAGAAGCTTCAATCCATTGATCCTACCACCTTTTCACTTACCCATCTTGATATATTTTCTTCTCCTTTACCTAAGCTTTTTTTTTTCTTACCTAGCTTCAATTCCATGATCTTTCACATTTATGACTCCCTTACATACATTCTTCAGCTTCCCTGTTCCTCTCTTAGCTTTTCCTGTGCACTTGGAACCCCTCTGCCCTGGTTACTGCCAACTCTCTGACAACATTGAACCTACACATGTACAGCTGAATGTGGTTAGAAAAAGCCCAAAACTGACCAATCTCATTTCACATCCTTAACAGTGGGCCTCAAGTGTCCCTAAATGCAATCACACTGTGCTTCGCTAGATCTTTCACTTTCCTCTTCTCATATGATAATTCTTATCTTCTCTCTCCTCACAGCTCCAACACTGCTGCATGAATTTCTTTTTGTTTTAAAATTATACAATACTTGAACATTCAATTACTGCAAGAGATTGAAATATAGAAGGGCTTATGGAGGGGAAAGGGAAATTCTCCTTCATTTTCCCACCAGTCTCATTCCTTTCCCATTGCTAACCAGGATTCAGTTTCCTGACTTTCTTTTAGATTTCTGTTACTTTCTCCTGTCTTCCTACTGCACTGAGAAAAATGAAAGCAATTAAAAACGAATGTCCACAGACTCCTACAACCAGGTCTTCCACCTACGATGTTCTGCTTTCCCACTTGTTGCAGGTCAACTGTTCACATTCCCATCTAGAGGGAGTCCCTCCAGATAAGCACCAGATCCCACCTTCTGAAGGTTGCTGCTCTAGCAGTTCTGCCCTCCCTCTTCTGTATCAGCAACTTCCCTATATTATTCCCATCTGCAAACAATCAAGCTATTTCCTTCATCTTCAAAACACACACACACACACACATACACACATACACACACACACCTCTTAATCTTACTCTTTTTGCCACCTATTGCTACTTTTTTTTCTTCTCTTTTGTAACAAAATTCCTCGCAGTTGTTTGTACTCAAAAGAGTTGTCTACACTTGCAATTTCCATTTCTTCTGCACCATCCTCACTTAAATTCATTCTAATCAGATTTTTGCTCCCATTACTCCACAAAAACGGTTCTTATCTAGGTTATTAGTGACTTTTCCTTAGCTAAATCCAGTGGTTGATTCTTAGTCCTCGTTATACTGAATCTACCAGCAGTATTTAATATATTATATAGTTGATACAGTTAGTCACTTTCTTCTCCTTGATGCATTTTCCTTCACTTGACTTCCAATACTTCTTCAAGTATGTTCTTGGTTTCTTACCTTAATAACTATTCCTGCTCAGCCTTATTTGTTGGAGCTTGTTAGAATGTCCCAAGCTCAGGCCCTGGTCCTCTTACCTATCTATACTCATTCCTTTAATAAAATCAGAATGCCTCATGTTTTAGACTACCAGTTATATGCCAGTTATTGCCAAATATTCATCTCCAGCCCAGACCTTCCTCCTGAACTTCACACTCATATCCAGTTTCCAGTTCAGTAGCTCCTATCTTGAATTTAACATGTCCATGATGAACTTACTTTTTTTTCTTAAACCTAATTTATAGTCTTTTGTAAATCTCTCTTAATGACAACTCCAAATTCGTTTTTTGTTTCTCTCTTTCACTTATGCTCTTTTCCATATATCCTGCAATGTTATTGGCTATACCCTCGAAATATATTCAGAATTATCCTGCTTTCCCCATCACCTCCATTTGCCGCCATTCTGATCTGAGCCACCATCATCTCTTACCTGGATTACTTCAAATAGTCCCCTAATGGGTCACCCTGCTTCCAGCCTTATTCTTGAACTGTGAAATATCTAAGGGTTTACTCTACTTTTAAGCTAACAAGTTAGCTTGCCACAGAAGGCTTTTATGGAAGAAGACACTAGACTCCTGAGTCAGAGACAAAAGAGGAATGAGTCTTCAGCAAAAGCAGTAGTCAAAGTATCAGCATTTGTGCTGCTTCCTCAAGCCCCAGTTCTCACAGGGCAACAGAAAGAGGGCCAAATGATAGCTGCACTTATAGTGAGATGCCTTACAGAAGAGGAATCTTGAGCTTAGGTAACCCAAATTACCTTCTTACAAAGAAAGAGGGGGAGAGAGAGAGTGAGAGAGAGAGAGAGAGAATATATCTTCCAAGGCCGCACTATGTGCTCTACAAATATTCTTGGAAATATAGTCAATGTGGTCATTGCCTCTGCTCACAAGGAATTTATCTTCCTATGCCCTTTTATGGTCTGTTCACAGCACAGTAGTCCACGCCTCTGCTAAAATCCTCGGTGGCTTCCCATTGTATTCTGAGTAGAGGTACAAGTATTTACAACAGTTTTCAGTGTCCTACACAGTATGTCTCCCACATCCTTCTATGTCTGTAACCACATGTCCTGTACTGCTTGGTGCTGCTCTGTCCACTTCCTCTATTCCATCTACTCTGCTCTCCTGCCTCTTCCTTCCACATGCCAGGTATGCCTGCCTTAAGGTCTTTGGATTAGCTGTACCAGCTGCCTGTAATGCTCTTCCCCCAGGTATCAACATTTGCTCAGATGTTACCTTCTCATGAGGTTTACCTGACTGACCTCCCCCAGCATCACCATTTCTACTGTCCTCATTAATCATGATTTGATGAGTGAATGAATGAGGGGTCAATTATCTTTTTATGTTAGTGATAAGTTTTATTTTCAGCAAAAAAGGCAAAAGCCATTCTTCACCTTTGTATTTGAAAAGCTTTAGTATATGAGATAAAATTTTGAAGATATCATGGCTTTCATTTTATTCAATTGCTTTTAAATACACACATACAAAATAATTGTTCAAATGGTTCCTAAATCAAAGTAAGATCTTATTGCTACCTTACTAGATATTGTCATTTTCTAAAATGAACATATTAAATAATGTAAGCCTATTAACTTTTACTTCCTTTGATCCCTGGTTTCTTAGATTATGAATCATAGAATTATTTTTCCAGTACATTCTCTTTTCCCTAAATTACAGATGAAATATTATGTTTCTATATTCTTTTTCTTGATTTTAATTTAGACAATATCCCTACAGGTTTACTTTACCAAAACTAACCTCTAAAGTATATTCTATAAATCTGCACAAGATACAGATTGTTTAGAGAGCGATGCTACTAATTCTCCCTTTTTTAGTGCATAAAGAAGCATTTTTATGAGATAGATGTATAAAATTTTTGAAGATACTCAACATCTGTTGAAGTTGAAAAGGCTGTCTCAGAACCATTTGAAGAATATATTCCCACTAATAGAAAAGGAATAAATTATCTAAACTCTGTGCATGTGCATTTTTTTAAGAAGTACTAATACAGGTCTGGAAAAATAAATTAGACTCAGTGCTTTTGGGGGAGGGAGTGGCATTGGCAGAGACTTAAAGGAGAATTTTTTTTTCCTCTTTGTATTGGAATATCTTCCCATGAACATGTTTTCAAGTATTACGTAAATTTTTTAACAAAAATAAATTCATGGAGATAAACCATTCATCACCCAGTTTTCTTTTCTTTTGCTTCAGTCATTTGCTTTCTTCTCTGTACCATCCTATTGTTGGATGGGCATTATATGCTTTGATGAGCAACCAATGGCTCTTTAAACAACCATTCCATTTTTTCCTGTGACATCTTAATGGATTCATTGCATGCTGAATGTGAGTCTTTTCTCTCCTTTAGGTGATATTTTTAGCTGCCATGCAGTTGATAACCCCAAACCCCACTCGGAGCTCGAGATGCTCAGACAGTATGGACCAAATGTGCCTGAGCCCATCCTTCAGAAGCTTGTGGCTGCCTTTGGAGAGCTGAGGAGTTTGGCTGACCAAGGGGTTATTAACTATCCCTATTCTACCAGAGAAGTTGTCAACATAGTCAAACATTTACAGGTAGGTATGGCACACACCTGTACATAAGAGCCATCACTCTCTTCTTTATTTTTTATTTTTTCAGACTGTACAGTTTGTACCAGAGTTTTTAATTTCCATAAATATAATAATGAGTCAGATTACATAATTCGAAATGTTTATAATCTAAGTTATAAATATAGTAGGCCAATGAATGTTATTATCTGTTCAGCTTTTAAATTAACTTTGGCAAAGTCTTCAGTCATTACCGAAGAGTTAGGAAATTTGGTGGAAGGCCGTTGTTAGAGGGCAGGTGAGGCAAGAGAGTGAGTCAGAGGGGAAACCTTCCTGTTCTGTTGTTAGGCTTTTTACAACAAGCATGTGGTATGTGAGTAAAAAATGTTTTTATTTTGAAACAAATCACATGGAGACAACAGCAAACAGAGTGGGAACTAACAGTACTGATTAAATACCTGTAAATACTGCAAGAAAATTTTATGAGATAGACTAGGCAGGAGAATGAAATTTCCTGTGACAATGTACAATGTGTTCTCCACCTTAGTAAATAAAACAAACAAATACAAAATGATATAAATCTTACTTACAAAACAAGTAAGTGTCTCCAAGCTAGCAGTCACAACCCAACAACTCTTGACTTCCGCCCTATCCCCAACCCTCCAAGAAAACCCTAGAAAGAAAAGTAGAAAGGTGGGGTGGGGAGAGTACACACAGGGGAAGATGTTGATCCAAGGATACAAAGTTCCAGTTAGATAGGAGAAATAAGTTTTTGAGATCTATTGCACGGCATGGTAACTGTAGTTAATAACAATGTAATGTATATTTTGAAATTGCTGAGAAAGTAGATTTTAAGTAATGGTTATACCATAAAGTGTGTTAAATGATGGATATATTAGTGTGATTTAACCATTCTGTAAGGCATGCATACGTTGGAATATCACATTGTACCCCATAAATATATACAGTTATTATTTGTCAATTAAAAACATGGAAAAAACAAGATTAAAAATAAAAGCTTTGTTCTGCCTATAAAACCATAAGTCCAGTTCAGCTAGCTCAGAACCCATCACCTAAAGAAAAGCAAAGCAGACCCAGGCAAGGACTCAGAGGACGTGAGCAGTGTAAATTCAGTTGTGGTCATACTTGTTTTCTTGCCCTCTACTGCTCCCTGTTCCTCTGTTGTTTGTACTTTGTAATGTTCTGTCCTTCTTTTCTTGTTGCTTTATCTTTTCTTCTTCATTTATTCACTGACCGACTTTTCTGAAAACTTCTGTATAGATATTTAACACGCTCCTTTACTTAACTAGCATTTTTTAACTGTTCGATCTGGTACTCATATTAAAGGCAAGAGATTTCAGAAAGCAGTGACAATGACTGACACCACGATCTAGGCACTGCTCTAACATTTGAGAGGAGGAACTCTTCCCCCTCAAATTCTGGCATTTATTTAAAAAGGAAAATATTGTTAAGTCATCTGAGCAAACATTAAAAGAGAAAAATGTCTGCATTCCTACTACCTGCTTATCTGACAAGGCCAGTAAATTTCTACTATAGTTCATTTGATCATTACTGTCCTATCCATTTCATAAATCTTTATAATGTTGTATATTTTATCACATGCATAATAAGGGAATTTTTTTTTAATACAGAAATTTCCCACCGAAGGTCTCTCCAGTGTAGTTCGAAATGTGTTTGACTTTGACTCCTACAACAACGACATGAGGGAGATATTGATTAACACATTACACAAATACGGGATACCTATTGGAGCAAAGCCTACCAGTGTGCAACTGGCAAAGGAGTAAGGCAAATTCACTGTTGATCAGTATTCTTCTGATTCTTAAATGCTGATAGTTCTTGATTTACCATTGCATTCTACAAAACTGATTTGCTATAGAAATTACTTTTATGAGTAAGCTTTTCAAATATATGTATACGTTGCTATTTGCTGGCTGCTTTTCAGTTAAATAGCATTATTTATAGGCCTGTAAATTGAAAATTTTGATTATTATGTATGTCCCATGAGTAGATGTAATACAGTCAAATAAAGGGAAATATTTGTTTCTTTAACAGTCTCAGTCCTTTTGTTGAATTATTATGAATATTACTATTTCATAATCCAGTGCACACCATTGTACAAACATGAAAACCACATAAAGAGATAATGTACATTTAGTTGATATGTTCTTATTTCTGTTACTATATATTTTCTTTATGATAATTTTCCAAATTTATGATCATGTTAACTAGAGAGATTTTTGGTTTCTTATGTTAGCTTCATAGATGAAAGAGGTAGTAAGAACTGGTGGGTTTATTTCATGCGAGCTAGTTGCCTACCCTTTATTTTACGATCATAGGCTGCTACTTAATGTTAGTTAAGAATCTTGCACATATGGTGTTGACCAGAAAAGTAATTGACAAAGTTTTTCAGTAGAGTAATTAAGTCAGCACAAATTCACTAGAAAATAGTTTTCAATATGCCTAACTTACGGATAATGCATCTAATACCATCTTTGTCTATAAAAATAGTTAATTATGAATTCATAGGGGATAATAATCACTTTTAAATTACTGTTCAATTTTAGCCCCAAATAGGAGACACTATCTTTCTGTAGACAAAATGTGTTAAATGTAAATATAAATCACTGATTATATATAAATATAAATCAGTGATTAGCAAAAAAAGGGTGCATATATATATATATATAAAATCTCGAAGGTGTGTATTCATCCACATTTATTGATTCTTTGAAGTCATTATAAAAACTTGTCAGGATATATGCCAATAGACATAAATTATTAAAGTATCAGGAACTTCTAAAAGAGAAACAAATATTTCCCTTCTGTGTTAAAAGAACAAGATGGACTTATCTTAGAAATTATATTGTTCATGCATTGGTTTATATTATTAATGAATAAGTAAATTATTTTCCAGAAAAATGACCGGGTGGCAACTGCAAATGCACACATCTTTTTGGCACAATGCTATTTTACTGATTGATTAGCAGTCCTTATGGGCATTTGAAACTAGGTCAGTAATTTAATGGGTGTAACATATTGTCTGTATAAGAGAGTTCAAGAAATTCTCTTTAATATGCAAGATTTCTATTAGACATTTTCTTTAATATGCAAACTTAAGTTATTTACTTCCTTTTTGCAAACTCTCTTTATTTTTAGCTGGAAATAAGATGGCTTTTATTACCATTAACAAATTTATATAATTAAAGTACTGACTTTATGGGAACTAAGCTCATGATTTTAAAACAATTTCTTTTTCTACTCTTGTACGACTATAAATAAAAATTAAAATACATATTAATTGGTAAGGTTAATCATGAGAAAATTTTTACTTCGAAAGCAATTTTAGTTTCTAAGGAAGAAACTAAAAATGGTTTAACTTATTCATTGTCATCCTCAGTTCTAAACAGAAAAATTCTTGCCATGGCAAGTTAATTCTAACTCTAGTGCTTATGAGTAGAAAGCAAAAGTACTTTGAGCCTGGAAACAAGTTGGTGACACTCTTGCGTTACAAGGGGATGGAAACAACTAGTTGTCCCCCAACCGCATATAGCTAGAAATAGACTTAAGCAGATGTGAAGGAAGAGTGAATTTTCCTTTTAGAAGGAGCTCATAGTAGGTTATAATTTCCACAGTCATTCAGAGCAATTTTTTCCTCATATGTTAATTGCAATAACTTAGGCAACTCAAAAGTAGTGTTCTTTTATTGCCCTTCATGAAATTCACAGGTTCCATAGCAATTTCTATCAAATTATCAGCCTTGTACTTAGAGAGAGTAGGATGACAAAGTGAACAAAGTAATGGCCTGGGAATTTAGCAGTTAGTCATATGTTTACCTGTCTACCCGGATCAGACATGGAAAAACAGGTGAAAAGAGCCCTCAAAGAGCTCACCATTCTGTTTTGGTCATTTGAATTTAGAGAAGTTACTTAACTAATTCTCTATTGGTATAGAGGGCCTTTTCTTATAAATAGCATATCTATTTGATTTTTTAAAATATTTTAAAATATTAAGGAAGTACACTGGGAGAAATTATTTTTAAAAATAATTGATCTACCATCTAAATCAGGACATTTTTGAGAAAGGCAGGGGAAGCTGTTGACAATAATTCTATAAAAAGTGTAAAATAAGACTGCCCTGGCCAAGCCATAATATGTGATTATCTTCATTGTAGATCATCAGTAAAGTTCCTTTCTATTCTAACATCGTTTGAATTTTAATGTATTCTTAATGTTTATCTCATCTGTAGAAACAAACTTAAAAATATGTGATACTAATACTTTTCATTCCCCCTCTCCGCCCCTGCCCCCCAAGTAGTGTACTGTTGATGGTAATCACATAGACCACTGAGAAGTTAGTCTTCCCCATGCAGTCTTTGATTTCACTTTGACTTTTCTAGACCTTTTGCTAAACCAGTTCTTCTAGGCTGCTTCTACCCAGCTCTGCAGGTGCTGTTAGTGAGGAAGATACACATTGGATTTCAGTTCCTAAGGAAGAAGGATAAAATGGTTCAGAACTATTAGTATCTTTTTGCCCTGAATGAACAGTTCTCACTACAACTTAATTTTCATGTTCTCTAATCCAACTGCAATGCTTATTGATGGGAGTGAAGTTACACTGAAACTAGAACAAGATGATCATACCCACACTTAGGGTGGGGATGGAAAGATAATTGGCCACCCACTACATATAGCTAAAAACAGATATAAGGCAGATGTTTTAGAAGGGGGAATTTTTTTACATGGGCCGAGATAATACTAAACCACTGTTTGTATAGTTGTCTATAGCACCTTCTTCCTCAACTGCAATCAGAATATACTTGTCTGTTCAGTAGTGGTGATGTTATTTTTGTGTTCTTTTGCAAAATTCCCAAAAAGAGAGACGCTGTCACTTTCCCTTTTGTTCTCCTAAAGAGTGCAGTGATGTTATCTATGTCACAGGTCTCTGCACATTTTTTAAAAGCCCAATGTGATAAGGTGAATTTAACTTGTCTTCTTTAATAAACTTTTGCTAAACCTGGTATTTTTAGACTGAGTCTTATTGGGTGGTTATTTTATTTTACTTGATCCTGCAATAATGGAGCTCTTCTTCCTTATCTACAAATATATTCCCAGACCTTAGTACCAGGATCAGAATTGGCTACCTAGACCCCACCCACCAACTGCATTTGCCCCTTTCCACTAGTACTTCCTGAGGTTTGTTATTGCTCCTCTTTTAAGTTTGTAATGTATGGAAAGGACATGCCAAGAGAAGGCAAACATAACTAAATAAGGAAGTACACTGGGAGAAATTATTTTTAAAAATACGAATAGTATGCTTTATATGGGGGTTGAATTTAATTCTGTGACATTAGTCCTGTAGAGAAACAACTGTATGCCATCTGTGAATCAAGAAAAGATGATCATCCTCACACTCAAAATGGGGATTTGTCCTATAGAGAAACAAGACAATTGATGCTGTATGTGTGTTGTGTGTATTAATGTCATTTTGTCAGTATTGTAGGGAGAGATAGGAGGATTTATGTTAACATTGAAACTCTTGAATTTTAAACGTTATTATTGGAAATATCTTTGTAACATATATATTTTAAGAGAATTAGGTCCAAACATCCAACCAAAGCCATAGATTATCTGCTATACTTAAATATAGACAACTATAAATATAAACTTTAAAGCAAAATTTGCCTGTTTTTTCCTCAAGTGAACTTTTATGTCTGAACTTTCTTTTATTTGGGAATAAACATACTGCTAGCACATTAGCACTTCCAAATTAAAAAGTGTGTTTCAGAATAATTTATGAAATCTATACTGGGAAAACATTTGTTTTAAAGAAAGAAAAAAAATGCTGTCTTTTTCACCAAATTTCCATTTTAAGAAACTTATACACTATTTTATCTTAAATTTGTATGTCACTCTTACTTTACAGTTCTTAAGATGGGAAAATTGTCATTTCATAGATCAACAATGAAATGTAAATACTCCTAAATATAATTATAACAACGTTATGATTATATTTCATAATAATGGTAATAATGATGGTAGTACAATAATATTGATGATGGTAGTAGGAACAGTTATAGATAACTAAGTACCAGACATATTTCCAAGCACTTTCTTTACATGAATTTATATAATCCTCACAGCAGACCGATGGCATATATATATAATATTATTGCATCTTGTAGATGAGGAATTTGAGGCACAGAGAAGTTACATAGCTTGCTGGAGGTTAGAAAGTAGGGGTAGAGCTGGGCTATATGTAATATTCCAATTCTAAGGGTGATATAAACAGATTGATATGTAGATGGTAGGGAATTTCTTTTTTTTTTTTTTTTTTTTTGAGACGGAGTCTTGCTGTGTCTCCTGGGCTGGAGTGCAGTGGCCGGATGTCAGCTCACTGCAAGCTCCGCCTCCCGGGTTCACGCCATTCTCCTGCCTCATCAGTTTAGTTATTTAGATATTGAAAATTATCAATAGTTTTGGTTTAAAAGGACCTTGGGATTTTAAGTAACCAACTTGGAAGTCATCATTGACCATGATGTCATGTACATATAATATACAAATTCTTATTCTTCAAGGAGTTATAACAGATTCAGATGCTTCGATTTTAGCCATAGTTCAAAATGAAGAGTAACCACAAAGCAGATAAATAGAGACTTTTGGCACAACAGAGATCATTTTGGAGACCTCTTCATTTCTCATTTAATTTTTCTTTTCTTGTGACATATGGTGGATCAAGAAATAAAACACAAGGTGATTCACTTAGAAAAATAAAAACCTTAGAAAACTTTGTATGACCACCATATATAAGAAGTATACTAGCCATCATTTCTTCTTGATTTGGAACACAAATTTATAGACTCTCTCAAAGATTGTTGTAATTTTAAGAATAAGCATACAGAGAAATTGTCTCTATCCTCTGAAGTTACCTTCATGTGTTTTTCTCTCCCTGCCTTCTCCAGGAGACACACATTCTATAAAATATTTAAATATTCATTCTCTGTGCCCCAAGTTCTTTGCCCTCAATTCCATTGATATTTTAGTATTACCCCTGATTAAAGTAGCTGAGATTGTGTTTTCATTTGTGTGTACTTCAGTGTGTGTTACAGGATTGTACTTAGTATTTATCTTTTCAGAGCAGTGCCAGATGTGCATATTTGCACACAGAAATCTTCATCTCTTGTGAGTTTGTCCTTGAAAGGATATCTGCCTAGAATTGGTTTTCTGCTTTAAAAGTTTACATAGTTGTGCCATCAATAGCAGCTGCTACTTCTCTAACAGAGAACAACTATGGAGTCTTCAAAGTATCAGAGGCATCAAAAAGAACACCCCCTGCCAGGGCCTCTCTTTGGAATACTTTTATTAGATTTCTCTTTGAAAGTCAGAATGATTATCAATTTACTGTTTATCATACTAACATAAAATATTCTTTGTTTAAAGTTTTGTGCCTTTCTTTCATTTTCCAAAACTATTATATGCCATAATTTTCCTTTTGTAATCATAGTTTTTTTCAAATAAGTTCATGATGTTGATCATGGAGTTCTAAGGTATACAATTCCACTCTGAATGACTATTTAATTTCATTTCAGAAAAGAGCTGTTAGTTTCAAAAATAATAAGGTCTACTTAATGACACCTCAAAAGTGTCATAAGCAGAAGAGTGGTGATGAGTTTTATATTGTCATAGTCTTTGCCTTCTATTCTCTTGGCATATTATGAAGTAGCTTCACAGCTATTCCATTTGCTTTTAGCTCATTTATGGGGATACAAAAAATAAGAAAATATCAAATCTACGTAGAAACTTTCAAGATCTGTGCATCTTCTCTCATGCATGCAGTAGCACTGAATGATTCTTGATCCCTTAAGCATTTAAAAGTGATGTTTTGTGAAAGCCTATCTCCTAGCTGAATAGAAATCACCAATCCCCACCTGTAGCTATCATTTCGAAATAAACCTGCAAAGTAGAGTGCATCATTCGTTGAGGCTTGTAAGTGAAGGAGATGGTCGACATGTAATCAGAATGCAAAGCGAAAATTTACCATAGTAGTTTGCAAATTGCCATTGAGATGAGAAATAAGTAGGTCAAAATGTTGGCAGTTATTATATAACCAAACATTCTTTCATTTACCAGACACTTACTTAGTGGTAAACAGCGTATAGGGAGTATGAATTACAAAGGTGACGAAGACTTATCATCTGCCTTCGAAGCCATCACAATTAACTGGGAAAGCTGTCAAGTGAAAGATTGACTTGTAGCCAGGAGTGGTGGTGCATGCCTGTAGTCCCAGCTACTCAGGAGGCTGAGGCAGGAGGATTCCTTGAGCCCATAAGTTCAAGGCTGTGGAGCACGATGATTGCACCTGTGAATAGCCAGTGCACTCCAGCTGGGCAACATAGCTAGACCCTGTTTCCTTAAAAAAAAAAAGAGAGAGAGAGAGTGACTCATGTGAAGTTAGAGCCCCACAAGAGGGAACCAAGACTTAGGATTGCAGCCATCTGCCCTGGGGAAGAGTCAGTGAAGAGAAAGAGGCTGAATCATTAAAGTATTCTCCAGGCAAATAAAGAAGGGAAGAACACTGGAGACATTTTAAGAAAACATGGTGCATTTTGGAAACTAAAGACTGTTTGGCAACTAACTCGGGGTTAAGTGAGAGCATGCTGAGTGGTGAGGCTGAAAGAAAGAGATCAGAGTTACAATCAGAGAACAAAATGGTTACCTTTCTAATTTAAAAAGACTCCTCCTTTTTGGTTTTCTAAAGGTAATAAACTGAAAGGTGGTGAACCTAAGGGCAGGAAGACCTGTTGCAAAGCAGTTGCAGTAACCCAGGTAATGAAGAATGAGGCCCACATTGCGGTGGTGGCAATGAAATAGAAGTACAACAGCAAGAGAGGATTAGGTGGCAGAACTGATGGATTCTGAATACTAGAGATCCAAATGAGTAAGATGTAAGGCTTACTCTCGATGCATTAACACTCTAGTAAGGAAAACATGTAAAACTACCAACCTTATTATGCAATGTTATATTCAAAGTGCTATATTCACAGTAGGGTTTTCATCCTGTGAGTCCTTCTTGTGAGAAATACAGGAAATTTTTCTCTGGGAAAGTTTTCAACAACTGGGAGAGTTTCAGTCCTAGTTATCTTGTTGTGGATGATTAGAAAAGGAAAGAACATAAGATTAGAAAATACTAAGATGCAGCTGATACAGCAGATGGCAGAAAGAGAGAAGACATTTTTTCAGTGAAGCGTGAAGAAAGATTAAGGAAAGGAAACCCTGGCCCCAAAACTGTAGTCTGGCAACTTCTGTGAGGAGGAAGAGAGCCAGAGATGTGTGGAGCAAGCTGACAACATCTGCATTGGCACTGAGTGACGCTGGGCAACAGCACTAAACTACAGTGTCATTCTGGGTATCGGGGAGTATATTTGAGAAGTGCCTGCCAAGAACAGCAAATTTCCCAAAATCTTCCATCTCATAAATCTAGATTACTCTGCATTTCTGTGATCTCTTCTGGACCTCGGTGGCAGAGGTATACAAGTCTAAGTTATGAAGTGGAAGCCCTAATTTCTAAATGCAGAACCAAGCACAGAAAGGGAAAATATGTACAAATATTCACATATACATCATTTGTGGCAAAGCAAAATTAACTTACCAACATCCTGTGAGACGGTAGGGAAGTGACATTCTGAAGTTTCTAGCAAATAAAGGAACATACTACTGGGAATTAATAATGGTATCCATTGTTACTAAAGTATGTAAAGGGGCATTTGTATTATCTCTCTTTAATGTGCTGGCTTTTTCTTTTAGTACATATGAAAATATTTTAAGGGATTTCTTAGTTCTGACCTGCTCTCTAAATTTTTGTCTCTCTCAGGTCTTTAATGTGAAAATTACAGATTCCATAGAACTTTATTCTAAGAGTTTCTAGGAGTTTTGTATGTATAAATTTATGTGGAAACCCAGAAGTGTAAGGAATTCATTTTTCCCAGAAAGGAATATAGAGGAGTGGGGAGTAATGCAAGTGGGAGTAACATTTGAATTGGCACTTGGGAATAAGAAGGATTTCACCAAGGAGGCTGGAGCAGAAAGGAATTCTAAGTGGAGGTAATGGCCTCCTGGAAGCATGAAAATGCATAGCATGTTCAGGAATAGCAAGTAAGAGTTTGAGGTAGCTGAGACTGAGAGGAAGGGATAAGCACAAAGCCAGAATTATTAGTCAGGGCTATTCCATGAAAGGCTCCAGTGAACTTTGTTGGACAACCCAACTTAATTTTTGCCAGAAGTTAGATTTAAAACATCAGGAATGAGTGAGGCCTGCTAAAATTGGAGTTGTTATTTTTCTTCTCAAAGATGGTAGTAATTGTTGAATTTTTGAAAGTTGGTGGAACAGCCCTGAAGGGTTCCATTATTCCCATGAAAATTAGTAGTTGTTGTGGTAAGGAAATGTTTTAGGAATTGTTGATAATAGGTATGTCAACAACTTCCAATTGCATAATGCCCCTAGAAAGATCCAAATCTTTTTCATGTGTTTTCTTTCATATTCCAAAAATAGTGTTGGCAAATGTTCAGAGAAGGCAGAAATTTACCAGAACATACTCTTTAAAACCCAGCTCACCAATTTATGGAAGCAATCTTAGACAAATCTCTTGCATGTCATTCAGACTATAGTACTTGACTTTGGTGTCCATATGCATCATGTTATGAATTGTATGTGTGTTTTAAAACAAAAGAAAACCTTTTTTGTTCTTTCTGTAACTTACTCAAGTACTATAATTTGACCTGAGTCATAATTGCGATACTCACCTTTCTTTTAGTCCAAACTGTTACTTCCAGATCCTTATTATCATTTCCAGAAGGGATTAAGAAACACCAAACATAGGAACTAAAATACTTCACTGTTTTAAAAAACATAAATTCATGAATGACATTGAAGATAAAAAACAGTGCTATTTATGGGCCTTAAGTTCCTCCTCCTTCCCCATGAAATCAAATTCACACATCATTCTAGCTGGGACTCTAACAAAGTTAAACAATACAAGTGACAAAGTCTTAAAGCCATGGAAAATGCCATTATTGTTTTAATCAAATCAGATATTAAAACTTAAGTCTGGTCAGAGTTGGATGACATAGTTCACTAAGAGAATAGAGGGGCTTTTGCTAACTGGTTATTTAGAGTTTCCCCTAAATTAATGTTGATTATGTTTCAAATTCCAAAGCTTGCTCATGTACCGAAATATAATATAATGCTTCCGCTTTCCCCTAACTACTAACTTACCAAGGGAGAGAAAGTTAGTAATGGTCAAATTTTCCCACAGCTTATTCGGAGGTCTTAGTAGTAGAAAATAAATGAGGGGCTTGGGTTTACCTCAGTTTGGCCAGCCTAGAGCCTACAGTAATAGTCCAGAAACAATAATACCCCATGTTACCAAGGGACAGAATGGTGTCAGTTTGATTGTGTAACTCCACGACACCCTGTGTTATGTGTCTTTCAGTTTAGTCATTACTGCCAATAGCATCATGTTATGTGGTTCTGGAATAGATTCTATATAGGGTACCTGAAGGTCCTTCCCATACCCTGCCAACCAAACAGCCAGTGCTATTTTTATATAGAGCCAGGCAACGTATAATTTCCATGACTGTTATTTAGAATGAGTTGGCAAGTTCAGACCAGATTTTATGAACATGCCTGGCGTTGTCAGTAAAACCTGAAAGTTGAGCAAAGTTACTTTTTCTCAAATGGATGAAGGTTTTTTTTTTAAAGCATTTGTATGGTAGTTTTGTAAGATTTATGAAAGAATATATTAGATCAATTTTTTAGGCTACGTATCAACCAAAGATCATTTAATTATTGATCTCCCCTGAATTAAATTAAATTTCAAGACGTGAAACTGTTTCTGTTGTCTTCAAAGAACCAATTTGGGATGTATCCAGAGTTTGTTTTTATATGCTTTAATAAAGCATGTGTATCTGTCAGGGGATCTGTTGGTAAGTATAGATATTTTCATTCTGATTATTTATTTTCACTTCAGAGTATCAAGACAATGCAAGACTATAAAACTTACCAGTGACACTTCTCTCTGCTCTCTTCCCTGATCATCACAGACTCCCCAAGCTGTAAGGAACTTTACAGATCATTCCCTTCATTTCACAAATGAAGAAATTAATGTCAAGCAAAGTCAAAAAGGCAAAAAAAGAAAGAAATTAATACTTAGAGAAAACGATGGACTTTCCCCTTCCCAAATTTATATAGTAGGTTAATAAAAGAACTAGAACTAAAACCCAAATCCCTTGCAGTCTGTTACATTATGTCTTCTATGCTGGCAGAATATTAAGTGTATCTCTTTCTTTTATTTTCCTGTTTCTACATTTGGAGACCCAATTCTCCTTCGGTGAACTGCTGAAAGCAAGTGTAAAATAGAGTTTATTCCCTAAACTAAAAGAGAGATCCCAGTCTATGTTTTCAAGATCTGGCCTGTTAACACAGAAATGTATTTTTATTACATTCAAAAGAAAGAAAACAGTAATTGTAAGACTCCTTTATTCCCCTAATTCAGTACCCTCCTCCTGACCCTCCGCACACACACATTCTTTCCTGGTGAAGAGATGGGAGTAAGTGGGTCACCAATTGAGATAATTGTCCAGATACTTAAAATATATTTTAGATGATAGATTCAAAAGTGTGTGTGTGTGCTTTTGAGAGATTTATGTCATATGATTTAGAAGAATTTCAATGTTAGTTTCTTTTTCTTTCCTCTTGTGATAAACATTAGCATTCAAAAGGGATGAAAAGCATATTCTACTAGAATGTTTGCTTCCATTTTTTTATGCAAAAAAAATCTTAGCCTTACATGATCTTATTAAGCATATGGAAATATTATGTCAGACTACTTTTTTACTGTAAATAAAATAATTTCTAAATATAAACATGTGTTCTTTTAATGATCATCAAACTCATTCCAAGGATACATTTCAATTTGTAACCATGTGCATTTTATTTTTAGAGAGCTTTTAACTCTGAATCACTAAATTTCTAATGCATTAAATGACAGATCAATGGTTCCTATTTTAAAGACTCAAATAAAAGATAGTATGATTAAAAAGTGAAGACTTGGCTCACACTTGTAATCCCAGCACTTTTGGAGGCTGAAGCAGGAGGATCACTTGAGTCCAGGAGTTTGAGACCAGCCTGGGCAACACAGCAAGACCCTGCTTCTACTACTTCTACAAAAAATTAAAAATAAAAAAATTAGCCACGCATAGTTTTGCATGCCTGTAGTTTCTGCTACTCAGGAAGATGAGGTAGGAGGATCATGAGTCCAGAAATTCAAGGATGCAGTGAGCTGTGATTGCACTACTGCCCTCCAGCCTGGGTGACAGAGTGAGACCCTGTCTCAAAGAAAAAAAAAATGAAGACTTAAAAAAAATTATCTGCCGTTTTATACTTTAGTATTGCCATGTTGGTTTTGGCAAATCACCTTATTTGAAAGTCATTTTAAATAAAAGGGAATCTAAATACAGAATGATGGCATTAGAAATCAGCATATAGCTCCCTTGGTGGGTTAGTGCTGAAAGTGGCCCCACAGGTGCTTCTGGATTCCAGTAATGCTCTACCTCTTTGGGTACTGGTTACACATGCGTGCAGAGCTGATATATTTATCTGGACATTTTAGTATGTACTTTATGTTTTAATTCAAAGTAAAAAAATTAAGATGCCCAAATAAAGTCTATGAAACTTGCCATATACAACATACAAAGTGGGACTAGTAGTATCGTGTACTCTTTATCATTTGATTCCAAATTTAAAAGAATAAGGCTGGGCGCGGTGGCTCATGCCTGTAATCCCAGCACTTTGGGAGGCCAAGGCAGGCAGATCACCTGAGGTCGAGACCAGCCGGACCAACATGGAGAAACCCCATCTCTACTAAAAATACAAAATTAGCCAGGTGTGACGGCACATGCCTGTAATCCTAGCTACTCAGGAAGGCTAAAACAAAAGAATTGCTTGAACCCAGAAGGCGGAGGTTGCAGTGAGCCGATACCACACAATTGCACTCCAGCCTGGGCAACAAGAGTGAAACTCCGTCTCAAAAAAAAAAGAATAGACTGAAAAAATTGATAGATTGCTCCAATCTTTTAAAAAAAGTTTTCCTATACTCTACCAGAAATGTAGATGTTAAATTACTGCAATTCAAAGGATTTTGTATGTAAATCAATTATATTTGTCATTAATGTAGAAACAGGACCTTGCCTTACCTTCTGAATTTCTGAAATGTGGGATCCTTTTTGTCTTAAAGTATATTTTAAACATGATTTTATACACTGTCTTTTAATGAAATGAAGTATAACTCACTTCTAAGTAAAGCGTTCTTCAAATTTATTTGTGTGGTTGGTAATAGGTGGCTTGTTATGTTTTTCTATGACTTGGATACAATAAGAAATATTTACTTCGCAAATCATCCTTAACAGGTTGCCTCTGCCAGAACAGACGTTCGTGGGCTACTGGACAGTTGGTTTGGCAAGAAGTGGGATGCAAAAGCTCTTGTGTCCAGTGGAAACGCATCATGTAGACATAAAGGTTAATATCATCATTATTTTCTCTTAAAATATTATACCTTATAAACTTTGCTATATCTTCCCTGGAGATAATCCAAACAATCTCAGAAATAGTTTTTTCTGATGTTATTTTAGCTTCTCTAACTTTCTAATCAGGCTGGCCTCTCAGTAGACAATTCCTACAGGCTAGATAGAATTTCTAAAGAGCTAATTGGATGATGAGCGTCAGGTATGTTACATATTTTCCTAGGAAAGTTGCTCTGTGATATTTGTCTTATGCTGATAGGATTAAAACTTTGTGCTTTTTGATTTTTGGCCTCTTTTTAGCCACACATTGTTGCCAGGTTCAGTCTTCATGTGAAAGTAAAGGAAAGAACTATCAGTCACTAGTTGCAATAGAAGTCCCTCTAGGTATTTCAAGCAGAAAGGAATTTACTGTGAGAAATTAGATGCCTGTAAAATCATTAGAAAGGGCAGCAGGAACAGAAGTTGAGGGGCAACACTGGACTTGTAATTTCAAGATGAGTATTTCTGCTTCTGCTGTCATCGCTGCTGCTGAGGTCAGCACAGTAGAGCAACGTCAGCAAACGTTTTCTCTAAAGGACCACAGAGTCAATATTTTAGGCTTTGTAACCATACAGATTCTGTTGCAACCACTCAACTCTGCCATATAGGACAAAAGCAGCCTTGGCAGTACATAAACAAGTGGAAGTGGCTGTGTTTCACTAAAATTTTGTTTACAAAAAAAAACAGGCTGTGGGTCAGACCTGGCCTGCAGGCCATAGTTTGTCAACCCTTACAGTAAGACAAAGGGAAGCACACCCAGACGTGTGCTAATCTGACTGTTCATTTTTGTCAGAGCCTCCTTGTCTGCTATCACTGCAGGAAGATGGCCACTACCTCTTTTCTGCCTTCCAGATCTCATTCAAGTGCATTTAATTGGCAAAACCTAAATCATTTCCAGAACGCTTTCTTTGTATTTATTATTATTGTTTTTTTTTTTTTTTTTTTTTTTTTTTTTTTTGAGACGGAGTCTTGTTCTGTCACCCAGGCTGGAGTGCAGTGGCATGATCCCGGCTCACTGCAAGCTCCGCCTCCCGGATTCACGCCATTCTCCTGCCTCAGCCTCCCGAGTAGCTGGGACTACAGGCGCCCTCCACCACACCTGGCTAATGTTTTGTGTTTTTAGTAGAGACGGGGTTTCACCGTGTTAGCCGGAGTGGTCTCAATCTCCTGACCTTGTGATCCACCCGCCTCAGCCTCCCAAAGAGCTGGGATTACAGGCGTGAGCCATTGTGCCTGGCCACCAGCACCCTTTCTAAAGGGAGTATGAGAAATGCAGTTTCTTACTCCCCTAGCCCCTGAGATATAGACTACATAGAAGAGGGGTGGTGGGCAGGGGACATGGATGCCAATATCTAGTCCAAACATTTTTGATTAAGGACTGTAGGGCATACAAATCACTGGAATTTTGCTTACATCTCTAGTGTTCTTTCAAGAAGTCATATCTAAGTACCCAGAACTAATATTCTAACATTATTAAATTAGGTACTCTGCTTATATTTATATTGAATAATTATCACCATGTGTGAAATACTCTTTCATAAGTAACACTAGTGATGATCAGTAAGTTTGGTTTTTTAAAAAATTTCAAATGCCACATGTTTTGCATTTAATTTAAAATACCCAGGTTTAACCATTACATTTCTGTGTAATGACATAAAAATCCTTCTTCACAATGGAAATGTATCAGGCTCTGGCTCATTCATTTGCAAATTATTCTCCTGGTTTGGACAGCTCTGGGTCCTGATACTTGGAGTTCAAAACTGGCTCTCGCCTTAGGAAGGAATGAAGAAATGGAAATGCTATAGGATTTTACATCTGGTATCTTTTGTGAGTAAAAAGAAAAAGTGAGAAATAAGATAGCACATGTGAAAGCATGTATAAATGCAAGTGTATGATGATGATTATTATGAGTAGTAAGCCTATCAATAAATTGAAAAAAGAGATAGTAGGATATTAAATACTTGAATTTAAAGTTTATATTTTGGAAGAACTTTAGCTTTTCTACATTTTGGTGACAACCAAAATGTCTTAACTGAGATAACTGCTTTATTATAGGGTCCAGCACTTATAAATATACAGGAGTATCCAATAGAAAGACATGAAGAAAGATCCCTAAACTTTACTGAAGAATGTGCCTCCTGGAGAATACCGCTGAATGAAGTTAATATAATCTGTGACATTGCTACATCACATGGTATGTCCGCTTATTCTTTTGATCTTTCCTTACTGCATATGTTTTTTTAAAAGAGGAATTAAAATAATCTCTAGACATCAAAAAAGTTTATGATAGACTTGGTGTCTGTCATTCTTGGATTGGATAGCAATTATATGTAATTTAGAACTAATTTCCTCTAACAACCTAACAAAATGCTATTGTGGAGTCCACATAAGCACTGCTGAGTTTGTATGCATATGTCTGTTTCTCATTACAATTGTAGCACAAAGTTAAACACACCCAGGCATGTGCTAAAAATAGAAGGGAAAAATAAAAAGGAGAAACACTGGGATTTTTGGCTGGGATTCCAGTTTGGTGATTACATGAACCATGAAAGTAGGGCTGGAGTGATTTGCAGTCATTAAACTTCTAATTGTAAAGGATGGCAAATAAAGAATGTGAATTTTTGGCATCCACACTTCTGGACTGTTGCCATTACCTACTGATTCATGCAGTGGGCCCTGGGTACATTTTGGCAGAAGTTCCTCAACTGCTGTCCGTTACTAAGGTGATATAAACAGAAGTGGTGGCTAGGGGACGGGAGAGAGTCTCTAACTTGATAAGATGAGAATTGTTGAGGCAAAAATTGGTATCTTGTTTTTTGGCCTATAAGTTCTATTGATATAGTTTATTCTACAAATCTGCCATTTTAAATAAAAATATGTGCTTTTAAAAATATACAGTTTTTTAAAATTGGTAAAAGATAAATATCAATCTTGTATCTGTATGTTTAAGACAAAGACTGAACTGCATTTAATGCCTGCAAAAAGAGAAAATAGTTAATGAGTTTATTAAGTACATTTCTGTTAACACTTTTACTATATTCCCAGTGCCCTATATTATGCAGGAAGGTGCTCAATAAATGTTGACTAGAATGTATTTGTGTTGATAATGGAAGCATTATAAAAGATCCATAAATTATAAATTCTTTGGTTCTGGTAATTGACACTGTAACATCTACAGTTTGCATCGTCTACTAATAAAGTGTGTCTTTTTCAGTGCTTCTGTTGACTTGTGTTTCTTATCAGTTAGCTTATTTATTTAAATTTACTGTATCTTTATATATATATGTGTGATATGTATAATATATCATTATATATAATATATAGATATGGTACACATGCACACATACAGACACACACATGTGTTCCAGATTTTTCAGGGTAGTCCCAATTTTTTTTTGAGACAGAGTCTGCCTCTGTAGCCCAGGATGGAGTGCAGTGGCGCAATCTCGGCTCACTGCAAGCGCCACCTCCCAGGTTCATGCCGTTCTCCTGCCTCAACCTCCTGAGTAGCTGGGACTACAAGTGCCCACCACCACGCCCGGCTAATTTTTGTGTATTTTTAGTAGAGATGGGGTTTCACTGTGTTAGCCAGGATGGTCTCTATCTCCTGACCTCGTGATCCACCCACCTCAGCCTCCCAAAGTGCTGGGATTGCAGGTGTGAGGTAGTCCCAAATTTAAATGACGTATCTTATTGTCGTATCTCATGTCTTAATTTGGGGTTTGGAAAATATGACCGCTGTAAAATAGATACCTCCTGGATGATAAGTGATGCTGATACCATTTATTATGCAAAAGTAGCTTAATCCCTTGCTTCAGCGGTGCCCACATAAGAGATTATGAGAAACTTAGTCCAGAGCATGGCTCCTCAAAAGGGAGGACCTCAAACCAGCAGCATTAGCCTCTCCTGGGAGTTTGTTGGAAAGGCAGAATCTGAAACCCCATCCCAAACCTCCTGAAGTCTGCAGTTTTATTAGATCCCCAGGTGATTCATAGGCACTTGAAATTTGAAGAAGCACTGACTTCTTCAAATGGAAGGAAATGGACTTAGGTACCCAGATTGAAAAGACAGAGATCTTACAGTAAGAAATACTCAAATATGAACAAAAGTTTGGAAAATAAGATCCATAGAGCTAAGATTTTTTAAATGGAATTACTTATTTACAGCAAGAAAGTCTTAAAGAGCTAGTAACTGTCCGGAAAATGCAAGATTAGCAGATAGAAGATGTTGACCAGCTGGTGTCCATCTGAACCAACAAGAGAACAGACCTTCACTGTAGCACTAAGCATGTTACTGTCATACAAGGAAGAATTGCCTGACATTTAGGATTGTTTAATATTTAATGGTTTTATCACAAGATATTATGACATTCTTTGGGGAACAAATAGATAATCCATTTTTTTCAGATAGATAGTTGTGACCCTATCTACATTTAGGGTCGAAACTAAGTTGCTTGTCATGGTCTTTTCAGCCTAATCAACCCGTGATACAAATCATCTGCTGAGCTCCAACTCCGTGTTCCAGCTGTGTATTCATGACTCAGTTTTCACTCGACCTCTTGGCAAATTAGAAAATTGGTTGCCAGCCACAAAATTAACACGTTTTTGTCATTTCAGAAAATGAGCAAAATACTCTCTATGTAGTTACATGCAATCCTGCTTCCCTGTACTTTATGAATATGACTGGGGAAAGTGGCTTCTTTGTGGACCTTTTTGATATCTTCCCAAGAACAGCCAGTGGCGTTTGGCACCCTTTTATGACAGTGGCACCGCTGGGAAGTCCTCTCAAAGGTCAAGTGGTTCTCCATGAGCAGCAGGTAATGCACACCAGGCTACAATGATGTGAAGAATGACTTACATGAAAGGCAAGGGTGATTAGAAACCTACAACTGAAAAGATGTGCTTTCATGATGATCAATGAGAGGAGCTGGAGGGGATGGATCAGGAGTTGCATTTTATCAGTACCACAAAGGCAGGCTAATATCTTGCTTTCTCTAGAGACTTCAACATGACCTATAAATCTGGAAACAGGTAAGTCAGGGTTTTTCAACCTCGACACTATTGACATCTGAGGTCAGATGATTCTTTGTTATGAAGCTTCCACTCACTTTGGGGAGATAGAAAAGTAAACCAACAAATGAACATGCCAGTTTCAGGTAATGATAATTGTTTCATATAGAAACAGAGTAATGTCCAAGGGAGTGATGGGAATGGGGTAGGAGGAATTGAGAAGGTGAATGGTATTAAAAAGAGTGCTGAGATATCACCTTTTAGGAGATGACATTTTATCTGAGACCTGAATGATGTTTTTTGGTAGAGACAGCCGTGTAAATACACCAAATGGAATACAGTAAGATCCATCAGTATCTAATGATGCTCAAGTTCTATCCATCATTACTATGGATTAGTACTAAGATTGCACAAGCACTAAGATTGTATTAGTGACAAGCACAGATGCCCGGAGTCAGGCTAAAAATAACTCCAAACAAAACATATAGATCAGAAGACAGATTGCATTTCAATTAGTGAGAATTCTAAAGGTCTAAGTTAATCTATACAATACCAATAGAAAGGAGCGTAATGTTTTTGTATACCTATTATCTATCTAGTATATACCAAGTGCTACACTAAGCGTATTATTCATTCAACAAATATATATCATGTGCCTCCTATTGGGGATACTGCAGTGACCAAAATTACCCAAAAACTCTTGTCCTCAAAAGCTTGCATTCTGATGTAGGAAGATAGACAGTAAGCAAAATAAGTAATTATATCTTAAATTAGAAGATGAGAAACAACAGGGAATAAGATTGCAATTTAAAATAAGGCAGGCAGGGATTGCCTAATTGAAAGGGGGATATTTAAACAAAGATTTTAGAGAAGTGAAGAGGAGAATGGGTATCCGGAAGAAGAGAGTTCTAGACAAACAGAATAGTAGGTTTAAAGGCCCAGAGGCTAGAAACATGCCTCTTCAACTTTAAAGAAGTGTAATATGGAAGATTGAATAAGAGGGAAGCAGGAGGAGGTGAGATAAAGAGGTTACACTGTGGGTTGGAGTAGGGGCAAAGTGAAGGGGGTGGTGAGAAGCAGGCTGTGTAGAGCAGGGGTCCCTAACCCCCAGGCCACAGACCAGTATTGGCTCCTGGCCTGTTAGGAACTGGGCCACACAGCAGGAGGTAAGGGGTGGGCAAGGAAGCGTTGCTGCTTGAGCTCCACCTCCTGTCAGATCAGCCACAGCATTGCATTTTCATAGATGCATGAGCCCAACTGCACATGCAAGATATCTAGGTTGTGCACTCCTTGAAGAATCTAATGCCTGATGATCTTAGATAGAACAATTTCATCCTGAAACCACCCCACACCCCCACACAGCCCCCACCCCACACCCCCACACAGCCCCCACCCCACCTCTCCAGTCAGCGGGACAATTTTCTACGAAACTGGTCCCTGGTGCCAAAAAGGCTGGGCACCACTGGTGTAGAGTCTTGTAGGCCGTTGAAGTTTCTGGGTCCTGACTATGAGTAAAAGGGGAAGACAGGAGGAGGTTTTGAGCAGGGAGCTAGCATGATTAAAGGATTTCTGTGGGTGCTCTGTGTGAATAGTCTGCAGGTGCTAAGACACAATGAGGGAGACTAAGAGATATGGTGGTTTGGAGGAGGATGGGGCTCGTAAGCAATGACAGATTCTAGAAATATTTTGAAGGTAGAACCAACAGGATTTCCTAACAATGCCAATATATGGGGTCAGAGAGAGAGTAAAGGACAACCGTAAGATTTAGGGACTGAGCAACTTGAAGTTGCCATTGACTAAGATGGGGAAGGAATCAGTTTGGGAGGGAAGCTCAGATGATACTAGATTCAGTTTGAGATGTCCATTAAATATCCACATAGATGATAAGACTGGAGTTCAATGGAGAGCTCCTACCAGGATAGACAAGCTTTGGATTCATTAACAAATAAATGTTCTTTAAAGCCATGAGACTGAAAGAACTCACCAAGGGAGTGAATGTAAATAGAGAACAGAAGTTCAAACACTAAGCCTTGGGGCAGTAAAATATTAAGAAATCAAGGAGATGAGGAAGAATCAATGATGGAGTTTGAAAATGAATGAGCAGTAGAGTAGATGGATAAACTGAGGAGCGTGCTATCTAGGAATGCAAGTGATGAATGTCTCAAAGATAAGGATCAATTGTTAAATGCTGACAGCATAACATGTAAGAGATTGCTTACTTACTCATGTTATTCTTCCAACTGCCCAGTGAGGGTAGCTCTTAGCCACATTTACATATGAGAGGACTGAGGCTCAGACTTCACATAACTTGTCTAGCAAGCCCATAGTAGAACTGAGATTCACAGCATATTGGATTGACCCTACCAGAATTAAACATCACCTACTCTGTCCCTCACTACAGATTTGGGGAAAAAGATTAGTTTGAAAACTTAACAAGTACTTATAATAGGAAAATATTTTTTAAATGCAGTGTTGTTACTTATGAATATTTAAACAGCGAAGTGCTACCAAGAAATAATACTTTCACTAATCAAGAGAAAAGTATTGCATAATATGTCAGTAGTTCATTGAGGAAATAAGTCAACTTTAACTTTAGTCTGTGCCTCCAGAAATTATCATAAATTCTGAGTTATAAGTATTTTTCTGATTTTTACTCTTTTATTTTTACTTTTACTTTCTCCTAGGAGCAGAATTTATAAATATCCAGATATTGTTTATAAAAGTTTATGTCCTGAAAATTGGAATGAGGGTTTTACTTTATAGATTTTCAACAAAGTATCGATGCCAGTGAATTTAACTCTGTAGCCAAAACAATCTGTCATAAAAGGTACATGATATCTTGGTGGTTTGCAATTTAGTAAGTCAGTCAAATTTGGGTGAGACTACATTTGGAATATTTATTTAAACAGTCCTGCCACATTTTCAACTGTCAAATTAACTGTCAAATTTACATACACAAATTTTTTAATAAAAGTGCCAGATTTGTAGGTTCTCAGCAAGAGTTTTATTTTCTCAAAAGATCCAATTATTTGGTAACATTGCTGATTAATACTCTGTTTAATTTCAATTACTTTCATGAAAGAAAATCTGATTTTCATTGTGAAGCTGTGCTTGACTTCCATAGCCAGCACCTTGCCTCCTTATATGCTGCCTTACTTATCCCTTTGGCCACAGTTTCAAGTTTTCCAGAAAACTGCTTCGGAACCCTGAGCAGACCTGCACACCTTATCTGTATACTTCCTCTCTACCTGTCCTCTAAACTGCCTTCTCTTTTCCCAGAGAGGGTATCTTAACTATTTTATGATCTACCCCTGTCAAGATGTCAGACCTATACAATTCATGTGAACAGTACAGAGCTGTGAAATTTAACAACTGATAAATAATTCTAGTGGAATGAAAAATAAGTAGACTGCCATCAATTCCTTCTTCTTCATTCTACCCTAACTGAAAATGAAGCAAAAATATTTTAGAGAAGTACTTCATGAATTCGGCTATTCCTTGTCTTTTTAACATAAAGCTTTGCTACAGATGCATGTTCCTGGTTAGTTTAAGAAGTTGTTCAAAAATTCCTTGCTAAAATAAAATCTTAAGTAAGGAAAGGGAAACTTTGCCTTGCCTAAAAATAAAGACCCTCCCCTTCCCCCACTCCCCATGAGATTACTTATTACATCTGTACAAAGTTTAGAATTTCAGATTTAGGGACATTGAGGTCATCCAGAGGTTACTTTTCTCCCAGTCAAATACAAACATAATAAAATTGCTCACTTATGTCTCCTCCCTGCCCCCCTTAAAGGAGTGCCAAAGCCACAGTTACATGTACTCATGTGTGACGCAAAATTCTATTTTTAAACCCAGACAGAATCTATCATTAGTCATTTACAGAAGGAAACCATTAACATCTAAAAGGATGGAGCAATAGAACTCCTTCATGTTGCCAATTGCTTATAAACTAATTCTAAATACAGCAGTGGCTGGAAATATATGTTTTCTGTCACTTAGAAAGATACAGTTTTTCAGTTCACTTATGCCATGTTATGAATACATGTATTAGACCCTAAAAAGGTAGAAAAATGGAAGACGATACTAACTTATTTTTATGCTTGATCATATTTGTTTAATCAACTGCTTATTCTTATGCTTACTCATTTTTAGGCATGAAACATTTTTAGGACTTCCTTTTGCTTACAAAGGCTAATATTATTCCAAATTGCTTAAGTGCTAAGAATTATTTTAATGTTGTACATATTTATTATACAAGAAAGATTTTTTCCATCAAAAAATGCTTATTCAAAAAATATTTAATCTAGAATGGAGATTGTAAATTTTTAACTTAATTTTATTTTTTTCTTAAGAAAAGCTCTAAGGTATCATTACCATTTTCAAAACTGTCAAGTAGTGGTGAGTGATACTTGTTATATGTTAATTTTTAAAAGAATATTTCTAACCCACATTCTTAATGGAGAATTATATCTTATACAGAATGATGCATTCTAAGGGTGATGTTTATGAAAGAAATTAAAGCTTTGTTAACATGCTCAGTAAAATTATTTAATACATCTAAAAATCAGAGTATATGGTGTGAAGTGAGTTATATGGTGCAAATACTATTTTAATTCTTGAGCACTTCCATAAAATTAGCTTGTAAAATAAAATTAAAACCACACTGAGATGCTAGATTTGCAGATGAATCATTCATTTTATAATATTTCTTCTTATTTCTTTAACTAAATTATATGACAGAAGGCAAGGGTCATGATTAATTCATTGTTGTATTCTTTGTATATTAAATATAAGCTCCTCAATAAATATTATGGAATAAATGAACAAACACTTCACATTTTATAGTTTTCTATATTTTTCAGGGTTTTTATTAATTATTCATGTGCTTTGTGACTTTATCTTCTCCAAAAGAAATTCTTCTTGAAATTAAAAGTTCACAAGAGTTAGGATAACTGGAGGAGCCCCAAATATAAAATAAAATAAAACAAAGAAAGAAAAGACACCTGCATAACAATGAGGTCTGACAAATAACTTGCAGGTACCTTTTTGCAAACCTGTTAGTCTAATCTTCAAACCTCTTTATATTTTAACTAAAAAGCCAACTTTTTTGCATCCCTTTAAAATATTTAATTTTTTCTGACTTTCTCAATGTTAAGTTTTTATTTCATGGATTTCAGTTCATATATTTCAACACATAAGGTTTATTTATTTTCTTAAAAAACATATCCTAATTACTGAAAGACTAAATCATTGCATAGCTATGATTAATAATGCTGCAGAAATCTGTTGTTTGTACTTTATTATAGCACCAGTTATAAAGGTCCTTCAAGCTTGGTGAATTTCTAAATGAAGGAACACTCATTACTAGCTAGTTTCTTGGAGTCCTGCATATTTCTTGCCAACTCATCTTTATATCTATTTTATACCTATTTTCTAAATTGAACCTGGATTTGTGAAAAAGATAAATAAGTTTTAATTATGCACAATATAAGAGAGCTTTCAACAGAGCATTCTCTAAGTATAATTTTGGTACAGGTAGATGAACTTCTTAAAATCATCAATCTTTGTAATTTCCTTATTACTAGATAATAAAACAGAATCATGGTTCAACTAGTTTATATTTCAAAGGGAATGGTTTTTACATAAAAATATTTAAAGAGAATACCTTCCGCATCACATATTTAGAAATGTCTTCCTAAAACCACCAAATATTTTAAATTCTTCATTAAGAAAAATCATTTAATGTCTTTGTGATATTTCTGAAGTATTACAATATTGTCTTTGTTTTGATTTATCACTGTAACCTTCACTGTCAGGTTGCCAAGAGGTTGCTGCTTTAAAAAAAAAAAAAAAAAAAAAAAAAAAAAAAAACAAATATTGAGCTTTTCACTGTTTTTATCATTTGCAGAGTGATGTTATCCTGTTGTTAGATACCACTGGCCGGGCCCTTCGTCGCCTCATCCTCCCTTCAGAGAAACTTACATCTAAGAAACCTTTCTGGTGGAACAAAGAAGAAGCTGTAAGAAACACCACATTTGTCCAGCAAATTGCCAAGGATTTCTATAGCTTTCTAACCAGAAAGATGCATGCATGCCCATCCCTTTAAGTGCCTTTGGTTTGTTGTAATGCACAAGAGAATTTCCTGTTACGCACATATATATTTTAACATGATGTATATAACCATAGATATGTGTATAATTAAATATCAATAACTTCTTTTTATGACATTATACTTGCATGAAGATTTGCCAGGACTGGACTAACAAGAGAAAATTAACAAGTATTTGAACATGGTATTTTTAACAAATTTCTGATCATGAAGTCAATTTAACCTGTTTTCCAGTTATGTAGTTAGGTTTTGGATTTATATGATAAAACTGTGAGTATGCTACCTAATTTCCTCTACTAGACAAATATGTGTTTTAGTTTATTAACTAAATTAAACTAGTAAGTAAATAGTTTAGGCCAACACAAGAGAATTTATTCTGCCATTCAGAAAAAAATAATGGTTTTTAAAATGAGGTTTACCCTCTGCCCTGCAAGTCAACATACTTAGGTCTTAAAAGACTATGAAAAAAGTTATTTTTTATAATGTCATAAATGTTTCCTAATATAAGAAACAAAGTGTTTCCCATGTGTTTATTTTATGGTGTAAATTCCATAGTTAATCATCAGATAGCCTGTTATTTCTTAACAATGTTTGGTGTTGTTTTTAAAAATTTATTCTGAAGAGGTTTTAGTACATAATTCACAGTAAATTTTGATATATAGTTTAATCCATTTTCCCATAAGAGTCTTAGAGTAGATAAATAGATAGCTTGTTTGAGAATTACATGTTTTACAAGTTGAAGAACTTTATTTTATTTAAGGGGAAGTAGCTAAAGAGAGACATGACTGTATCTGACACATTTAATGTGAATATCTTGTTTTCTTTTGTCTTTAGGAAACTTATAAAATGTGTAAAGAATTTTCACACAAAAACTGGCTGGTATTCTACAAAGAAACAGGGTGAGCTCTTTATTATAGAAGATTTAAACTGAAGTTCTTATTTGGCCCATTCCATTTCCTGTTTTGATTATACTTGTTTACTATAAAGTGAATGTAACCAAATTATGAATGTTTTAATATAAAAGTAACTTTGCCCACATTGCAGAATACTGAGAAACAGACATAAGAAAAGCTAGTGCTCACAATTCCATGACATGGCCACTACTAACATGGCATGGTCACTACTTTCCATTATTTTTACTTATACACACCCTGACATAGTTTAGAATTTCTCATATCTGTTTTTTTTCAATTAACATTTTTCTACATTATTACTCAGTCTTAAAAACATTCTATTTATGGGTTGCATAATGTATCATGAAATGATTATGCCAGATTACTCAACCATTATCCTCACCATTTCCTTTCAGATACAGTTTTCTTTTCCTTTTCCAGGAACAGCCTGACTGTGCTGGATGTTCTAGAAGGGCGAACTCACACCATCTCACTTCCCATCAACCTCAAGACAGTTTTCCTTGTAGCAGAGGACAAATGGCTTCTGGTGGAGAGCAAAACAAATCAGTGAGTGGCTTTATATAGTGTATCATGGAGTATGTTGTAGCTCAATCTTATTTATCAATTATCTATCATCTTTACTGTTCTGTCTTTCCTGTGTCTGTCTTTTAGCAATTTCTGTGTTTGGCAGCATCTCTATATATGAGACTTATAAGAAGTGAGGAAGGGAGAAAAAATAAATGTCACTTCTCAGAAAATGGCATTGAAATTAACAGTTAAAAAATCATGACTCTTTCATATGATCCATATTTATTTGGGCTTTTTCCTATTTGTACATTGAGAATTCACTGTATTCTTGCCAAACTGGAGATACTTCAAAGTAGATTTTCCCTTCAAAGAGCCACAGTCTCCATTCTTAGAGCTGTTGCCTTTTTGTAAATTCACAGAGTTCACACCTTAGAAGTTTCTTTCTCTTTTTATCTTGTGTATTCTGGTTTGGATGTGGTTATGTTTATGTTTTTGTTATCTGACCCATCGGACTGTGCAGTTCTTGATGTAAGGCAGTGTCAACTTTGAGCACCTTCCCTCATGCACAACTCCACTAGCTAAGTGCAGACTCTTTCTGCCCCTCTGCTGACAAGCAGAAGTAGCTCATTGCAGAGGATTTCTGCCTATATATACATCCATATTTTAGAAATGTTAAAAATAAGTAGATCAAGGAGATTACAGTTGTGAGGGTGTCTGTCTCTTAGCTGATCACAAATCAGAAGTCATGCTCCCCCTTCCTGGCTGATCAAAGAGCTTTATAAAGAGAGGGCTACATGATAATAAGAGTGTACCCCATTTGAGTTGCTTTCCTCCCCCCACCACAACCCTTTCTCTTATAGGAAGCACTGGATTTTTGCTTCACATTCGTTACTGTATTGCTGTTGTGCACTGCTCTTTAACACAGTGTTGAGAAGTTATTTGGTAATTCATGATGAAACTCTAAAACTTCAAATTATACTGGAACTATAAAGAAGAGGCTGAAGAGAATCTAATTTTTCTTAGTCTGGCCTTATGACCATTAGAAAAAGAAAAATTTCACTTAAGCTAGATGTTTTGTTTGTTTGCAGGAAATATCTTTTAACTAAGCCTGCACACATCGAGTCTGAGGGTAGTGGGGTTTGCCAGTTGTATGTGCTGAAAGAGGAGCCACCCAGCACGGGGTTTGGAGTTACACGAGGTAAATACTGTGTCATCTGTGTTTATGACTGTGGAAGTGCATGCTTGTACACATACTGTCCTCTAGAATCATTTAAGAACAAAACACCAGCCTATGTTAAGTTTATACCAAAAGAAAAAGTCACTACACCAGAAATAGTCACTACACCAGAAATAGTAAATAAGAATCTGCTATCTCAAATTGTCATAAGGAAGTTCACTGTTGTAAGCTCTGTCCTTGAATTTTTTTAACTGACAGATCAGTATTTTTATATACATTTAGATTGCAAGTCTAATTTAGGATAACATCTTTTTTTCTACAGACCATTGGGATTTCTGCTTAATTTATCACAGTTTTGGGGGATGAATAGTACTTATGAAAAAAATCTAAAACATACCATTGCCAACACTTGGTTGGGTCAGTTTTCACATCTTTTCTACAGGGAACTATTAATTATAGTATTTATTCCTAATAAAATTTTGAATTCTATAAATACTTGAAATCACTTTGGGAAGATGTCTTGGTTATAAAAACAGCATTTTTTCAAGCAAAAGCCCATGAATGTAATTTAAAGGGTTTCCTCTTCTTTAACTTGTTCTTTTCCATTTGACTTGTCGAGAGTAAAATCTTGCAAAAAATTAATTCCTAGAGCATTTCCGGAGCATATGGTGTCTAATGTTTGTCTGATGCTTTTCAGAAACAGAGTTCAGCATACCTCATAAAATTTCCAGTGATCAACTATCATCTGAACATCTAAGTTCAGCTGTGGAACAAAAGATTGCCTCTCCCAACAGAATTCTCTCAGATGAGAACAATTATGCTACAATAGTTGTTGGTTTTCCAGATCTCATGGTAAGCACCCATTTTTTTAAATTATTGTATAAATATTTCTTTCCCTCAATTTGACCTATAATCTGTAAGCCTGTTTGAAGGGTAATTAAAAACATGATTTCCTGGTAAACATGTTGGATCAACTCTGCCTTCCAAATCAGTCAGTAGAAAATATGTTATACCTAAATAGTTTCATTACACTTTAAAAATTAACATTGAAAGTGTAATGCAATGATAGAATTTAGTAGGGGGAAACGAATATTCTCCATATGTGGGAGTTCATGTAATACAGTTTAAATGCTTAACCTTCCAATGGTAATTTTCTATCATGTCTTCTAGAATTTTTTAAAGTTAATTATTTTTCTATCTACACATTCTATTTATTTATTTATATATTAACTTTTATTTTAGGTTCAAGTGTACATGTACAGGTTTGTTATATAAGTAAATCGCATGTCACAGGGGTTTGTCATACAGATGGTTTGGTCATCCAGGTAATAAGCATAGTACCTGATAGGTAGTTTTTTGATCCTCACCCTCCTCCCACCCTCCACCCTCAAGTAGGTGTCAGTGTCTGTTGCTCCCTTCTTTGTGTCCATATGTCCTTGGTGTTTCGCTCCCACTTGTAAGTGAAAACATGTGATATTTGGTTTTTTTGTTCCTGTGTAAAGTTAAATTTGTTGAGTTGTCATTATTGTAGATTAAAATTTTCAACAGTCATGACGATAGATTTATTTTCCATTGAGTTTTGCTCCGATTTATCATATCTTTGCAGCATCCAGGTTATAGAGTAATGGCTAATTGTCTCAATTGATTTTTCTCTTAGATGGGCCCTTCTGTTATCTACTGTTACCTGTAAAGGAGAAGCTATTTGAATTGACTTTAAGTGAAACTGGGCAACATCTTCCTCTGATGGAAATGTGGGGAAATTAATATAAAAGTTATTTCAGTCCAAGTTGCCATCTAATAACCTTAGATGTAGCTCCATGTGTTTTGACTAACCATTTAATTTTTATAATTTCCTTTGTAGCTTTTAGATGGGATGATAGAATTATTTAAAGGTAAAAACATGGGCTGTACTTGACAGTACTCTAATTTTGTATGCCTCAAAATTTTAATATAGTTAATGAATGCTGGGTACTTCAGGATATAAGATTTGAAATCTAAAACTCAATGGATAATATGTGGCTTAGGACTCTGATGTATGTTTTTGTAATTATCAAGTACAAAGCGTCTGCTATCATATAATTCAAAATGAAATGTTATTGAAATACAGTGTTTACAGCAGCCTTGATATAAAAGAGATGTGTTTTATATGCTGTCTACAACGTTTGCTGCTATAAAAAACTTGGAACTTTTTCTGGAGGTAAAACTATTTTAAAAATTGGTCTTCTAATTACCTTCCTATGATTGAAGAAATCAATATAGAAGTATAATGTTATTATAAAAAGTTAGAAAATAAAAGCTAAGTTAAGGCACTGTTTGTATTAACCTTGTAGAAATTCTTACAGCCTGTAAGACTAGTGACCTTGTTAAATTAAAAGCTATATCCCTGCTTCTTCGTGTGGTACCTACCACATAGGAGGTATTTAATGAGTATTTGTTAAATAGAAGATTAGAGTCGGCTAGACAGCCTTTAAGATGACAATAATATTTTTAGGCCACAACACAATAGGCAGTGTGCTACTCTAAGCCCTTTCATACATGATAGTTAATTTTTACAACAATTCTATGAGGTTTTACAAATGAAAAAACAGGAACAGAGAGAGCTTATATCCCCTAGGCCACAAAGACTCTAAGCAATGGGATTTGAGCTCAAGCGTGACTAGCCAGCCCTCTAAGACACATCCTTTTTACCACATCACTCTGCCTTCTTGCTTTATGTGAACTTCTTTGGATTCTCTATTAAACTATTGACAAATGAGTATGCTACCTCTTATTAACTTTTTCATGGAGTTATCAGTGGCATCTAAATTATTACTTATATAACTTTTAAAATCTAATACCAAATAGCTATAAGAATCTATAGCAAATATCATCCTCAATGCTGAAACATTAAAAGTATTTCTTTTCTATTCTCATTAGGAATAAAACAAGGATGCCCATTGTTACCACTTCTATTAAACATGGTAATAGTGTCTTAGACATGGTATATAAAGAGAAAATTGATAAACTGTGCTGCATCAAACTTTAAAATTTGAGCTCTATTAAAAGACACTGTTAAGAGAATGAAAAGACAATCTACAGGCTGGGAGAAAATATTTGCAAACCACATTTCCAGCAAAAACTGGTATCTAGAGTCTATAAAGGGTCTAAAACTTAACAGTCAGAAGGCAAATAGCCTAATTTTACAAATGAGCAAACAGTAGGCCAGTGTGAGTTATCAAAGATCAGAGCCCAAGCAAGGTAAGGGCATCTATAATGGGGAGAGGTAACCACTAGTGATGGGCATTAAGCCCAAGCAGGATGAAGATGGCATTCCTGTGAAGGGGCAGCCTGGAGTGGGATGTAGGAGCCCAAGTAAGGTGAAGTATGTGTCCCTGTGTGAGTGTGGCCCCATATGGGCTGTCAGGACCCAAGCAGGGAGAGTGGAGCATCTGCCCAGGGAGTAAGGTTAGTGGTGGAGATGGGAGATGGGTCACATACAGCAAGAAAGTAAATATATGAAGGGGGACAGAATACATTAAGGATAATGAAAACAAATTTTTAACTGTTGGAGAGGGGAATTACAGATACTGAAAGGAAGAAAACTAGAATGAACCGTGTCGTTATTAGATTAAAATTGGATATATTTTTGTGAACTCATAGATTTCAATGTATTTAGGTAGATATAGAAGTAAAATTAAAGATAAATGTGAAAAAAAAATGAGCAAAAGACTTGAACAAACACTTAACCAAAGAGGATAGAGGGATGGCAAATAAGTACATGAAAAGTTATTGGACATCATTAGTCATTAGAGAAATGCAAATTAAAACCATAATGAGATACTAGTACCTACCCATTAGAATGGCTAAAATAAAAAAAACACTGACAATACCAAGTACTGACAAGGATGCAGAGAGCTAATGCAACTCATTATTGCAAGGGCAAACAATAACCAGAACATCTCTGAAGAAGGACCAGACAGAAGTACTCTTCCTAATAAACTTCAAGGTTAATTATAAAACTTCAGTAACTAAGACCATGTGTTGGCCTGAGAATAGAAAAATACACAGTAGAACAAAATGCAGTGCCCAGAAACAGATACATGCATATAAACTGTGTTTTATGATACTGTTGCTATGGGCAAAAGTTCGTGGTATTTGGACAATAAGCTATACATGTGAGGAAAGGATGACTGCAGATCCCCACTTCGTACCATTCACAAAAATTAATTCCTGATAGGCTAAGGACTTAAATGTGAAAGATAAAGCCTTAAAACTTTAGAAAAAGCATAAGAAAATATCTTTATGATCTTAGGAAGGATAAATACATATGTGGTAAAAATTTAAAGTAAAGCAAGGGAAAAATAACACAAAATTCCAAAAGAGTTCAATCTAGGGGAGTGACAGAGAGAGAATGACCGGGAAGGAGCCCAATCACTTCTGAAGCCATCCCAGGGCTTTAAAAATGCTAGTTATGTTCTATTCATTATGTATAGGTGTTTATTTTTTAACTCATTCCTATATTTCTTCTGTTTAGTTGTAATTGATTTCAAGATAAGAAATTTAACATGTATATTTTACACTTGTCTGAAAATTATGATTATTGACAAAGCAGCTACCACTTGTACCATATCCAAATGACTTTATTTATTTTTGTTTGTTTGTTTAACACACGATCTCCTCAGCCTCCTGAGTAGCTGGGAATACAAGCATGTGCCACGACGTCTGGCTGATTTTTGTATTTTTTGTAGAGATGAGGTTTCACCATATTGCCCAGGCCAGTCTCAAACTCCTGAACTCAAGTGATCCACCAACCTTAGCCTCCCAAAGTGCTGGGATTACAGGCATGAGCCACTGCACCCAGCCAATAATTTGATTTTCTTATACCTGTGAAACATTAGTTTCCCCCCTAGAATCTGCTTAAAGGTCTGCATTGTTAAGGTTGTGGTGAATGTAGTATATGGTACGTCAGTACTTTAATCTCTTTCTTTTTTTCAGTCACCCAGTGAAGTTTATTCTTGGAAGAGACCATCATCTTTGCATAAGCGAAGTGGCACTGATACTTTGTTCTATAGCGGAAAGAAGAAAAGTGGGACTCCAAAACAAAGCAATTGTGTGACTCTTTTAGATTTGAATCAGGTTGTGAGGATTTTACCCCCAGGAGAAGTCCCTCTAAAAGATATCTACCCAAAAGGTAAGAAGGAACTCACCAATTCCTAGTTTACAAAGGTGGTTTAAAGTAGCTCCCTTTTGGTAGAGGATATTTAATTTATCTTTATCATTTCATACTTATAAAAAATTCATCATTCTGACCAGTTTAGAAGTAACTAAAAAGACCTCTCTGTATTCAGAAAGTTCTTATTCATTTTCAGTGTGTTGTTGTGGCCACTGCTGTTAGAACTCATCTTCATTTATTTTACAATATATGCAATAACTTAACCAAAAGATGTTTTCACAGAGGCTTTTAAAAAGTCTTAGTATATTAGGCATAGAAACTGAGGCCTGCCTTTTGTCTTAAACTCCTAAGACTGAAAGTCAGGGACTTATTATGCAGACTGATTCACTTAACAGCACTCTCAAAGTCAACTTATATTTATTACTGTATAAAATATCCAATTCCTGGGCTGATCTCCTCTCCTCGTATACATTCACTTACTCCTTAAAACCCCATCCTATTGTTAGTATGCTCTCTAATTTGTACATGAAGATATTCTGACACAGAACTAAAATAAGTGGCCCAGGATCACCCCACCAGTGGACAACAGTGCCCAGATTTGCACCACAATCTTCTAATCCCAAGTTTAGAGCTATTCTTACTGAACCACACTGGCGTTCATCATAACAGATAACTGTGAAAAAGTTTGATCATTGATTCATTGACTTTTTTTTTTTTTTTTTTTTACATCACAGTGGTAGTGATATATTATCTTGTGTCTATATTCATTGTATTAGTGTGGACTTCACAAATATAACACTAAATGTATTATAATAATCTGTAACAGGGTTTGAAAAGTTCTGATTATATGATAATATTTGGAATTAGTTTCTTCCAAACTGAAACTCATGGAAAATAAATCACCATTTCCTTAAAATGTTTTTTGTGGTAGAAGAGGCAGATGAATAAACTGACAATTGTAGTACAGTATAATAAGATAGGAATATTCACAAGGTGATATATAAACACAGCGGAGAAGTTTACAATCCATACTGGAGACTATGAGTTGACTCTTGAAAGATGAGAGTTAATCAGTTGAAGGATTTGGTCCAGGAAAGGGGTGCTCCGTGTGAAAGATGCAAGGACTTGGCAGAGCATTCCAGGAATTACAAGAAGTTATGTACCAGAGTTTAGTGCACCTTCATTCACCCAGAAATCTGGGGCTCACCTTGATACCTCTTCTCCCTCATCCTCCACATCTCATCATCAGCAATCGCCATGTCCTGATACACAGCCTTGCAAATATCTTGTATCCACCCACTTGTCTCTAGTTCTGTTACCAATATCCCATCCAAAGCACCACCATCGTACACTGGAATGTTGCCATAACCTTCTGATATTGTTACCTCTTCCACTGTTTTCCCCTCCTACCCTTCTCCACACATCAGACAGGGTGATGTTTTTAAAGTACAGTGTACATTGGTTCTTAAGCTCAGTTTGTATATAGTAAAATTCACCATTTCTAGTGTATAGTTCTGTGAGTTTGGCAGACACAAACAGTTGGATAACCACTACCACACTTGATATAGAAGAGTTTCATCACCCCAAAAACTTCCCCCATTCCATTTTGTGGTCAGTGCCTCCACTTACCTACAACTTATCACTGTCCTGATTTCTGTTCTTTTAGATTTGCCTTTACCATAGTATTATATAGATGGAATCATATAGTATGTGGTCTTGAGTCTGACATCTTTCAATTAATACAGTGCATTTGAGAATCATTTATTTATTATTTATTTTTAATGTTATGTGTGTACCATTAGTTTTTGTTTGTTTGTTTGTTTATTGCCAAATGGTTGCCTATTATATGGATGTACCACAGTTTGTTGATCCATTCACAAGGTGAAATATTTATTGGTTGTTTCCAGGTTTGGGCAATAAAGAGTAAGGCCACTATGAACATTTGTGGGCAGGTTTTTAAGTGAACATAAGGTTTTACTTCTTTTGAGTAAATGCCTAGGAATGGCATTTTTGCATCATATGATAAAACTGCCAAACTATTTCCCAAAGTGGACATGCCATTTTGCATTTCTATCAGCAGTGAATGGAGATTTGAGTTGCACTGCATCCCTGTCAGCACTTGGTATTGTCAGTTTCTCACCATTCTAGTGAGTGTAGTGATTTCTCATTATGATTGTAATTTGCATTTTCCCTAGCACCTAATGATGTTGAGCATTTTGTTTTATGTGTATCTTCTTTAATAAAATATCTTTCAGATCTTTTGCCCATTTTTAAATTGGGTTATTTATTTTCTTATTAATGAGCTTTGAGCATTCCTTTTGTTTATTTGTTTTGAGACAAGGTCTTGCGCTGTTGCCCAAGCTAGAGTGTGGTGAGGCAATTTCAGCTTACTGTAGCCTCTGCCTCCCAGGCTCAAGCAGCACCCAACTCAGGCTACTGAGTAGCTGAGACCACAGGCACATGCCACCACATCTGGCTAATTTTTGTATTTTTTTGTAGAGATGGGGTTTCGCCATGTTGCCCAGGATGCTCTCAAACTCCTGAACTCTGAGTGTTCTTTAGTGTAGATACAAGTTCAGTGTCAGAGATATACTTTCCAAACAGTTTATCTTATTTTGATAAAGGGCAAATCTTCTATGTTTTCTTCTAGAAGTTTTGTAGTTCTATATTTTACATTTAGATTTATGATCCATTTTGAGTTAATTTTTTGTATGGTGTAAGGTATGGACTGAGGCTCTTTATTTTAATTGCATAGGGATATTCAATTGTTCCAGCACCAGCACCATTTGCTGAAAAGACTCCTGTCCTTCCTCTTTTGCACTGCCTTTAGACCTCTGTTGAAAATCAGCTGCCCACATGAGTGGGTCTATTTCTGGATTCTCTATTGTGTTCCATTGGTCTATGTGTCTATCCCTTTACTCATACAGTACTCTCTTGATTGCTTTATAGCTTTATATTTTATAGTGAGTCTTGGTTGACTCAGGTAGTATCGATTCTTCCACTTTGTTCTTCATTTTCAAAATTGTTTTAGTTAGAAAGTAATATTTTAAAACACAACTCAGGTCACATTGTCCTTAGGATAAAGTTTAGAAATTTTATCTTGGCTTAAAAGATCCAGCATGATTTGTCCATTACATATCTCTCTGACTTCTTTCAGGTAACTTGAATGCACAAAATTTTTCCCAACTTTCTGCTGCACCCCTTCCCCCCAACCCCCAAATTCATTCTCATCTGTCAGGTCTTAGTTTAAATGTCACTTCCTCAGAAGGTCTTGCTCAAATCTAAATTAGGTGCCCTTGTCATACTCTCTCATAACATTTCCTATTTAGGGATGGGAAGAGCATGTTTATGTTTCCATGTGTATTTTAATTTTTCACAAAATATCTCAGGCCTACAAAAGATTAAAGAAAAATACATTGAACATCTTTGCACCCACCACCCATACTGGTAAGTCATTACCAATCGTTACTGGTCATTACCAGTATGGTCAGAGACTCCTGGGTTCTCCTCCCCTTCACTTTTGACAAACCAGAGGTAATCTCTGTTCTGAATGTGAGTTCAGTACTTATCATTCACAAAATAATATATAGCTTTTTTTATGGTTTTTTTTTTTTTTTTTTTTTTTTTTTGAGACAGAGTCTCGCTCTGTCACCCAGGCTGGAGTGCAGTGGCTGGATCTCAGCTCACTGCAAGCTCCGCCTCCCGGGTTCTGGGTTCACGCCATTCTCCTGCCTCAGCCTCCTGAGTAGCTGGGACTACAGGCGCCTGCCACCGCGCCCGGTTAATTTTTTTGTATTTTTAGTAGAGATGGGGTTTCACCTTGTTAGCCAGGATGGTTTCGATCTCCTGACCTCGTGATCCGCCCACCTCGGCCTCCCAAAGTGCTGAGATTACAGGCATGAGCCTCCATGCCCGGCCTGCTTTTTTTATGTTTTTAATCTTTGATTGAATAGTATCTTATTGTATTTATTCTTATGTAACTTGGTCTATTTTTTTCACCATCATGTTTGTGAGATTTGATGCTAAAGTAAAAAAGCATTCATGACATTTGTTACAAAATGGGAAGGCAGGCTTTATGCAGGGCCATCTTGATAGATATAGGGATGACTGCAAAGAAGTTTTGTAGTAAGGGAGAGAGATGGGGCTCAACTCTGAATATAACAAGGAAAAGTGGAAATAAGTGAAGGAGCAGGGTGGGGGTCAGTGGATGGAAAATTACTGAGAGAAAACATCTGGGGTAAGAGGGCATTCTGGCTGAAGAAACTTAACAGGATTCTTGCTGAGAGCAGCCCAGAGTGATCTGACATCACCTGGGGGATGGTGGAGAATGGGGAACCCAATCAGATATCAAGGGTTAGGGATTCTGGTGAAACTGACTTAGCAGGATTCTTCTTAACATTGAACAATGCAGAGATGAACACAGAGGCCCCAGAGTTGGGAACTAGTTGGGAAGAAGATTCAAAAGAGCCTGACTATAATTCAGTCAAGAAGAGACTCTTTGTCATCATCCATACTGATAATTCTACTTTTATTTTGACTGCTTCACATACAACAATTTATTCATCTATTATTTGTCAGTGCAAATTTAGGTTCTTTCCAGGTTTTTGCTATGACAAATAATGGTGCTATGAATAGCCTTGCACCTGTCTGCTTGTATCTATGTTGAGTCTGTAGGGAGCATATTTAGGAGCAGAATTACCAAAGGTGTTCCAGTAGCATAAAGGGGGTCCTGGTGCATCCCATCCTAATCTACTCTTGTAAGGGTCAAACTTTTTATTGTGGTTTCACATTACCTTTTTCTGACTTCTGGTACATTTGAGTATCCTTTCATATGTTGTCATTTACTCTTCCAAGAATTGCCTATTTATTTAGCTATTTTTCTCTTAGTTGCTAGGAGTTTTATTTCCCTTCTTTTGTTTAAGTAGTGTTACTAAAATATTCCAAACATATATAAAGTGCTTAGGACAGTGTCTGGCATGGGGGAAGAATTTTATAAATGTGAACTGTAAAAAAAGAGAGAAAGAATGAAAATCCCTAGGAGCATGGTGAAGGAAGATCCCAGGGTGACAGCCATGCACAGGTCTAACGTTAGAACAGATGACATTTCAGGAGAGATGTCTCTTAGAAAGTGAAATGGATAAGCCCAGTATATTTGAACATATTTAGAGATTTTAACAATGAGGGAACCTTGGGAATAAATTTGTACTAAATAAAACTAAACAAACAAAACGTGATGCTTATTAGCTCCAATAAAAGCAAAAAATTATACAGGAAAAAGTCATGATAATATAAGACATAGCAAAGCTGTGGTTAGCATTTAGATAATTATAATAATATAAGCACTGGATGTTAATCCAAGCAAAATTATATGAATGTTTGCGGGGATGGGAAAATGAGGAGTGGGGGATTGGGAAATGAAAAAGAGTTAAGCTCCCTTCTTGCTTGGGAGGAAGGCAAGAGATAATGCCTGAAGCTAAAATATCAAGAGGGCACCATAATGATGAAGGTGAATACCACAGAACTAGCTTAAAAAGTTGAAAGTGTCTCTGGGGGCAGGAAATGGTGGGGCGGGTGGCGGGGTGGAGGGAGTAGGGGTAAAGCGGGGACTGTTTTTTCTTTAAGCCTTTTTGATACTTAATTCTATATGCATGTAGATCTCTGATGAAAATTCAAGCTAGAATAATTTTGTAAAGTAAATCAAATCCAACCATCTAATTAGTCTGGAACTAATGTATATCAGCCTTTTATAAAGAAATCAACTGTAAAGACTACTCTCCTGGTGGAGAGTAGCATATTTCACAATAATGAGGTAGCTTTTATTTAATGCAGATGGGGAGAAATTTATTGCTTTCTTCCAACTGTTTTTCTTCTAGCTAAATGTTAGCTTTTTTAAAACCACAGGTCCGAGCTCTTTAAACACAAAATAATGATTCTTGATTGAAAGCAGTACAATGTTTTTTTGAACTTTGGGTAAAATCAAAAATTTGGTATCAGCACAGTTTGGGGGCACACATCACTCTTTTTATCGGTGAACACAGAAGTGTGTTAAACCCAGTGATTAATAGGTATACATCAAATTACATTTCAAGGAGTGAGTTTTTAAATAGCATTTCACCTTCCCTCTGAAAATTGTCTTGGTTGTTTTGCCTGACAGTTTTTAATACCTCCTTCTAACCTTGGCACTGTGCATGTAAACGGTCCCCACTGTTCATGGGAGCTATGTGATAAACACTGCTGCAATGACTTCCCTTTAATGGTTAGTGAACTAATCCCTAAATACAATTTATACCTATCTTTGAAATCCACCTGGATTATAAATGTAATGGAAATTTACTGAGCCTCCATCCTCTCACTCCAGTGTTAAAATGTTTAAAATGGATGGATGAGGACTTGGCCAAGTTTGGAGGGAAACCTGGCCACAGTTTTCACTTCCTTAATTCAGTCAAGTATTCTGTTCAAGAATCTTTTTGTAAATATTCTTTTCTTCTGAGCTGACTTATTTTCAAATCAGTAAACATCAATTTTTATTATTTTTAAAGTGCTTACTACTACTACCACCACTACCACCACCTTTACTATTTCCCTAAAGTGCTTTGTAGCCACAATTACCCTTCTCTGATATATGAAAATAGTTTTTAATACCAGGAGTAAAATCCTTGCTTTCTACTTCTTGAAATAGTAGACACAGTCATTATTGCATTTTCTCACCATGGAATTAATTAGCAAAGTAAAAGAAAAGAGAGATGTGGGAAAAAAGATATTTTAAAATAAGTTGGCTTACTTTGCTTTCACAGGCAATCTAAAAGTGCTGATGGCAGTAGATCAACTTAATACTATTCCTTATTTGTAAAAGTGCCTCTAAGTGGCAAGCCAAAATGTGAGTAAGTTAGTGAGGCAGCTCCACTCATCTCTATAGCTTCAATAATTGGTCACTCTTGGCAAAGAACCCTGAGCTATAAATAATCCAACCTACTTGAGCTAGGTTCAAGCAGCAGGAATTGTCAAAAATGATATATGATATAAAACTTTATCCAAGATTGACCTTCTATCACAGGCAGAATTTCCATTGCAGACTGTGTGTGGCTTACGATAAGCATATTCATTTTGTACTGATGACCACTTGGAGACAGCTAATCCAGCTGGGTGGTCAAATTATTACAATAACCCTATTTTCTTACCCATTCCTCTCCTTGGACATTACTTTTTCTTCCTCCTGAGCTGTTTGTCTCTTGGGACAACCCATTGCCTAGCTCTGCAGCTCATACCTGGCCTCAGGGCTGTGATTCCCACTCTGGAATCCTTTCCAAGTCCCCAGAGGCCCACAATGGTTTCATAAAAAGGAACTTTCCTCATTTTACTGTGAACGCCTCAAAGTCAGAGACCACATCTCTTTTCTGTATCCCCACTGCTTCATAGGATGTCTGGCGCAAAATATGCTCAAACACATTTGTTAAATAAATAAGAGATATGTCGAGTTTTTCAGCTGGCCTATTTAAAAGCCTTCTACTGCATGCATGAAATAAAAATATCAAGTTTCTTGTATTTTGTAAACTACATTTGATAAATTTGAATTTGAATTTATCCAGGACATCCTGGATACTTCATTCCAACCAGAAATTGTAATAAAAGATGGATGGATGGATGATGGATGGATGGAGGGAGGGATAGATAAATATATCATTCTAATCAGAAATTGTTGTCCAAGATCAGATAGATAGAGAAACAGACAGACAAAAATCTTTAAAAGCATGGGTTTTGTGTAGGGGAGTTTTTTTAAGGAACTTGGTGGCCAAGATTTTATAAAATGGAATATTTTACAAATAGCTATTTCCCTAGGGCCAACTCACATAGAAGTTGTGTGGAGTGGTGGCTAGAGCATAGATTTTAGTGCTAAAAAGGCCTAGGTTTGAAAGCCATTGCCATCACTCGTGTGCAGTGGTGGCCAGAGCATAGATTTTAGTGCTAAAAAGGCCTGGATTTGAAAACTGTCTCCATCACTCTCCAGCTATATCACCCCAAATAAATCATATTATTACATTACCTCTATAAGCCTCAGTTTCCTCATCTCTCAGACAGGAATCTTAGTCTTTGTTGTTGTCAGTATCAAAAGCACTCTCTGTAAAGACTAAGCAGTGTTTCTGACACACCATGGTGGCAGCTAATGATTTTGAGGATGATGGTTACTTGGGGTTGTGAAATAGAAATCAATGAAGCCCAGGAGTTTGCTGGAAAACCAACACTAAGGTATACAAATGACATCACATGAGTATAACAAATATAGAATTAGTTGAGGGCTCTGGACCCCTTATCTCTTTATCTTCCCCCAGCTTTCCATATTCTTTACTATCCGGAATCGTGACAGCTGATCATAATCCCAAAAGACACAATCTCCACGCCATAACCCCAAATGTTGAAATTTCCAAAGAAAGATAAATATTCCTAAAGTCTAGAATTCTGACACAATCCCAAAGGATGAAAATCTCAAATATAATTCTGGAAAAAATAATTTTAAAATTACTTAAAAGATATTTATTTACATTTTTAAAAGGAGATTTATTTGAGAAACATAAAAACAGCAGAACAGGCCAGGGATGGTGGCGCACACCTGTAATTCCTGCACTTTGGGAGGCCAAGGCAGGCAGATCACTTGGGGTCAGGAGTTCGAGACTAGCCTTGCCAACATGGTGAAACCCTGTCTCTACTAAAAATACAAAAATTAGTTGGGCTTGGTAGCGGATGCCTGTAATCCCAGCTACCTGGGAGGCTGATGCAGGATAATCGCTTGAACCTGGGAAGAGGAGGTTGCAGTGAGCCGAGATCGCACCACTGCACTCCAGCCTGGGCAACAAGAGCAAGACTCTGTCTCCAAAAAACAAACAGATGAACAAAAACAGCAGAACACTTCACAAACCACTTTGCACGATAAACTAGGCAATAATAACATATACTTTTTGCAAGCATAAACACTCAGGTATACTAATGACATCACATGAGTATAACAGTTATAAGCATGTGAGCCATATTCATAAAGCAATTGGGCAAAAGGGAAATGTCATACATGCATATCAGTATGTTTGACAGTTGAAGAAAAGACTGTCCCAGTTCTCAGAGAGAGACCAGTTCACCTTCTGTATTTGTCCCCTCTAGGCTCTTGGCTGATGGGATGATGTCCACCAATATTGAGGGCAGATCTTCACCACCTGGTTCCCTCAGACTCACATACTAATCTCTTTTCCAGATTACAGATATAACCAAAATAATGCTTTACCACGTGTCTAGCTATTTCATAATCAGTGCAACTGACACCTAAAATTAAGTCCACAAATATACCCTTTGTCAACTTGCACCTACAGGCATCTCCATAAACCATACTTAATTTCCAAACAAGGACAGCAACAAAGTAATAGCTCTGTCTAACATGGTGCAATTATACTGTGATTGTGATTTTCAGGATTTTAGACTTTAGGGACTTTTATCTATCTTTTGGGATTCCAACAATCAGAATAATGGCATTCAGGATTGTGTCTTTTGAGGATTATGATCCAAATTCCAGAGTCCTCACCCCACTGCCCCATCCTCACCTCACCTTCCCCTGTCTTGCAGGGCCCTAATAATGACAGATGCTGTGTGATGGGCAACCCCTGTCGGTGCTTTGCATTTAGTAATTTCATCTAATCCTCAAGATAATGCTTATGATGCTCAGATGCTGTGGTCATCTGAGGTTGTTACCCCCATTTCACAGTGGGGTTGTTATCCCCATTTTATAAATGAAGAAAGCAGGCCTCAGAGAGGTCAGTAACTTGACCAGCATAACACAGCTCGGACAGGAGCAGAACTTCCTACCAGGTCAGTCTAATTAGAGTGTGCGGATTCCACCACATTTTACTGCATCGTTGTTGCTTCCTAAGAAGGAGAAACAGTTCAGATGATGAAATATTTTCAAAAAAACTGTAAGTGCGAAAACATTGACTCATCTTGGGAAGCTATCAAAGACAATGAAAATAACTTCGGTTATTTTCTGACAGTAAAGAATCACAGCCCAATATGCTTCCCTGGGGGAAGCATATTTCTCAGAGTCTAGCCATGAGGGTTGACCCAGTACCTTGTCGAGTAGATCCCAGAGTTCTATCCTTGGCTACAGATAACTTGATTCCACTTTTAGCAGCATTTTGGTATCTTGCAGTAATTTAATCCTTGGCTCATGTCATGACTTGTTTGTAGATGTTACTCCTCCACAAACATCTGGTTATATAGAAGTGACTGATCTTCAATCAAAGAAACTCCGATATATCCCTATTCCCAGGTAATGCAATTCACCTTTGTTCTTAGCTTAGTATGTCACTAAAAAATGAGTAATTTCTTGCTAAGTACTATGAATAAATGTGTACTTTTTGCTTCTTTAAATAGCAAGCTCTTTTTTTTCCAGTTACAGTTGGTTTCTGTCTTGCTGTTCTTCTGCATGTTTTCCTGGCATTTTTATTTTCATTTTGTAAAAATATTCCAGTGTTACATAGGTATAAGTCAAACAGCCTGCAAGTCTTTGTTCTCTTTTGTTTGATCTGTTCTAATAAGTTTTTCTGTATCTGAAATAGCATTTTTAGTATTACAAAAATTATAATTATTAACTTTATATATTTGTTTTCTGAAGTAAATGTGTTCAAGATATCAAAAGAATTTAAATAGATTTATTTAATATTGTTTTGATATATGTTATTATGCATCTGCAGTCAGGAAGGTTATACAATAGCCAAAGGATCCAAAGCTTTAGAATAGGACTCATTACTGTTCGCCTCCTTCATTATTGTCCCACAGTGGAAGCAAAGCATTTAAACTAGGTAAACTGAGGATATAAAAACCGAAACAATAAAGCTTGATCTCTCCCTTGAAGAACACAGGTGTCGTCACCTGGAGCCCGTCCCTTTCTGGGTGCATCCATGCCTTATTTCCCTTTTCCAACCTAAGCTTGCACCTGCTTTGGTCTACTTAGCCTAGGTTCCTCTTTTTTCCTTTCTTTGCCCTCCACACCGAAGCCTTCTTCCTCTAATCTTTCTACTCTATTTTGACCTAGATTGCAATCGCATCCCACTGTATGATGTACTCCCTCACACTGCCACCAAGCCCTCACAACAGTGGTTGAAGCCTTGGCTAGAAGCTCTAGCAGAGTAGCCTGGAGGGCCTGCAGAGGAAGACCAGGGACCCCGAATCTGTCAGTTATTCAAAATGTCACCAGGCTTTCTTTCTTCCCCCTTCTCCAGCCCCTGAAAGAAAATAGCTCGGCATTATAGCACAAATAACTCAGAAACACAGCTTCATTTCTTAGGACCCTTTAATCAGATTCAAAAAATATGAAAACAAAATCATTATTCAAAGAAATAGATTTACTTCTTCCAACATATATGACTTCTTGGAACATCCTAATGTGTTGGTTTAATGGAAAATGACTTTTAATCATTTGAGGAAATCGCATATTCCATCTTAATTATATGCTCATTAAAATATACTACTAATTAAAGTAACAAAAGCAAATAACATATTTTTAACATATCTAAAGCATTGATAATTTTTTCCAGTATCTATAGTCATTTTTCTCTCACTAGTTTTTTATTTCAGTGTTTTTCTCTTTTAACTTTCTGTGTGAATCACATGTTATACCTGCCATGGAAAGAACATCTGGAAGAGCAGCTGTGTGCACAGCCCAGAGCCAGCTGCCCACAATAATTCATTCAGTTAGAGCTGCACTGTCCAACGGAAATATAATGAAAGCCATACATGTAATTGTATCTTTCTTAGTAGACACATTAAAATATTGTTTTAAGGTGAAATTAATTTTAATAATATCTTTTATTTAACCCAACATGTGCAAAATATTATTTTGACATGTAGTCAATAAAAATTTTTAATGAAATAGTTTACATTCCTTTTTTTTCCCTAAGTCTCTGAAATTCAGTATGTATTTTACACTTAAAGCACATCTCCATTTGGACTTGCCACATTTCAAGTGTCATATGATTCAGAGTCTGTTTCATTGTCAGTATGTCCTGAGTTTCTCTTGAGATTAACTACTGCTTTTTTTGGCATATGTATAAAATCCAAGGGAACAACCCATCTGGACTTCAGTTTTTTTGCTAGTTGCTTAGATTTAGCATTCTGCTAGATATCAGGAATTTTTCATTTGATAGCTAATTTCAAGTAATAGAAAATACAATAGAGCTGTATGTAACTTCGGGGCCAAAATGAATACATCACTTTTGCTCTCACATATTTTTCTTCAAAGTTTCATATTATTTGCATTTGTAAAACAGTACTGCCAAGCTTTCATATGTGGCTGTTACAAATTTAGGCTGCACTCTACTGTAATTCTATGTGTTCATTTAAAACTTTGTTATTATTTATAAGGAAAACATTCTTTAAGTGAAGAAAAGAGTTTAGACCTAGTGTGCAAATTGCAGTAAATGTGTGATTTCTTCAGTAATTCTTTTCTTTAATAAATTAAAGAAATCGCCTGTAAATGTAAAGTTTTGCCGTGAAGAGTTAAATAGTGACAGCTAGTAGGTACAATGCTCAATAGAATCATACAGCTTGGGTGTTCTTGGCAGAATTTCAAACATCATAGTTACAAATGGATAAATTTCATTATTCTTGAATTGCTCCTTACTCCATTATCTGTAACTACTAAGTTTTTTCCTGCAGCAAGTATTTATTGATAGAGTGTCATGTATTATATCAAATGCTACCTTCTTTGAGCCCTTCTGGGAGTCCTGTAAAGTAGCTCGGAAACATATGGTCCCATCCCACTGTTGTTCTCATATGAACATTTTCTGAGTCTTCCGTGTCCAAGAGTGGCCGCCCTTGTCACTCTGTGTTTAGTATCAACTAAGGCAGATTGAAAAAAGGTCAAATTAGTCTTGATTTATCATTCAGAATATTATAAGACTTTACCTAATATATAATGGTTTTGTGTTTTTCCAAAATCTGCAATGATAGCTTATTATGTTTTTCTTATCAGGCCATCTCTTTAGACTATTTATTTCATATAGAAAATATCAGATGCATTTTGTAAGCCAACACTAATAATTGGAATTTATAATCTGTTATCACTTTTGTATAAGAGCTATACTCATATAAAGGAGATATGCAGTTGACTCTTATAGACAAATTTGCATTCCTAGAAATTACTGTACATACATATATATACACACACATACACAAATGTCAGAAATATATAATAAAGGAAATATGTGTGAAATATATAATAAATCTATACATTCCTTGTTATAGATTCATGTAACTTTCTAAGTCAGAAAAGGCAAAATATCACATACAAATGCAGTCGAAACGCATAAACAAGACATTGGTTTCAGCACTAACATTAGGCCTCTAAGGAGTGAGTCCAGTACTGCGGACATGTGAGGTGTGAACTGGTATGGAGTTCCTTTCTTCCTGACAGTGGAAGTTAGTATCGTCCACAAATACCGGAAGATGCAGAGAACTAGTAAATTACTGTGTATTTTTCTCCTTACAGATGGTTCTGTTGATATCTTGTCTTTTAATATGCTCATTATTAGAGTTCTTAGATCAGGCTGTTACAGCAGAATACTATAGAGTGGGTAGCTTAAGTGACAAATATTTATTTTCAGTCTGGAGGCTGGGAAAGCCAAAATAAAGGGGCCAGCCAATTCAGTTCCTAATGAAGGCTGTATTACAGAGGACTAACTTCTTTCTGGATCCTAACATGAGTTGGGGGAAAGGAAACAGAGACCACACACAAGTGCGAGCTTTTTGGTCTCTTCTCATAAGGGCCCTAATCTCATTCTATAATAGGGCCTCTACCCTCATGACTTCATCTAAGCCTAATTACCTCCCGAAGTACCCACCTCCTAATACTATCATATTGGGGGTTAGGGCTTCAACATACGAATTTGGGGGATACAAGCATTTAGTCCATAGCAAATTCTTTATAGCAAGTTTAGAGATCCTAATCAGTTTAAACCAGCTTTGTTTCCTGGCCTACCAATTGGTTATATACTGTGATCACTTATAAAAAATCTTTCTTAAAATAGTCTTTCTGGTTTTTTTTTTATATTCATGATTGTCCTGCCTCATGTTTGTTTACGAACCCTGGGCATATTTGTTTAAGAACTTTTTCTCATAGCATATCCTCATAACCTTCCTATGCAGTGACATAGGTAAGAGCAGGTATAAAAGAATGAGTAGTGTAAGCATACTTTTTCAACAGTAGAGAACATTACAATGTGCAGTGTTATCCCTTCTGCTTTATTTTTATGGTCTCTTAGCTTCACTTGGATTCCTTTTTCCAGGTCAGAATCTCTCTCACCATATACCACATGGCTGTCTACCATTTCTGACACAGATGCACTGCTAGCGGAGTGGGACAAAAGCGGTGTTGTTACTGTTGATATGGGAGGTCACATCAGGCTTTGGGAAACTGGACTTGAACGTCTGCAGCGATCTCTCATGGAATGGAGAAATATGATCGGACAAGATGACAGAAATATGCAGGTACCATTTGAATTCACCTTATCTCTTAGAGGTGCACATTCAAGTATAAATTTAGTGCCAGATGCCACAGTCATGAAAATTTCTGGGCCAGTGACTCAAAAATAGTTGCTTAAAGAACTGAAAGAATTTTTAGTTTCAAAATAAAAAGACAAATTTCTCCATCTAAACGAGGAAAAAGTAAAAATGTGCCTCTTTTTCCTGTCAGTGCTTAAACATGCAGGTTACTGATATCACAACATATGAATACAATCAGCAGCTTTTATTTTCTTAGCCTTAAGCAGTAACCAGTTTCCAGCAGCACCTTTGCATCTGTTCTCACTTTTACCATCTTCAGTGTCAGCATCTCTACATGCTACCTAGGAAACAGCAACATTTAGGAACTAGAATGCAGCAGGTTATTACAAGACCAGAACCTCTAAACTGGAGAAGGTGAGCAAAAATATGCATCCAATAGAACGTTTTTTACCAACTTCCTTATTTCCAGGTAATGCAAATTTACTAGTCAACAATAAGTAGACCCAACCCTGCACTGGAGAAAAATATGAGAACAGGCCACCAAAGTGAAAAGAAACCTGACAACTCCAGAAATGACTCAGCCATCATCTAATCAATCTAGTTCCTGTCTGGAACTAATTTGAAGAATGAGGAAGGCTATATACCCATATGTACTAAAGCATATAATAAAAGGATTTATTTACTATTCATTTATATTAATCTTCAGAACAGAACCTCTCCTGTTTACATTACTTGCTTACCCAACAAAAAGAAAAATTAGGTTCCTACCAGTCAGGTTGTTCTGCAAAGAGCCGATTAGCAAAATAAGAAATTTCTACAGACTATTTCATTAATACCTGATTAACAATTCCTATTTTATGTGATTATTTTTGTGATTTTCTTTAAATAGAAATAGATAGGTTTGTGGATGAATAATAATTCTCTTAGATTCTTAAAAGCTTACAGGAACATTTTGAAAACCTCAAACCAAAGTAGAACTCAAATCTTTTTGAAGGGGTATAAATGTATTAATTTAATTAAGCTAAAACAAATGTGTGACTCTAAAATAAACATGTGATTAAGTGCGTGCCATGGACTGATTACAGCAATAGACTGAATGTTGGTTACTACTCATAACAGTATTTAGAAAACCAATTTATTACGGCCTGTTTCATTTATTATTCTAAACATTAGTTTCTTCTCTTTTCGAATTAAGCTCCTGTTCTCATTACAGTCATTGGTGCCTAATAGTAAATACTATTGTGTTTGAATTTCTATATTTTATACGTGGTAGAGATCAAAGGTCGTGTTTTCCATCTGGTCAAGATTAAGTTTATTTTTCACAATAGAACTTTAAAAAGGACTTTTACTGATCATTTAATAATTGTTCTTGACTGCTACAAAAATGAATTTGTATTTGTTTTTTAATCATGTAGGCCTTCTCTTCCATTTACTTCTCTGGCTATATATACATCTTTGTACTCCTAGCTTGTAGCACAATGATTGGTGCAATAAGCAATTAATATGTTTGTTTATGCTCACACTCCTGTATACTAAAATGTGCTGGTAATTGAAACTGTTTGATAACAAATGGATTTTTTTCTTTTAAACTGTCACATATTGTTTTTATGTAACTGAATATTTATTGAATGAGTATATATAGTTATTAAGTTAGAAATGACCAGAATTGTAGTATCTAACATCTCAAGAATAATCAAAATATTCAGCTACATCACACAGTGCAATATCTGAACTTTGCCTAAACCGAGCATTTTCCAGGACATGTGTAACTTTATGTCTCCAGTTTAAAGTTCGGTTATAAGCCGGGCATGGTGGCACATGCCTGTAATCCCAGCTACTTGGGAGGCTGACGCACAAGAATTGCTTGAACCCAGGAGGCGAAGGTTGCAGGAGCTGAGATCGAGCCACTGCACCCCAACCTGGGCAACAAAACAAGACCCTGTCTCTAAAAAAAATAAAATAAAGCTCAGCTATTACAGAAATAAGACATATTTAGTAATAAAGTTATATAATTCAGAATTGAATGATAGTTTCATTTGGAAAATTTGAATAGATGTTATCTAACATTCTCCTTTGATCCCTAAGTTCCGTTGATCCATTTTGGTTGATATTAAAAATGCACACTTATATACATACTCAAACATGAGTCTGTATTCTTATGTTTAAACAGCTAAGACTAATTGTCTTAATAATCCATGATTGTTTTAATTTTTTGTCATATCTCTCCTCTTCCCTGCTTGGTAAATAATGAGACAGCTTATTTAATTGCTCTTATTTGGACCAGCTCATCTTATTACTTACAAGTAGTTTACACAACCAAACCTAAATAGAAGTCATTCCAGGGGCAACAGTAATAACAAGCAAATATTTGTCTTTTACAGTTCCCTTTCTGTTTGATCTTTCGAGCTATTCTTCATTTATATACTCTTTATTCAGCACAGATCTGCTCCTAACTTCAGAGCTTGGAAAATGCCTTTCATAGAAGTATTGAAAAAAGAGAATAGGTTCTCCATACCCTGCTTACTTATGACTTGCTGGCTGCAAGCAGCTTCCCCATCACTGACAGAGCAACCTGATCTCCATCTAGTGGCCAAATGGGCTTACTTTTTACCTCATGGAAGTTAACAGGCCTGCTGGCATGAAAGGCTTATACACTCTTGTCTCATATGGTTCCTGTTGAGCAAGATAGGCGCCTTTCGGTCAGCAGTGAGGACAGGGCAAATAACCTGCCATGCCGTCCACCACGTAAGATCCCCATGCCTCCTGATTCCTCTGCATCGTATCAAAGGAACTGTCCATATTGAGATAAACAGTATATTAATAGTTACATGCTTTATCACTACTCTGTCTTTGCTACATTTCAGCCTTCCGGAGTTATTAGCTTTGCCATTGTTGATTTGAGTTTTCGTTTTTGTTTAATGAATTCATTGGTATTTTTATTTGAGTACAGCTTACAAGAGAGTATTTTTTGAGCTCTGCGTATAAAAAATGTGTTCATTAATTTTACATGTTTTGATAGGAACATGTGTTTTTCCTATAATAAATAACCATAATAACAAATCGAAAGGATTATTTTAAATGTAGTTTTAAGAGCCCATTATTAAGAATCTATATTTATTACTTTTAGATTTCATATTTCCAGAAACATGGGTTAATTATAAGTCAAAATTCTTCTGGCTATATTTAAAGTATATTATTCATACTTTTACTTAGTTACATTTGTATTTCTTCCAAGAAGGCTGTTAAAGCTATACCACGGTTTTCCTCAGAAATCAAATCATCTTCTCTTGATGATTATTTCTGTGGGAGCAAAAAGGCTTAAAAGGTTATAGCTTTCAAATGTTATTTTCTAATTAGAAGAAATCACGAAGTAAATCTTCTGTATATTGCTGGTAGGATCTCTCTGCCTTTGACTAGTACTTAAGGAAGTACTATTCAAACTATATTCTTTAATAATGGATGCAATCTTCTGAAATACAGTGTGAGACTGGAACTTTTTCACCATTATAGTGGAGACATTGCCTGCTACACAGTAAGCACACACTCAACATTTGAAAATAAAAAGGAGTGAGGCATAGAAAGAAATGCATGGAAAAGATAATTAATTTATGTTAAGCACCATTAGTCTATTCCCCCTTTTAGAGAGAATGTTCTAGGACTAAGAATAAATGCAGTTTGATGTACTTAGGTAACTAAGCTTGGCCTTTTCTGTAACCTCTAGTCCAGCAGTTTTGATTTTTGAAGATCTCAGTAGAATATTAAGTTCTACTTTCAGTTTTAGAAACCACTGGATTATTTAACTGGCTGTCTGTTAGTAAATTTACAGGCTAGGTTATCTTCAGATCTTCTATGGGATTATGAAGTCCTTTATTCTTTTTAAGGAGCCTAATTTCTCTTATATGTCATTCTTTACTTTGATCAATAACTCTGAAAAAATAGTCTGATTCAGTGGATCATTGTTACAGAACAATCCATATTTTGTAGGATTGTTATATGTACGTATGTCTTTGGGAATCTTTCATGGCCCAGAAAGGCAATGCTTTTCTGAACTTTTATAATTTACCACCATCCATGTCTCCTCGCCACGTGTCAGTAGAGCTGGCTTTCAGCAAGATGATCCAGCTGTTTCCCTATATGGTAACACTTGGGCATTGCCTGTAATGATTTTTTTTTATTGTTTATGCCTATTAGAGAAGTACCAGCCGTGGAAATTCATTTTGAATCTTTAAGATTTTTCAGGAGTCCCTAGTGAAAATGCCAGATCCCCCTGAGAAGTGCAGTACCCGCTGGCGTGCTAGTAAACCAGTTCTCATGGAGACTGGGGGGTTGTTAAGTTTGCCAATTTCCATGGTGCAAACACCCCCACCATGATTTCAAGCTACCAAAGGTTAACAGTCAGCTTGTAAAATTCCTAAATACTCAGCAGTTATCTCTCATAGGCTGGTATAGTTTAGCTGTATCATGCCACTTGCTTATTTAGGGCTTTATCATCTAACTCCCCAAGGAGAATGATAGCAGTCACCTAACAGCAAGGCTTTCAGAAATGAGGCAATGAGATGGTGATAAGGACAGAGAGCAATGAGAAAAAAGGGAGAAAGGTACAGAGAACACAGCTAAGATAGTATCATGTTAGCTCAGGAAATGTGGAAGCCTACAGTTATCCCAGTCACAAATTGGCCATACTCTTCTTGAACCAGAAATTTGGTTTGAGTAAAGAATTGAAGAAAAATCTGCCCTGAAGTAGGATAACACTCCTGGGTTCATGCATATGGGCCTCCTTTCTTATACAGATGGTATTTCAGAGAGAAATTGCAAGTTGATTTTTACATTCCTCTAGAAGAAAAGCTTCCATTGGACCACAACATTATCAGTAATTGCTAAATACAATTAAAATTAAATCAGCAGTCACCTCCCTAAAGCAAGCAAATCAACAAGTTCATGATTTTAGGGAGGCCGTGAGGTTTCATTAGCTTTTTATGCATCTCCAATAAGAATGATACTCCTATAAATTATGAAACTTACATTATAGAATGTTAAACTAATATTTAAAATAGAAATATTATCCTACTTTCCCTCTTTAGAAAAGGTCTAACCTTAAAAAATTCCTTTTCAAATCATCAACAGGACTATTTCAACCTCCTTCTCTCAAGACAGGCCGTAGGATAATTATGTTACCATATCACTGGTGCGTATTGTTCAGCAATATGATCAGCCAGTCAAGAGGTCATTTTAGCAATATTTATTTAAAGTATAAAGAAAAATTAATTCTGCAGTATACTGGCTATAAACTTGAATGTCAAATGCAATTAATAGGTTGACAGTCGATGACTCTGGAACTGTTACAGTTCTGAGCTCATTAGGTATACACTTAAATGTAAGTGTATATACAATCACAATGGCTGTAGAAATAAAAGCTTCTTGCTATTATATTTATGATTTTATTCATAAGCAGTGTGACTTTCCGTTTAAGAGCATGAAATTTGTAGTGTTCAAACCTAGATTAAAATCCTGGTTCAACTTTGTAGGTGATCTCTGGCAAATTACTTATTCTTTCAAAGCCTCACTTTCTAATCATAATATAAAAATAATTGAACCTTAACAAAGTTGTTGTAAGAATGAAATACAGTAATGCCTGGTACAGAGTAAATACTCAGTAAACAATAAAAAATAGAAACTTAGAATTTAAGTTAATATTGGGCTACAGAATTCCTCAATGCTTTATGGAGACAAAGCCAAATTTAAATGAAACAGTATTACTCAAATACCTAATATTAACTTATGATCCAAAGAGTTACATAATTCATCATCTATACTAGTGTTAAAATGTAAGCTTTGTTTATAATCCTGTTTGGAAAAAATTTTGTCAGATCCAAAAAAGGAATTGTAAAAATGGTCTTTGCCTAAACCTGTCAGCTTGAAGAAAAGCAGGAAATCAATGATAGGACGATTGTCAGCAGAGGATTATGGCGTTTAGCCTTATTTAAAAGACAAATTAGAACAAGACCAAAAAACATGCAGCAAAGTATACATCATTTACTCTGAGTCCTGAGAACAGTAGAAAACAGGAAAAAACGAAACAACAACAAGAACAACAAACAGGGCAAATTTTAATCCTGTCTTTCTAAGCTTTTCATAGCTTTTTCCTCCTCCTATTTTAAGCTTTTGTTAGCAACAGGACTTGAAGATACTGTGTAGTTCTGAAGGTTGTAGTGTAGGGTGGCACTGAAATTTGGAAGATTAGTTGAAAGTCTGTCTAGGACATTGAGACATCCAGATTTTCTCCTCTATCCTATGCTTCTAGGCAGCTGGCTCTCCTCCACCCTTACAAAGGCACCAGTTAGGACGGGAGGGAAACCATACAGCTAACAAGAAGGTAAAGTGAAAGTCTGCTTTTTTTTACTTAGACTCAAGGAAGGCGGTAGTAGCATCTATATTTAAGAATTTCACTGAACTAAAGAACCAGATGTACAGTATAACAAATGGAACACACACACACACACCAAAGCATGTCCACTTGAAATTGTAGAACCCCATGGATAAAGAAATAAGGCTGACAACTTCTAATTTTGAAAGAAGTAGGGAACAGGTCATATAAAAGTGGCAGAAATCCTAATGGCACTGGATTTCTCCGAAGCAGCATTGGAAACTAAAGAGAAAATCAAAGAGGGAAAATGATTTCCAGCTGGAATTTATATCCAGCCAAGCTATTAATCAAGTAGACTAAAACCATTATTAAATGTGCAAATCTCAAAAACAGTACATTCTTTCTCAAAAAGCTGTTGCATGATGTGCTGTCACTAAAAAAAGGGAGTAAACCAAGAAAGTGGAAGACATGGGTGGAAAGAGTGGCAAAGGTACTCCCCAGTTGGGCAAAATCATCTAACACAAAAGGCTCTTTGGTAATAAAGTGCTGAATAGCTCATGTAACTTACTGAATACATTATGTCTAGATTCTGACATGATATATTCAGTAAGGTGCATGAGCTATTCAGCACTTCATTGTCATTACTATACAGGCAGTCCCCGATTTAATGATGGTTCAGTTTAACAATTTTCCTACTTTACGATGTAGGAAAATTGTTAAATTGAACCATCGTAAGTCGGAGACTGTATAGTCACGATAAAGTAAACAATATTGATTTGCTTCTGATAGCACTTTATTAGAGGGAATGAGGGGAGAAAAAAAATGAGTGATGTGTGTTTGAGGTGGGAGAGGTAAAATAATCCTTACCTTTCATAATAGGAAGTCAATAGGCAATGTCTGAAATTGAACAATAGAGACATAAGAATATTACTTAGAAATATGGAGGTAGATAGTAGAAGATGTAGTAAGCAGAGTTGAAGTAGTTACCTTTAACCTCTAAATTGCTTGAGGGGGGAGACTGTGTCACAAGGGTGCTATTTTTTGTTACACATCTTGTAGTTCTATTTGACTTATTAAACCATGTATGCTTATTACTTGGATAAGAATTAAAAATTACTTCAAAATAATAACAAGTAGGAATTTACCAGGTGGAAAAGAGGAATGAGGGTGGGCATGAAATAATTCCTCAGAAGTAGAGATTAAATTTAACTCATCTTTGGATCCTTGAAACTTAAAACAGTACTTTTTTTTTAATGGAACTGAATAAGCTGGTTAATTTTCTTTCTTTGACTTTAAAATGACTCAAGGATTCCAGTTCTGAATACAATGGAGCAAACGCTCACTTTGTCTCTCCCACTGAATGCAGCTATAAAACCTGGACAGAATGTATAAGCAACTATTCAAAGTCCCTGAAAAATAAATGATAGCATATGAATTGAGGAAGAAGACTAGAATTTGAACTACCTAAATGGTAATCAGCTATGAGTTTCTCACTTTTCCTCCAGAGTCTTCTGGTTTTGATTCAAGGCAGCTTGGAAATTGAAGTGGTGCTCTCAGAAAACTAGGAGTAGAAGGAAATTTTCTCAACCCCATAAAGGGCAGCTGTAAAATCCCCACAGCTGGCACCACACTTTAATGATAAGAGACTGAACGCTTTCCCTGTAACACTGGGAATAAGGCAAAGATGACCATGCTCACCATTCCTATTCAACATCAATAAGAAAAGAAGCAATAAGAAAAGAAAAATAAATAAAAGACATCCAGATTGGGAAGGAAGAAATAAAACTGTCCCTATTTGCAAACAACATAATTGCCTACCTAGAAAATCCCACAGAATCTATTTTTTAAAAAAGGACAAAACAAACAAGCAAAAGAAACTACTCTTAGAACTAATAAATGAGTTTATCAAAGCCAAAAATCAATCACATTTCTATATACTAACAATTGATAACTAACAACTAAAATTTTAAAATGCATGTACCATTTACAAACAATTTTCTCTAAAAATGAAATATTTAGGTATAAATCAGTAAGACTTGTGCAGGATATGTATGCTGAATACTGCAAAATATTAATGAAAGAAATCAAAGACCTAAATAAATGGAGAGATATACAGAGTTCATGGATTAGAAAACTCAACGTAATAATGATGTCAGTTCTCTCCAAATTGGCCTACAGATTTAACACAATTCCCATCCAATCTCTGCAGGATTTTGTTTATAGCTATAAATAAGCCAACTCTAAAATGTATATGGGAAAATAAATGAACTAAATGAACCAAAATAATTTTTTAAAAGAGGAATAAGTTTGGAGAACTCATAGTACCTAATTTTAAGATTTACTCTAAAACTACAATAATCAAGACAGTGCAGTGTTCGCAAAAAAATTAAATCAATAAAACAGAATAGACTGTCCAAAATTAGACCCACAGACATATTGCCAATAGTTTTCAACAAAGATGTCAAAACAGTTTAATGGAGAAAGGTGCTTTGACAATTGGACATCCATATGCAAAACAAGCACATGTTTAAAACCTTGCTGATTTTTCAATATGCAAATAAAATTACACAATAGTTGCAAACCCAGGGATAATAATAGTATACAATAGTAATAATAGTATACAATGCCATGTATACAATAATAATAGTATCCAATGCCATGCCATCATTCATTGTTGTAATTACATACAGACTGTGAAGCTAATTCTTAAAATAATTTTAAATGAATACTTTAAAACTTCTAAGGTCAAGAAAGCTAATTTGATCAGAGTGTTAAAAAAAAAAAAAAAAGTCACAATCTATGGTATCATTTTTGGAGTAAGAAAATGTTCCAGGTATGTTATTTGCAGATGGATAAAGTAAGGCCCAGAGAGGTTACATAACTTGCCCAAGATCACACAGCTGGTACGTGGCAGAGTTAGTAGTTCTACAATTTGTGCTCTTTATCCACCATGCCCTACAGCCCAGGCAGCGTTACCAACTTTCACTACCTAGTCAGATATCCAGAGTGTCCAGAATATCTCCCCCTGCCAAAATCTGAAAACGCCAGTGGAGTTAAAAACTTGCCATTTGTCTCTGCATAACTCCATCAAATTATGTTGGTTCCCATAGAAGTCCATGTTTCTGAGCAACCAAATAATTTTCAGCTCTGTGGCAAGCAGTAAAAAGGATCCTTTTAGATGCTCTTTAATTGATAATAGAAAACTGAATTCTCGGCCGGGCGTGGTGGCTTATGCCTGTAATCCCAGCACTTTGGGAGGCCAAGGCGGGCAGATCACAAGGTCAAGAGATCAAGACCATCCTGGCCAATATGGTAAAACCCTGGCTCTTCTAAAAATTCACAAATTAGTTGGACGTGGTGGTGTGTGCCTGTGGTCCCAGCTACTTGGGAGGCTGAGGCAGAAGAATCGCTTGAACCCGGGAGGCAGAGGTTGCAGTGAGCCGGGATCACTCCACTGCACTCCAGCCTGGCAATAGAGCGAGACTCTGTCTCAAAAAAGAAAAAAGAAAAAAAAAAAAAAGCCGAATTCTCAGTGATTCTCATGCCATTTATTTAATCCCTGACACTCTTTCCTTTGATGAATAGATAAAATAAGTTAAAGTGTTGCAAAATTTCTATGTTATTCAAGTGAGCAAGGCAGCAGGATCTGAACTTGGTTTCCAGAAGAGTGAGCCTGCTGTCAGGAAAGGGGTAACAACAAGCACAGTTGCAGCAGGGTGATTCAGTGTGCAGAAGTGAGTTGATTAGGTATCCCATCACCACCCCTAAACAACGTTAAGGCTGTGTAGTGATGAGCTCATCAATCTTTCCTTCCTCAGGACGAATGGGACTCTTGGGAGTCCTCAATCTCTCTTTGAGAAATGAGACATTGAAAGACAGGACCCACACAGGGATACAGCTTCTCCTCGAGAATGTAGTGAAATCACTGTGGAGTGTTTAAAGGAACGCCGATGCCTCTGGGATTTAAGGAGAGTGATCATCTGGCCGGGCACAGTGTCTCATGCCTGTAATCCCAGCACTTTGGGAGGCTGAGGCAGGTGGATCACTTGAGGTCAACAGTTCAAGACCATCCTGGGCAACCTGGTGAAAACCCATCTCTACTAAAAATACAAAAACTAGCCAGGCATGGTGGCATGCACCTGTAATGCCAGCTTCTCAGGAGGCTGAGGCACAAGATTCCCTTGAACCTGGGTGGCAGGGTTGCAGTGAGCTGAGATCATGCCACTGAACTCCAGCCTGGGTGACAGTGAGACTCTGTCTCAGAAAAAAATAAAAGAAAGAAAGAAAAAAAAGAATGATCATCAGTTCCATTCACCAGTGAAAATGTAGTAGTGTGATTATGGGAAGGCTAGAGCCCACACTTTTTCCTATATCAGCATCATTTTTTAAAGTATTTATGATAAAGCAAAAGAACATGAAAACAGACATCAAGGTGGCGTGGAGAAAAGTAGAGAAACCTCTTTTTGACAAATAGCATATGTTAAATCTGTGGTCATTTCATATACTTGCTTAACCAAAACCAGTTGTCAGTTTTCTGAACTGCCTTGGTTCAGTAGGTTGTCCCTTATCTCTGTAGGACACTTAGCAGTTTCTGAGGTATTCTCTTATGAAAGTGTTTCCAGAAGTCACTAACTTGAACGTATTTTTGAATTCTAATAAAAAGCTTTGTTGTTGTTGTTGTCTACTTAAGTATTTCTATATTTATATTGAGATCAGAATTCTGTAACAGCTGGATAGAGATATCAGTAAGATACTCTATTTGAATAGACCTAGGAGCACAGGCCCTGGGAGTAGATAAACAAGAAAGACTAACACCCTGGGAGTCACTCCAGTTGTGAACACTGTTTTCACTAATCCTATTCTAATGGGAGTTTTAAAAGAAGGAAGAATAATCCCTAAAATGGTAGTAATAGTAATAATAATAGCCAATACTTATATGTGCTGATCATATACCAATGCTGTTCTCAGGGTACAGAGACAAATGGCAGGCCTTTAACTCATTTAATTATTATAAAAACACTATACAATAGGTACTGTTATTACCTCAATTTACAGATGAGGAAACCAAAGCACAGAGCTGTTAAGACACCAATGCACCGGGAGGTTAAATAACTTTCTTTGTACTGAAGCAATCTGCTTTTAAATGTATCATAACTTACCCATAGCCACATTCTGACCTACTTCTGACTGGAGAGGTAGGGAAAGAACGACATTTCTGAGTCCCGTTGATTCAAGGTCATGATGGGTGATGTTGTTACTGATGAGCTTTCTCAGAAATTGTTTCAAACCTTGCTCCTGTCCAGTGATCTCTACCCTCAGTTTAAGGAATATGGATTTTAAAAATAATATGAAAGTTTTCCCTCTTGTTCATACATTGACATAATTAAATTTTAATTGAACTTTCATACAAATACTTAAGGAGATACAGACCTAACAAGGGTCAAAATGATTTTCTGGAACAAGTTTCATTTGAAGCTCTGCAGGATTTGCTGGTAGGAAGATATAGGTATGAGACTAGGCCTTCTCCCATGTCATATTGCTGCTTACTTTCCAGGCAGAGCATAGCCCATATATTCCCTCCACAATCTATAGCCCAAGAACTGAGCCACCAATGCCCTCTGCTTCCATTCAAAAACTGCTAAAAGCATTGACTCCCAGAGAGAAAAGTGCACCATTTCTAGAGTGGATGTGTGAAACCCTCAAGCCGTAGGGCAGAGCAGAAGCCTGGCTGGGACATAAAAGCAGCGAATTAGACTGGCTGGTCTGTCCCAAAGGAAGCTAGCATCTCATTCACTTAGAAGTCGCTTTTCTTTTCCAAACTGCTCTGTTTCATGATTTCACTTTCACTAGTCAAGTATCAGTCTTATTTCAACCATGTTTGTGTTCCCTTGAAATAACTGTGACTTTTATATGTGACTTTTTTTAAAAATTGACTTCTCAGGAATTATCTGCCTATGAATAAAGTGAAAACTTTAAAGCACAATCTCAGTGAGAAACCCACCCTAATGAATAGCCTTCTAGCAACCCAAGCAACAATCAACATTTATAGGTCCAAACATAATTATACATTTGCCATCACAAATACTTTTTTTGGTGCATAAGTTTTCCTGTGATGTCATATCTAAATCTAATGGCTATATCATTAGAATTCCAATTTCTTAAAAATTCTTTTGGTCCTCTCCTCCAATATTCTAGTTTGTTTTCACATAATAACAGTTTTCATTTTTAATTATTTATTCATTTTTAGAGACAGGATCTCACTCTGCCACTCAGGCTGGAGTTCAGTGGCATGATCATAGCTCACTAAAAGCTATAACTCTCCTGGGCTCAAGTGATCCTCTCCCCTCAGCCTTCTGAGTAGCTGGGACTACATGGGCATGCCACCACACCCGGCCAATTTTTTTTTCTTTGATAGAGATGAGGTCTCACTATGTTGTCCAGGCTGGTCTCAAACTCCTGGCCCCAAGTGATCTTCCTGCCTTGGCCTCCAAAAGCTCCAGGATTACAGGTGTGAGCCACCACCTCTGGCCAATAACCATGTTTATTCTAGGCCTGGTTACAGCTAGGTCAGTGAACCATAATTTCCTAGGGAGATGGTGGTGATCCAAGCTGTAGAATTTCTTTGTGGCATGGGCAGATTGTCATCTATTAAATTACAGAAGTTATGGACCAACAATAGATAGTTGAGTCCCTTGAGAATCATTTAGCCAGCCAGTTCTAGTGGAGCACTTACTCTTTACCCACCAATGTAGGCCTGATGAGGGGGATACTGAAAGATGAAACATGGTTGTTACCCGCAGGGAGCTTACACTGTATAACTGGGAGATGAGACTGATAGTCATGAAACAATAGCAAGGGGCACAAAACAATTTATAGCCCAATGTTAAATTGGGAAACTTGGGCCCTGTGCTGTAGTAGTTCAAAGGAGACATGTCTATGCAGATAAAATTCATAAGGAAAGGAGGTGGAGCTTGGTCTGGGCTTTTAAAATTGATTTTTTTTTTTAATAGTTCAAAAGGCGAGGGAAGGGCATTCCAGGCATTTTAGAAATCATGACTGCAGGCATAAATGTAAGAATGAGTGTGCTGTGTTTCCTTCATAAGAGGAGGAGTTATACCATAGACTTAGCCCACCACAGACTCAAGGATGACCTAGGTACAGACCCCAGAGAAGCAGTGAACAAATATCACAGCCAATTTAATGCAAGCACAAAGTCCACAGGGCAAATCCAACTTCAACAACTATCCCAAGGAGCTAGTGGAGTGGACACCGGAGCAGAGATGACAGTAAAAGCTGAGTCTGGAGCCACAGGAAACACACAGCCTAGCAGATTTGAGAAGACATAGTGTGGTTTAATTTCCACATACTCATCATATCTTGATGGCACTGGAGGTTTTTTAAAGCAGTTGAAACGAAGCTCACCTTCCAGGCAACCCTTTGTCTGTCTTAAGCATACCCATCCTTTAGCATATCATAGGAGAAGCCTGATTATAGCCAACAGTCTTTTGAGCAGTAGTACAGTAAGGAGTCACATGAAGAGGAGAGGCTAGACTGTGTGGAGGCCCAGAGAGGTTTTCAGATTCCCTATGACTGGGAGCTGCTGACGCTCATTGAATAAGAAAAATATAATACTGAAAGCTGTGTTTAGAAGGGTGGACTTGGGAGTGATGTGGTCTGGGAAGGAAGCCTGAGTGAAGCTGGGCAACTGTGAGGCTGAGGTAATGACCAGGTGTGAGTTGATGGAGACTGGCTGACTATGGGACATGGAGGCAGACATTATGGATATTTCTAGTTTGGATGTCTGGCAAAAAGGCAGATCACTGAAGGAACCAGGGAAGCTGGAGAGAAGATAAGGTTCAGGCATTGTGAATATGCTGTTTGAGGTCATCGTGATGTGTTAAGAAATTGAAACAAGGAACTAGAGCTTCAAGCTACTGAGAGAGAGATTTATATAGTGATCCTGAGCATGAAGGTTTTAGATGAAACCATAAAAATGGCAGATGCCAAGGAAAATGGAGCAATCAAGGAAAATGCTCAGGACAAATAGAAACATACATAGTCCAGTATTTCCTTTTTTTCAGACTGGAGTCTCACCATTTTGCCCAGGCTGGCCTCAAACTCCTAGGCTCAAGCAATCCTCTCACCTCAGCCTTCCAAGTAGATGGAACTACAGGTGCGAGTGACTGTGCCCAGCTAAATGTTTCTGAAAGTTTGCTCTCTGAACCTATTTTTCATGCAATTCCAAGTTCAAGCTGTTAGGAAACACAGCATAACTTAATAGGCTCTTAGAGATGAAATTACAATTGGTAAATATCCGGCTTTGAGAAGTCTCTCTGAAAAGAAACCTCTTTAACTTTGTTTAACCCAATAGACCCCAAATCGATTTTGACCTTTAAAAGATACATTAGCAAGTTGCCAGTGTCTATGTTCCTGGTTTTCTTTACTCCAGTAGACCTCTTAGGACAAGACCTTTATGCTCGTTCTAATCCTGACTCATGACATTGCCAGGTTGCGTGTCATTTATGATCTCAGAAAATCAATCTGGAATGCTAGGGTTAAGCTGCCACTTAAAAGAATAACTTTTCCCTGTACCTTTGAAGAGAAGACTTATTATTTCGTGTGATTCCAGATTTATTATGGAATCGAAAAGTATGTAAAATGATGTTTATTAGGAACATAGAATATGACAAAAATTCAGCTCACACTAACTTAAACTGCAAAAGGAAATTTCTTGGCTCACAAAACCTTGAAGTCTCAGGCTCTGATGCTCAACACATGTCACAGGACCCAACCTCTCTCCTCTCGGCTCTGCTTTTCTCTGGGGTGGCTTCATTCTCACACAGTCATTCTCCATCAGGTGGCAAAGGTGATCCTGGTGGCACTGGGTAATACACATGGTTCTCCCAGCTGGCAGTCTCAGCCAAAGGGGCATGTGTCTCCCTGTAATTTCAGCAGAAGTCCTCAGGAGTGCTTAAATAGGCTGGTAAGGTCACATGCCCTGAACCCATCACTGTGGCCAAAGGTAGGGGATACTCTGATTGGTCAGACCTGGGCCATGTCTCCACCCCTAGAGTTCGGAATGAGAAGGGACTGAATGAGTCCCACCTGAAACATGAAGTTAGGAAATAAGGATGGGAGGGGGAGCAGCCCAGAAGAAATGCTGGATGAACAACAAACATGACCACGTGGTTTATTTTTTTATTTTTATTTTTTCGTGGTTTTGACAGCAAGAGCCAGCTCCTTCCAAGTGATAGCTAATGATCTTTCCTCTAAGTTAGGACTCCTTGGAGTCCAGGACTTCAGATTTACTTGAATTGTCAGATTTATTGTTTTGCACTCCACACAGCATTCATGAAGCGTGATCCTTACCAAATATATGGTGATATACTTGGCCAATGGTGATATAGTATCCATTAATTTTATCTTCCATTTAATTCCTTGGATGAATAGCTCAGAAATATATACTTGGTTTTCCAATTATACAGAGAGCAGAAATAAATACTCTAGTCCAGCCTAATTCATATGAGACTTTCCAGTTGCTGGGGTTCTGAATGAAATTCATCAAGTCTTCATGGACAGCATTCTGGTAGCATTACAGTGGGAATCCCCTTGCCCCCCAAGAAAAAGAGCTCACTCATATTGGATAATTTTTATTATTATTTTTCCTTTGGGATGTTTGTTTTAAGAGGGGAATACAAAGCTGTTGAAGGGCCTACATTTCACGTTGCTGCTCAGGGCTGAATAATCCTTTCCATAAAGAACATCTGGCCGGGTGCGGTGGCTCAAGCCTGTAATCCCAGCACTTTGGGAGGCCGAGACGGGCGGATCACGAGGTCAGGAGATCGAGACCATCCTGGCTAACACGGTGAAACCCCGTCTCTACTAAAAATACAAAAACTAGCCGGGCGAGGTGGCGGGCGCCTGTAGTCTCAGCTACTCGGGAGGCTGAGTCAGGAGAATGGCCTAAACCCAGGAGGCGGAGCTTGCAGTGAGCTGAGATCTGGCCACTGCACTCCAGTCCGGGCGACAGAGCAAGACCCTGCCTCAAAAAAAAAACAAAAAAAAAAAAAAAAAAAAAAAAAAGAACATCTGTAGAGCCCTCGTAGGAAAATCTGAAACTTAAATAGGTTTTGCACAAGCCAAAGAGGAAAGTGCTGCTTTTGATTGTGAGTCATCATTCCCTCAACGGCTCTGCCTTCATATTTACGTATACATCATTACTCAGAAAGAGAAAAATCTGACACAATACCAGAAACAAGTTCATGTGTTCCAGTCTGCTTCGGGTTACTCTCAACAATCTGTAAGGACTATTTCACAGGAGTAAATAGTCGCCATTATTGTAATTATGACTCCGTTAGTCTTAAAATAACAATATTCCTTCTTTTGTAGCCTATAATTATTTTGAAGTTTAAAAATCAGGTGTACATCTCTCTTGTGCCTCTGGTTTGATGGTAGGGAAGGCCTCTGACTGCTCTCAAGATAAAACAGGAACATACTTCAAGATTCTGAATATAGCTCTCCTTCTCACCCAAGCCCAGCTCAAGAAATATTTAGATAGATAGATAGACTATACAAATGTATTTTCAATACTTATTTATATAAGTATAGCTTTTCTAAAATTGCAGTAGCATTTCCTTTACAGGATAGGTCTTGATTCTTCAACCTCTGAAGAAGATATCACTGTATCTTCTAATCTTTGGTGAGTTTAAAAGGAGCATATGTTCACCATCACCAGAGTCTTAAATCTAAACTCTATAATTTCTGTCCCCAGGTATAGATAATGTAACCATTTTTTCATAAAATATAATTACATTTTTAAAACCTTTTACTTTCTCTCTCTCTCTCTCCTCTCTCTGTCTCTCTGTATGTGTGGATATATATTATCTATCTGCATTATTTTTCATGAACCACTTAAATGTGAGTTGTAGACATGATGCCCCATTACCTGTAAATACTGGCTGGGCACGGTGGCTCACACCTGTAATTCCAGCACTTTGGGAGGCCAAGGTGGGCAGATCAACTGAGGTCAGGAGTTTGAGACCAGCCTGACCAACGTGACAAAACCTGTCTCTCCTAAAAATACAAAAATTAGCTGAGCATGGTGGCACACGCCTGTAATCCCAGCTACTAGGGAGGCTGAGGCAGGAGAATTGCTTGAACCCAGGGGGCAGAGATTGCAGTGAGCCAAGATCATGCCACTGCACTCCAGCTTGGGACACAGAGCAAGACTATGTCTCAAGAAAAAAAAAAAAAATTCAGTTTTTCCTCACAAGAGCATTCTTCTAACATAACCACAACACAGACCTCAAAATCAGAAAGTTAACACTGATATAGCATTAATGTGTAATCCACAGACCTTATTCAAATTTCAGATATCTCAGTAACATCCTTTATAGAAAAAGGAAGCAATTGCAGATCATGTGTTACATTTACTTTGCATGTCTCTTTGGTGTCTTTCAATCTGAACAGTTCCTCATCTTTCCTTGACTTTCATGACCTTGACATTTTTGAAGACTATAGGCCAGTGATTTTGTAGAACATCCCTCAGTTTGGGTTCATCTGATGTTTTCTATTTTTAGATCCAGTTTATGCATCATTGGCAAGAACATCACAATAGTGCTGTGTTCTCAATGTGTCCTGTTAGATCAGGAGTCCCCAGTGTAGGTTGTGCGCTCCTTATGAGAATCTAATTTAGCCTGATGATCTGACGTGGAATAGTTTATCCTGAAACCATTCCCCCTACCCTGTCCCTGGAAAAATTGTTCCATGAAACCAGTTCCTGGTGCCAAAAAGGTTGGGGACTGCTCTACTAGGCGACACACGATGTCAATTTGTCCCATTGCTGGTGATGTTAACTTTGAACATTTGGTTAGGGTGATGTCTCCACTGTGACATTACTATTTTTTTCCTTCATAGCGTGTTTTGTGGTCATATATTTGAAGACGATGTAAATCTTGTTTCGTCAAACTTTCATCCATTAGTTTTATCATCTGTTCATGAGTTTTGCTTGAATCAGTTATTATCACTATAGTTGCAAAGTGGTGATTTTTCTGATTCCAGTATTCCTTCTACATTTATTGGTTGGCATTCTAAGATAACAGAGTACATTCTCTTCTCCCTTTGTGTGTGTGTTTGTTTTTATGAGTCAATTTTTGTTTTTGTTGCAGTTGCTTTTGGGGACCTGGTCATAAATTCTTTGCCAAGGCTGATGTCCAGAATGGTATTTCCTAGTTTTCTTCTTGGTTTTTATAGTTTTAGGGCTTAGATTTAAGTCATTAATCCATTTTTAGTTTATTTCTGTGTCTAGTGAAAGGAAGAGGTCCAGTTTCAATCTTCTTCTGCATATGGCTAGCTACTTATCCCAGCACCACTTATTGAATAGAGAGTTCTTTCTCCATTGCTTGTTTTTGTTGACTTTGTCAAGAATCATATGGCTACAAGTGGGCAACTTTGTTTCTGGGTTCTCTATTCTGTTCCATTGGTCTGTGTGTCTGTTTTTGTACCAGTATGGCGCTGTTTTGGTTACTGTAGCCTTGTAGTATAGTTTGAAGTTGGATAATTTGATTCCTCCAGCTTTGTTCTTTTTACTTCTTTTTACTTGGCTATTTAGGCTCCTTTTTGGTTCCATATGAATTGTAAAATAGTTTTTTCTAATTCTGTGAAGGATGCCAATGGTAGTTTGATAGGAATAGTATTGAATCTATACATTGCTTTGGGCAGTGTGGCCATTTTAACAATACTGATTCTTCCTATCCATGAGCATGGAATGTTTTTCTATTTGTCTGTGTTATCTCTGATTTCTTTCAGCAGTATTTTATAATTCTGTAATTTGTAGAAATCTTTTATCTCGCTGGTTAGCTGTATTCTTAGGTATTTTATTCTGTTTGTGGCTATTGTGAATGGGACTGTGTTCTCGATTTGGCCTTCAGCTTGGATGTTATTGGTATATAGAAATGCCACTGATTTTTTTACATTAATTTATAACAGGCAGTTTTATTGTGAACAAGCCCTAAGGAAACATCTATTATAATCTATCAATCTCGTTAAAGATTTTGTCAGAGATAGACAAGTAATCTTTGCTCTGTGCAATGGCCAGGGCCTAAAATAACGTAATTATAGTAAATTTGTATTATGTTGTTTGATATCTATCTATCTTGTTACATTTAACCATTAACCATTAATTTTAATAGCTCCAGACTATTTGACTGGAATTATTATTTCCACTGACCACAGGAGGGTGTCGGTGAGCTTAGAACAGGAGTATTTCAACGAAATACTAGAACTTCAACAACTAATGACAAATTCTTGTCATTTCACTGTATTTGGAAGTTGTAATTTAAAAATGTAATCACTAGCCAGAAATCTTAAGTCAGTGTCCTTTCTATTAGAAGACCTTTCGGCTATCAAATGAAAGGCTTTTATGAAAGAATTCAGAAATTTTAGTGAGGTATTGTAGCACAGGGAAATTTCCTCTGACTAAAAATTAAGAAATCCAAATCCTCTTCCTGGTTCCATCACTAGTTGGCTTTAGGTAGTCACTTCACCTCTCTGGGTCTTAATTTCTTTTTTTATAAAATAAGGTAGATTATAAGCTCATCCTTCAGGTCCTTCCACAAAAGGCAACAATGAATACGGGGTCTGAAAGAAAAAGATACACATCAAAGAACTACCCTATCCTAGTGGTTCTTCTTTTAATTAACTGCTGAGTATGTGCTAGCTGCTTCTAATACATTCTCTGGCATGATCATTACAATCACCATTTCAGATGTATCTATTATTGCTCCCATTCTGAGGTTGGGAGTAAGTAATTTGCCCAGGCTCACTCTGCTAACAAAGAACAAAGCTGAGATGTCAGCCCAGGTTTATCTAACTCAGAAGCCCATGTTTGTATTCCTTTTCCCCATGTGGCTTCCCTAGGACCAAAGGATTAGTTTTAATGGAAGTTGTACCCTTAGAGAAGAAAACAGATGTCTCCGCTTAGTAGAATTTAGACTAAATGCTTATAGGTGCCAGATAGGCAATGTGGATGGGGACACAGGCCCGGAGGGTCTCAGGTGAACAGGAAGTTGTGTCCCACATAGGAAGGCAGTCACTACCTAGCTGTTGCCATGTGAGAATATGGCCCCAATTTGACCTTATCCTCCCATTTTCAAGAGAAGACCATAATCTAGAGTTTTAAGTGAAATCTCATTCGTTTGAAATTTTAGCAGCAAATTCAGAATGTTTTACACTGGGACTGATGACAGTACACACATTTGTGGGATGGCAGGACCCACTGATATCTCTTTTCTCTCACCAGGTTGGGAGCAGGGTTGAGAAATGAAGCCCCATTCTCTTCCAGGCTTTCCTGTGTTGCTAAATTTGCTTACGTGCTCTAGAAGAGTCCCTTAGGTTCCCTAAGCAATTAAAACAGGGACTGGCAAATTGCACCACCTTTTTTTGTAAGGCCCACAAACTAAGATTTAAAAAAAAAAAAAAAAAAAAAACTTTAACAATTGGAAAAAAAATCAGTTGTTGATAAAAAAGAATTATATTTCATGGCATATGAAAATTTCATGAAATTCAAATTTTGGTGTCCATAAAGTTTTATTGAAACACAGCTACATTCATTCATTTATGAATTATCTGTGTCTGCTTTTGCACTACAAGGGCACAGTTGAGTAGTTGCAACAAAGACCATATGGCCTGTAAAGCCTAAAATATTTACTATGTGGCTTTTTGTAGAAAACGTTTGCTAACTCCTGGTTTGGAATACAAAAGCCAAAAAGATGGGCAGTCTACCTCTGCTTTCTACACTGTTATATACTCACTCTAAGATAATTGTTTTAAATGGAATATCCTGAAATCAGAGGGAAGGAAAGGGGGAAAATAAAGGAGATACTGCCCAAAGCCATTTACAGATACAATGCTATTCCTATCAAACTACCAATGTCGTTTTTCACAGAATCAGAAAAAGCTATTTTACAATTTGTATGGAACCAAAAGAGAGCCTGAATAGTCAAAGCAATCCTCAGTCCTTTCCCCATTGCTTTTTTTTTTTTGTTGGCTTTGTCAAAGATCAGATGGCTGTAGGTGTGTGGCTTTGTTTCTGGCTTCTCTCACCTGTTCCATTGGTCTATTTATCTGTTTTTGTACCAGTACCATGTTGTTTTGGTTTCTGTTTATATTTATTACGCATTTTATGAGTGACAAAGCAAAATCCTCTGGTTGTAAGAATGAGAAGAATGAAGCTAAAGCAGTGTCCACACACCCCTTACATATGCATTATCAGACCCCACGCCTTCACTCACGTTGGCCCCTGCCTGGAATGCCCATACCCACTTCTGTGTTTCTTCCTTTAAGGCTGCGTGCCAATGTCTCCCTAAGCCCTCCTTGGCTGCAGCCTGTCTACCCTCTGCAAAACACATCCTTCCCTCCTCAGCATCCCTATGCCTAGATCATGCTGTGATCTCTGACTTTGACGTGTGTCAAAGGGCAAGTTCCCCCAGAGCAGAATGTATGTCCCACTTAGGCTGGCACCCCCAGTACCCGCCTAGAAGCCTGACACCTGTTCAGAGTTCAATAAATTCTTGATGAATCAGTAAATCCGTAAATGGATGTATAATTAATTTGGCTATTTAAAGCTTCTACGAGGTCCCTCAGAGGGATGATAAAGCTGGAAAATCCTTTGGTGTTTTCCAGGCTGAGTCTTTTGTATCTGTAAATGAGCTCACTGTTCACTAGCTGACTGTTGCCTAGGTTGGCAAAGAATCAAATAGGGATCAATCCCCCCCGGTTCATGTTTCTACACTTGTCAGTTTGTGGCTATAGAATAAACACCCGTGAACCAGGTGGCCAAAACCAAGTCTGATTCCAAGTTCTATCCAGTGATCTGAGGCTATCATTTAACCTCTCCGAAGCTCCATTTCCCCATCTGTAAAATGGAGCTAACTATAGCAGCTACCTCACAAGATTGTTGTAAAACCCAAATGAGATAACATGTTTGAGCACTTTGCAAACTGTAAAGTAGTGTATAAACAATATTATTATTTATTATAATAAATCAGTACAATAATAAGAGAAAGATTGTAGATTTCTCCTATTATCTATTATAGATTATGGATTAAAGATTATATGGTGAACTAATTTTAAAATATATAAAGAACTACCAAATTAAAATTTTAGAAAACTTGTTAAGTATGTATAATGACCCTTCTTTGAAGGGGAGGGGCTAATACTATGTTCATAACTCACATAAATAAGAACGAACAGTCCAAGGAATTAGATTATTTCCCATCCTAACCAGTTTTGTAAAGACATAACACATGTTGCAGTGATCACTTAAATTTGTACTCAGCTTGTGCAAGCTACCCCTGGTGGTGGAACGCTGCCCTTCTCAGAGTGAGGCTGAATGTGGGCCTAGAGTATCCAGCATATTTTCTTCCAACTCTGAAATTCTGTGGCTTAGGTCTTGTTACTAGAAGTGAATTCTGTTTCACCATTACCAGATATTATAAAGTTAGAAGTGCATTTCAGTAGAAAAAAATAACATTCTCCCCTCACCACCCCCAACAACAAACCTTTGGAAATGAAAAAAACAATAAACTTGTGATGAATACTAATAGTACTAAACAAAAATGGGCAATACTCAAAATACTAATGGAAAAAATCTGCTCTAATCAAAATGGTTCACAAAGAAACACAAAGTAAAACTACCTCACCAGAAATACAGATAATATTATTACCTCTGCCTGACTACAATTCATATATTATTCATCTAATACAACAAATAAACCTATTTATTCCTTTGCATTTTACTATAGGACATATTCTTGTAATTAAATATTTACTAGTGTTCATTTTAGAATTATTAAAACTACGAAGTTTGTAAAGAGTAAAACTTTAAAGTAGGAAAAGTTAAATATTTATTTTAGCTAACTGATATAATTCCTTTTGGTTTAAAATATTCATATTCCTTTTTTGTAATCATAACCAAATCTGTTTAAAGAAATCTACTGCCCTATGTTTTTGTTGTTATTGAGACAGAGTCTCACTCATCACCCAGGCTGGAGGGCAGTGGCGCAATCTCAGCTCACTGCAACTCCGCCTCCCGGGTTCAAATGATTCTCGTGCCTTAGCCTCCCAAGTGGCTGGGATTACGGGCACTCCCCCACCATGCCTGGCTAATTTTTGGATTTTTAGTAGAGACGAGGTTTCACCATGTTGGCCAAGCTGGTATCGAACTCCTGGCCTCATGTGATCTGCCTGCCTTGGCCTCCCACAGTGCTGGGATTTATAGCTGTGAGCCACCGCGCTCAGTACCTATAAATTTTAAATTCTTAGGCAAAATGGAAACCATCAGCCTAATATTTTAAACTATCTCTTAAAGCATTTCTTTGTTCCTGAAGACTCTAAGCGTAAATGATGCTGCTTATAATTTATGACATTAATTGCCTTTAGCAGTACTGTGTTCTATGTGTTATTGTTGCTATTATGAAGGTAATTATAATTGTATATCTCCTGAGAAGATGAAAAAGTTTTTCTAGGTCTGTATGTAAAGTATTTGAAGAAAAGATTATTTTACTGCCCATCAAAAGTAGCTTCAAGCAAGAGCTATTGTGCAGGACCTTTTATAGACATAGATGAAATTCCTTTTGCCATTTGAACAGTGTTTACATTCGGGAAAGTTCACAGTTAAGTCTTTGACATACTGTGAAAGGATCTTTTGTTCTCTATAAAAACATACTTCCTCATCCTTTGAGTCACCTTGTTTTTATTCCCTTGTTTACTTTTCTGGGGAAATAATGCCCACCTCCCAAGTAATGTCAAGGGAAGAACTATTTCAGAAATCTAGGTTGTTCTGTGTGAGGAAAGAGGGCTTGGATTTTGGCAGGAAAAAATCAGAAATATTTTTAAAACCTGAACCAGATAAATAATGTAATCTCAAGCTTCCAAAAATTATTTGGGTAGGATTTTTTCCAATGCTAAAAAAAAGGAAATCTTTTTTTTATCATCATTATTAACAGCGATCAGACTCAGGAAACGTGAGACGCTTCACTGAGGGGACTACCGGCACGGTCCAAAGGCATTTTCCTACTGTGTCAGGAAAGCCCTCCTCTGCTAACTATGTAGATTCTCCAAGACATGCATAGTTTAATATTTTCTCCTAGTTGGTGGGATCTGGATTTTATGGTGAACTTAGACTTTAGTCAGTCAGACTTGAATTCTTTTTTTTTTTTTTTTTTTTTCCTGAGACAATGTCTCGCTCTGTCGCCCAGGCTAGAGTGCAGTGGTGTGATCTTGGCTCACTGCAACCTCTGCCTCCCGGGTTTAGGTGATTCTCCTGCCTCAGCCTCCTGAGTAGCTGGGATGACAGGCATGCGTCACAACACCCAGCTAATTTTTGTATTTTTAGTGGAGAAAGGGTTTCGCCATATTGGCCAATCTGGTATCAGACTCTGGACCTCAAGTGATCCACCCACCTCGGTCTCCCAAAGTGCTAGGATTACAGGCATGAGCCACCACGCCTGGCCCAGACTTGAATTCTTTTAGCGATGTATATTTATCGTAAATAATGTGACTGATTCTACTCATGGCTTCAAAACTGATTTTGAAGGGAAAAAACTCTTGCTGTTTTGTGTATCAGCATATGCCCAATGCTAGCACAGTGCCCTGAACTTACTGGACACTCAGTAAGCATTTGTCAAATGAATGAAATAAATATATACACATTCAGAGTGACAATGTCAACAGCCTTTTAAAATTCTTTTTTTTTTTTCAAATAAGTATTTTAAATGAACACGTTCTAATGTATTTGTTTTAAGAAAATCTTATTTGTTTGTAGATATGCTCTGTGTGTTAATGTGAATGTTCATTTATCCTTACCTAATATGCATAAGTGGAAGATTACTTGTGGTTTAGGGATTATCTATTCAACCCTTCTTCAGTCACCCTAAACCTGACACATCCAGAAAATGTCTCCCAAAAGCTTCTGATCCTCATTTATATCCTGAGTTTTACCACAGGCAGGCCATCAAAGTCAGTGATCTTCATGTTCTGGGGCATTTCCGTTGGAGCTCTTTTTTTTCTGTATAAATGATAAACAGAGATGTGCTTTATTGCTGTTGTTAGGAAAGCTATGTGTGTAATATGTGAGGAAAGGGTAAGGTACTGAAGCCTGCCCATCACTGTGAAGTATTCTACATGTATCTCTCCATTTTCTCTTTGTAGCTTCCCATGTGATAGAATAATGATAGTCCCATTTTAGAGATGAAGAAACAGAATTTCAAACAGATGACATAGTATACCCAATGCCCTGTGGCCAGTAAGTGGCATTTTCAGACATGAGCCACCAGGGCAAGCATTGAGTCTGTAGATCATGTTCAGAATTGTCTGGTATGGTGCAGTTTAGACAGTACATTAATACAGTGTTTTACTAACCTTCTTAAAGATATGCTAGCCCTTTAATCTAGTGTCTTATTTACTGATGTACAGTGCTTTCTATAAATCTGATATATATTAAAAGGGAAAAATGCTTACCTTTCAGGCATATTTCTTGCTTTCCTAAACTATGAGATGCTTTATAAAACATTGAATTCTGTACTATCAAGAATACATTCATTGTTTAAAGCCAGTGTAGTGTAGTAAAAAAAAATCTAATAAACCTGGGTTTTAGAAGGAGATGGACTGAGATTTCAATCCTAGCTCCTCCAATTAATAACTATGTGATAATGAGTATATTGCTATACATCTCTAAGCCTTAGTTTTCTGTCCTGCAAAGTAGAAATAATACCTAATATGGAGAATTATGAATATCAGCAGTGGTATATGTAAAATGCCTAGACTGTAAACATCAGGGCACAGGCACATGGTAGTCACTCATCATCATTACTCACTGAATGAATCCATGAATGAATGAATGATTCAGATTAGGTTCCATTGTTCAACCCTACACATAAAAATCAGGAAAATTTGGTCAGGAGTGGTGGCTCACACCTGTAATCCAGCACTTTGGGAGGCAGAAGTGGGCAGTCCACCTGAGGTCTGGAGTTCGAGACCAGCCTGACCAACATGGGGAAACCCTGTCTCTACTAAAAATACAAAATTAGCTGGGCGTGGTTGCACAGGCCTGCAATACCAGCTACTCGGGAGGCTGAGGCAGGAGAATCGCTTGAACCCAGGAGGTGGAGGTTGTGGTTAGTTTAGATTGTGCCATTGCACTCGAGCCTGGGCAACAAGATCAAAACTCCATCTCAAAAAAAAAAAAAATCAGGAAAATTTGATAAGAATCTTAAGTGAGAGGAAAACTCGTATACATTCTCTTCTTTGCCCTCTAGGAAATACCTTTCTTCTTTCAGATGCACTTAGAAAAATAAAAGTAAGTGGAAAAGTCACATCTGATACTGTGTGATTAAAAAAAAAAAGATTTTTAATTTCACAAGTGAGCAAGTATAATAGATGGAAGTGCAAATCCTAAATTGGAGCTAGTAGACAGAGAACTGCCTTTTCCTTGGCACTTCAGGACATTTATTCCCATTTTTTTAAGGTATGCATTTCTCTCAAGTCTTTCCTGGAACAGTCATGATACTGGAAATGTTTTGAGTCACTCTCATGCCACCTCTTTTGCAACTGAGAGCAAACATGTTTTCAGGAGTTCAGAAGTAATCAAGTCCTAATTTCAGCGGCCAGAGCCATAACAAGGGGCCTGCCGCCATCTGGGCAGAACACTGAGTGAGTTAGGAAACATCAGTTTGGTATTTGTAATATTTGTAGCAAAACTGAACTTCCTGAGTGAGGTCATGAATGAACAGCAGATCATGAGTGTTATTATAAGAATTGGACAGAGTGTATAATTCTCATGCAACCCAAACTTCAGAAAATATCCTTGATGAAAATCCGGAGTTATTTTTTCCCAAAGCTAATATTAACATGATACATACCTGGCATATCTCTATTGAAAAATGAATGTTTTGTACTAAGCAGTACCTTTTTCACTCTTCTAAAATAATAGTAGTAATAGCTAATGCATATTGGACTTAGTATGGCCAGGCACTATCTTAAGTAATAATGTGAATTTAACCTTTTTTTTTTTTTTTTTGGTGTCATTTCTTTTTTTTTTTTATTTTTTTTTTTATTATTATACTTTAAGTTCTAGGGTACATGTGCATAACGTGCAGGTTTGTTACATATGTATACTTGTGCCATGTTGGTATGCTGCACCCATCAACTCGTCAGCACCCATCAATTCATCATTTATATCATGTATAACTCCCCAATGCAATCCCTCCCCCCTCCCCATGATAGGCCCCAGTGTGTGATGTTCCCCTTCCCGAGTCCAAGTGATCTCATTGTTCAGTTCCCACCTATGAGTGAGAACATGCGGTGTTTGGTTTTCTGTTCTTGTGATAGTTTGCTAAGAATGATGGTTTCCAGCTGCATCCATGTCCCTGCAAAGGACGAAAACTCATCCTTTTTTATGGCTGCATAGTATTCCATGGTGTATATGTGCCACATTTTCTTAATCCAGTCTGTCACTGATGGACATTTGGGTTGATTCCAAGTCTTTGCTATTGTGAATAGTGCCGCAATAAACATACGTGTGCATGTGTCTTTGTAGTAGAATAATTTATAATCCTTTGGGTATATACCCAGTAGTGGGATGGCTGGGTCATATGGTACATCTAGTTCTAGATCCTTGAGGAAGTGCCATACTGTTTTCCATAATGGTTGAACTAGTTTACAATCCGACCAACAGTATAAGAGTGTTCCTATTTCTCCACATCCTCTCCAACACCTGTTGTTTCCTGACTTTTTAATGATTGCCATTCTAACTGGTGTGAGATGGTATCTCATTGTGGTTTTGATTTGCATTTCTCTGATGGCCAGTGATGATGAGCATTTTTTCATGTGTCTGTTGGCTGTATGAATGTCTTCTTTTGAGAAATGTCTGTTCATATCCTTTCCCCACTTTTTGATGGGGTTGTTTGTTTTTTTCTTGTATATTTGTTTGAGTTCTTTGTAGATTCTGGATATTAGCCCTTTGTCAGATGAGTAGATTGCAAAAATTTTCTCCCATTCTGTAGGTTGCCTGTTCACTCTGATGGTAGTTTCTTTTGCTGTGCAGAAGCTCTTTAGTTTAATTAGATCCCATTTGTCAATTTTGGCTTTTGCTGCCGTTGCTTTTGGTGTTTTAGACATGAAGTCCTTGCCCATGCCTATGTCCTGAATGGTACTACCTAGGTTTTCTTCTAGGGTTTTTATGGTATTAGGTCTAACATTTGAGTCTCTAATCCATCTTGAATTAATCTTCGTATATGGAGTAAGGAAAGGATCCAGTTTCAGCTTTCTACTTATGGCTAGCCAATTTTCCCAGCACCATTTATTAAATAGGGAATCCTTTCCCCATTTCTTGTTTTTGTCAGGTTTGTCAAAGATCAGATGGCTGTAGATGGGTGGTATTATTTCTGAGGACTCTGTTCTGTTCCATTGGTCTATATCTCTGTTTTGGTACCAGTACCATGCTGTTTTGGTTACTGTAGCCTTGTAGTATAGTTTGAAGTCAGGTAGCGTGACGCCTCCAGCTTTGTCCTTTTGACTTAGGATTGTCTTGGCAATGCGGGCTCTTTTTTGGTTCCATATGAACTTTAAAGCAGTTTTTTCCAATTCTGTGAAGAAACTCATTGGTAGCTTGATGGGGATGGCATTGAATCTATAAGTAACCTTGGGCAGTATGGCCATTTTCACAATATTGATTCTTCCTATCCATGAGCATGGTATGTTCTTCCATTTGTTTGTGTCCTCTTTGATTTCACTGAGCAGTGGTTTGTAGTTCTCCTTGAAGAGGTCCTTTACATCCCTTGTAAGTTGGATTCCTAGGTATTTTATTCTCTCTGAAGCAATTGTGAATGGAAGTTCATTCCTGATTAGGCTCTCTGCTTGTCTGTTACTGGTGTATAAGAATGCTTGTGATTTTTGCACATTAATTTTGTATCCTGAGACTTTGCTGAAGTTGCTTATCAACTTAAGGAGATTTTGGGCTGAGACAATGGGGTTTTCTAAATATACAATCATGTCATCTGCAAACAGGGACAATTTGACTTCTTCTTTTCCTAACTGAATACCCTTGATTTCTTTCTCTTGCCTGATTGCCCTAGCCAGAACTTCCAACACTATGTTGAATAGGAGTGGTGAGAGAGGGCATCCCTGTCTTGTGCCAGTTTTCAAAGGGAATTTTTCCAGTTTTTGCCCATTCAGTATGATATTAGCTGTGGGTTTGTCATAAATAGCTTTTATTATTTTGAGGTACGTTCCATCAATACCGAATTTATTGAGCGTTTTTAGCATGAAGGGCTGTTGAATTTTGTCAAAAGCCTTTTCTGCATCTATTGAGATAATCATGTGGTTCTTGTCTTTGGTTCTGTTTATATGCTGGATTATGTTTATTGATTTGCGAATGTTGAACCAGCCTTGCATCCCAGGGATGAAGCCCACTTGATCATGGTGGATAAGCTTTTTGATGTGCTGCTGAATCCGGTTTGCCAGTATTTTATTGAGGATTTTTGCATCAATGTTCATCAGGGATATTGGTCTAAAATTCTCTTTTTTGGTTGTGTCTCTGTCAGGCTTTGGTATCAGGATGATGTTGGCCTCATAAAATGAGTTAGGGAGGATTCCCTCTTTTTCTATTGATTGGAATAGTTTCAGAAGGAATGGTACCAGCTCCTCCTTGTACCTCTGGTAGAATTCAGCTGTGAATCCATCTGGTCCTGGACTTTTTTTGGTGGGTAGGCTATTAATTATTGCCTCAATTTCAGAGCCTGCTATTGGTCTATTCAGGGATTCAACTTCTTCCTGGTTTAGTCTTGGGAGAGTCTAAGTGTCCAGGAAATTATCCATTTCTTCTAGATTTTCTAGTTGATTTGCGTAGAGGTGTTTATAGTATTCTCTGATGGTAGTTTGTATTTCTGTGGGATAGTTGGTGATATCCCCTTTATCATTTTTTATTGCGTCTATTTGATTCCTCTCTCTTTTCTTCTTTATTAGCCTTGCTAGCGGTCTGTCAATTTTGTTGATCTTTTCAAAAAACCAACTCCTGGATTCATTGATTTTTTGGAGGGTTTTTTGTGCCTCTATCTCCTTCAGTTCTGCTCTGATCTTAGTTATTTCTTGCCTTCTGCTAGCTTTTGAGTGTGTTTGCTCTTGCCTCTCTAGTTCTTTTAATTGTGATGTTAGGGTGTCAATTTTAGATCTTTCCTGCTTTCTCTTGTGGGCATTTAGTGCTGTAAATTTCCCTCTACACACTGCTTTAAATGTGTCCCAGAGATTCTGGTGTGTTGTATCTTTGTTCTCATTGGATTCAAAGAACATCTTTATTTCTGCTTTCATTTCGTTATGTACCCAGTAGTCATTCAGGAGCAGGTTGTTCAGTTTCCATGTAGTTGAGCGGTTTTGATTGAATTTCTTAGTCCTGAGTTCTAGTTTGATTGCACTGTGGTCAGAGAGACAGTTTGTTATAATTTCTGTTCTTTTACATTTGCTGAGGAGTGCTTTACTTCCAATTATGTGGTCAATTTTGGAATAAGTGCAATGTGGTGCTGAGAAGAATGTATATTCTGTTGATTTGGGGTGGAGAGTTCTATAGATGTCTATTAGGTCCGCTTGGTGCAGAGATGAGTTCAATTCCTGGATATCCTTGTTAACTTTCTGTCTCGTTGATCTGTCTACTGTTGACAGTGGAGTGCTGAAGTCTCCCATTATTATTGTATGGGAGTCTAAGTCTCTTTGTAAGTCTCTAAGGACTTGCTTTATGAATCTGGGTGCTCCTGTATTGGGTGCATATATATTTAGGATAGTTAGCTCTTCCTGTTGAATTGATCCCTTTACCATTATGTAATGGCCTTCTTTGTCTCTTTTGATCTTTGATGGTTTAAAGTCTGTTTTATCAGAGACTAGGATTGTAACCCCTGCTTTTTTTTGTTCTCCATTTGCTTGGTAGATCTTCCTCCATCCCTTTATTTTGAGCCTATGTATGTCTCTGCATGTGAGATGGGTCTCCTGAATACAGCAGACTGATGGGTCTTGACTCTTTATCCAGTTTGCCAGTCTGTGTCTTTTAATTGGAGCATTTAGTCCATTAACATTTAAGGTTAATATTGTTATGTGTGAACTTGATCATGCCATTATGATATTATCTGGTTATTTTGCTCATTAGTTGATGCATTTTCTTCCTAGCCTCGATGGTCTTTACATTTTTGCATGTTTTTGCAATGGCTGGTACCGGTTGTTCCTTTCCATGTTTAGGGCTTCCTTCAGGGTCTCTTGTAAGGCAGGCCTGGTGGTGACAAAATCTCTAAGCATTTGCTTATCTGTAAAGGATTTTATTTCTCCTTCACTGATGAAACTTAGTTTGGCTGGATATGAAATTCTGGGTTGAAAATTCTTTTCTTTAAGAACGTTGAATATTGGCCCCCACTCTCTTCTGGCTTGTAGAGTTTCTGCCGAGAGATCTGCTGTTAGTCTGATGGGCTTCCCTTTGTGGGTAACCCGACCTTTCTCTCTGGCTGCCCTTAAGATTTTTTCCTTCATTTCAACTTTGGTGAATGTGGCAATTATGTGTCTTGGAGTTGCTCTTCTGGAGGATTATCTTTGTGGCGTTCTCTGTATTTCCTGAATTTAAATGTTGGCCTGCCCTACTAGGTTGGGGAAGTTCTCCTGGATGATATCCTGAAGAGTGTTTTCCAACTTGTTTCTATTCTCCCCCTCACTTTCAGGCACCCCAATCAGACGTAGATTTGGTCTTTTTACATAATCCCATACTTCTTGCAGGCTTTGTTAATTTCTTTTTCTTCTTTTTTCTTTTGGTTTCTCTTCTCGCTTCATTTCATTCATTTGATCCTCCATCGCTGATACTCTTTCTTCCAGTTGATCGAGTCGGTTACTGAAGCTTGTGGATTTGTCACGTATTTCTCGTGTCATGGTTTTCATCTCTGTCATTTCGTTTATGACCTTCTCTGCATTAATTAGTCTAGCTGTCAATTCTTCCATTCTTTTTTCAAGATTTTTAGTTTCTTTGCACTGGGTACGTAATTCCTCCTTTAGCTCTGAGAAGTTTGATGGACTGAAGCCTTCTCTCATTTCATCAAAGTCATTCTCTGACCAGCTTTGATCCGTTGCTGACGATGAGCTGTGCTCCTTTGCAGGGGGAGATGTGCTCTTATTTTTTGAATTTCCAGCTTTTCTGCCCTGCTTCTTCCCCATCTTCGTGGTTTTATCTGCCTCTGGTCTTTGATGATGGTGACGTACTGATGGGGTTTTGGTATAGGTGTTCTTCCTGTTTGATAGTTTTCCTTCTAATAGTCAGGACCTTCAGCTGTAGGTCTGTTGGAGATTGCTTGAGGCCCACTCCAGACCCTGTTTGCCTGGGTATCAGCAGCAGAGGTTGCAGAAGATACAATATTGCTGAACAGCGAGTGTACCTGTCTGATTCTTACTTTGGAAGCTTCCTCTCAGGGGTGTACTCCACCCTGTGAGGTGTGGGGTGTCAGACTGCCCCTAGTGGGGGATGTCTCCCAGTTAGGCTACTCAGGGGTCAGGGACCCACTTGAGCAGGCAGTCTGTCCCTTCTCAGATCTCAACCCCCGTGTTGGGAGATCCACTGCTCTCTTCAAAGCTGTCAGACAGAGTCGTTCGCATCTGCACAGGCCTCTGCTGCTTCCCCTGTTATTTTTTAGCTGTGCCCTGTCCCCAGAGGCGGAGTCTACAGAGACAGGCAGGTTTCCTTGAACTGCTGTGAGCTCCACCCAGTTTGAGCTTCCCAGCGGCTTTGTTTACCGACTTAAGCCTCAGCAATGGCGGGCACCCCTCCCCCAGCCTCGCTGCTGCCTTGCGGTTAGATCGCCGCAGACTGCTGTGTTAGCAAGGAGGGAGGCTTCGTGGGCGTGGGACCCTCCCGGCCAGGTGTGGGGTATATTCTCCTGGTGTGCCCGTTTGCTTACAGCGCAGTATTGGGGTGGGAGTTACCCGATTTTCCAGGTGTTGTGTGTCTCAGTTCCCCTGGCTAGGAAAAGGGATTCCCTTCCCCCTTGCGCTTCCCAGGTGAGGCGATGCCTCGCCCTGCTTCAGCTCTCGCTGGTCGGGCTGCAGCAGCTGACCAGCACCGATTGTCCGGCACTCCCTAGTGAGATGACCCCAGTACCTCAGTTGAAAATGCAGAAATCACCGGTCTTCTGTGTCGCTCGCGCTGGGAGTTGGAGACTGGAGCTGTTCCTATTCAGCCATCTTGCTCCGAATTTAACCTTTTTAACCCCCACAATGACCCTCTGAGGTAGGTGCCATTACTATCCTTGTTTTACAGATGAAGTGCCTTACACAGTTAATAGGTGTCAAGGACGAGGTTTGAATTCAAGGAAACTGGTTCCAATGTCTGTGCTTTTAACCATGTTAGAGGAAATTTTTGAGTAGCAGTAATACAGTGAGTCCTCACTTAACATAGTCAGCAGGTTCTTGGAAACTGTACTATTCTTGGAAACTTTAAATGAAACAATAAATAATGAAACCAGGTTTACCATAGGCTAATTGAGATAAACAAGAGTTAAGTTCCTACAGCCTATTTCTGGTCACAAAAAAATCACCTAACTTCTAAATAGAAACCCAAAACTCTCCTTATAGTGAACACTGAAATCAATGTAAGCTATGCATACATTTAATGAAAACAAGTAAGGTAACTATTTACCCAATTACTCCAGTTCAGGGCTGCAGTTAGCCAGAGCCTATTGTGGTGGCTCCTGGGAACCCATCTTGCACAGGAGGCCATCCCCCGCCTCGTGGGGCGTACTCACACACCCGCACTCACTCACACTGGAACCATGTAGACACACCAGTTAACCTAAAGTGCACAGCTTTGGGATGTGGGAGGAAACCAGAGTAGCTAGAGAACACACACAGGCATAGGGAGAGCATGCAGACCCCACACAGACAGCGGCCCTGGCCAGGAATCTGTGTTTTTTTCTCATTGACTTTATAATGAAATGCCTTTGAACAAAATATTATTCAAGGACCTGCTGTACATGTTTGCTAAGACTAGACAAAATATATATTTAATTATCCTAGAGAAGTGCATATGGGCCAGGCAAACTGCCTTTCTACACTCTGGTTTTTTACTTTGTTGTTTTTGTTTTTGTTTGGTACAAGATGCCTAGGTCTCACAGGTAGATTAGAGGCTCGTATGAAGAAAGCCTCTGAAAGAGCCAAGGGTTCTTCCAAGCTAAGAGGGTTCACCTCGCTTCCCTGGTAAAAATTGCTTTAATATAATGCACAATTTAAAAAAAAAAAAATCTGGGTAGTCAGCTACCATGCTAAAATTGTTGCCCTTAAATTCTGATGAAGTCTGTCTGTGTGAACTTAACAGGAGAAAGATATTGGGTTTTACCTATAATAAGAGGAAAGGAGATAGTGGATTCAGTCCTTCACAGATGCTTGCTCCTTAAGAGCTGCACTTGCCAAAAACTCACTTACCATGTTTCCTTGTGGGAGTGTTAGCCCTACTAGGGCCTCTTCCAACACAAATGAGCTACTGTATGAAATTAGAAAAAGGCTGTCCCACCGAGAGGATGGATTGCAAAGTGGGACCTCTCTGGGCAAACCGGTCAGAAAATAGAAAGAGCTGCTTTCTTTTGGCTACTCTCTTTAGAGCCTGGTGTTGGCGATGTGAGCATTGTGTGACTTTCAGCCCCACTCACACTGCCTCAGCCGAGACCCATCCTGTACAGCTCTAGGCAGCTGCCCCATTAGGGACACACCAACCAACTACACTGGCATTCATTAAGCTCTGTGGCTGTGTTAACTCATCCAAGACTAACATATGCAAACAACGTTAGCTCCCTAAGCCCTGTTAATAGTGGAAAGAGCCAGGGTGGAAGTGGCACTTGGAAGGAAACCCAGCTCTAGTCAATGAGAAGGAAGCTTCAGTCCTCATTCATTATTGATTCCTTCGACAACTATTTATTGAGGATCTACTATGCACCAGGCATTGTACTAAGTGACAGCTATTCAGGGATGAAAAGTCCTTGATAGCAAAATGGAGAGTGAGGAGTGTGATGACTGGCAATGGCTAGGAGTCCAGATCAGAAAAGTTCAGGATCACACAAACAGGCCCCTAAATAGAGAAAGGAAAAGGCAAGGAAACAAAATACAGGTTCATGCAGTAGGGAACCAAATTGGGACCCAGTTACCAGAAGGGAAATGTAAGGTGGAGGGCTGATTCCCAAGAGAAAAGGCAGTTTAGACAACAAGTGGACAAGAAGGGAGTGGACCAATAGCAGAATTAACTTGAGGCTGAGCAGCATTTGGGGCTAAGTGATCCTAGCTGTCAGGACCACCTTCGCCTAGAGTCTATAGAAGGACCTTAAAAAGCTGAAAATTGTGTATAATGCTCTAACTTTTAATAAAGAATCACTGTGAAAGTAGATCCCAGGAAATTTATCTTTTACAAGACAAAATTCGAAAGTTTGGACTTTTTTTTGGTTTTCTTGTTTTTTTTTTTGAGACGAAGTCTAGCTCTGTTGCCCAGGCTGGAGTGCAGTAGCACGATCTCAGCTCACTGCAACCTCTGCCTCCCGGGTTCAAGCAATTCTGTCTCAGCCCCCCGAGTAGCTGGGACCACAGGTGCCTGCCACCATGCCTGGCTAATCTTTGTATTTTTAGCAGAGATGGGGTTTCACCTTATTGGTCAGGTTGGTCTCAAACTCCTGACTGACCTCAGGTGATCCACGCACCTCAGCCTCCCAAAGTGCTGGGATTATGGATGTGAGCCACCGTGCCTGGCCAAACTGTGGACTTTTTTATTTCAAAATTCAAAAGATTCTGCATTTTCCTTTTTCTTTCTTTTTCTTTTCTTTTTTTATTTTTTATTTTTTATTTTTATTTTTGAGATGGAATCCCTCACTGTCACCCAGGCTGGAGTGCAATGGCACAATCTCGGCTCACTGCAGCCTTCGCCTCCCAGGTTCAAGTGATTCTCCTGCCTCAGTCTCCTGAGTAGCTGGGATTACAGGGGCCTGCCACCATGCCTGGCTATTTTTTGTGTTTTTAGTAGAGACAGGGTTTCACTATGTTGGCCAGCTGGTCTCGAACTCCTGACCTCGTGATCCGCCTGCCTCAGCATCCCAAAGTGCTGGGATTACAGGCATGAGCCACTGCGCCTGGCCTACATTTTCAAAAATGCTGTTACCATGGTCTTAAACACTTTATAGGCAAGCATGTATGCTTGTTTCTGTCAAATGGTGAGATGTGCGTAACTCACTGTTGCCCTTGGTGATTGCTGCCAAGAAACAGAGTTTAATTCAGCACCTAAATGGAGTAATTAACTCCTCCAAGAGGCTGGGTTATGTCTACATGTTCAGTTATTATAGGGTGATCATATAATTCTACTGATGAGACTGAAAGGAGTCATTTTAATAATTACGCTGAGACAACAGGCATTAACCAGAACTATTGTAGGCACAGCAAGACATATGACCAACTGGTTATTAGTCATTTGATTTCCATTTGTCTTATTTTATTTAGAAGATAGATTTGTAGAATCTCTCTGGTGTTTTAGAAATGTAAAATCAGAATATTTGGTCATATAAAACATGTGCATACCAAGGAAAGGTTTTCTACTTCCCCCACATATTGTTTTTTTTTCCATAAAAATCTTCTTTGCATTATAAACTTATAATGCATTCAAGAACACCATGCAGTATGAATACAGATGAGCACAGCTGCCTCCCTACCTAAGATCCTCTGCTTGTCAGGGGAGACATCATTCCCTCGGTGTCTCTTAATAAATAAGAGCAGAGCAGCCGTCTTAAAACTAATGAGCACCTCAGCAGTACTGGCCCCTCACCATTAGTAGACATTATAATAACTGTTTGCCAAAATGCTGAGCCAGTACACATATGGAGAGTCAGAATTCCAAAGAACTCCAGACATACTATGTATGTCCCTAGGCAAGTTACCCAGGCATTAAATTTCTGAAGAGATTTCAAAGTGAAATAATCTACCTGACTGGGACTAGTATTGTAATTTTCTGAAAAACCATCAACTCTCTAAATGCTTTGGAAAGTAATTAGTTGTCATAAAATTAATATATTAGTTTTAATGGGTTTTGTTTTATTTTTAAGATTGCCTTTTTGCTCTAAGCACCGCAATTCTTGCTCTAGTTGTTTACCCTAGGACATCCTTTCTCCCAGAAAACACTCCCAGCCATGCTCCCCGTATCTAACGCTCCAGCCCTGCTAGCCTTATCTTGCCCACAGACAACATAACTCTCCTGCCAGTCATCCTCATCCTTTGTCTTCATTCAGGGTGTGTGCTTGAAGATTTTAAAAGGAGGAGCAAAACAAGGTCATTTAGAATAGAATGTGTGCTTTGCAGTCTTAGCAAGTTCTCCTAAGCCCAGTGGTTATCGGAAATCAGGACAGGATAGGAGGACTTCTCAGACTTGATTCCACAATCTTCTGCCAGTTTGTGTTTATCTTGTCCTGTTTGTTTTTGTCTTACTCTTTTAAAATCAAACAAAACAGTGGTTTGGGTACTTGGCTTTAATAAATTGGAAATACCACTTTCCAAAAAAAGCCTCTAATATTTTATCACGATCAGGATGAACAACTGGATTGACTTATTGTCTGATAAAGTAAAGTGCTTTTTTTGTTGTTAATTGCCATCAAACAACAGATGAATCTGTAAAGAGTGTCAGACTTTGAAATGTATTGTATGTTCTATTTTGAACATAAACAAGTCAGAGATTGGATAGAAGCCCCAGTGTTAGCATTAAGCAACTAAATCACTAGGTAAAACTTTAGTGTGTTTTCAAATGGGTAAAAAGCTAGAAGTGGGCATTTTAACTAGCAAGCACATGATTTTTAAATCACTGAATTTGATCTCCTGTATGTTTCAGCTGATCTACCAACACTCTGAATGATTGCTTTTTCTTGCTAGATTGATTTATTTCCCCTCTTAGTCTAGCCATCTTTCAGGCTTAAAACATTCAGGTTTATTAAGCAAGGAGAATATCCTTAAAAATTTCATTGCATCTTGGTTTATGTAAGTCTACCAGCAGGAGTATTTTATCGCTCCCAGGAGGTGCCTATGAGCTATTTGGGTCTGGCTGCCTGTTAAACTATTTCTCTTTATTTATGGTCTATGTAACGTGAGGGAGAGCAGAAGTTGGCTCCTGTGGGCATTCCCTAAGCCTGGACATTGCTTTGCTCCTGCTAAAAACACTGACGTGAATAGACTGTCACAGACTCAAAGGTCACTTTTCCATTTTGTTCATATTGAGAAACACTCTAGATAATTATCTGTCTTTTGTACCTAAGAAGAATAGGAGCCGGGGGAGGGAGTTGTTTCATTTCCTTGAATATTCTTTGTTAGGCTACATAGGGCTCTCTTGAAATTGTAAACTAGAGCAGTGATGTGACCCACATACAGAGCACGCTTCCAAGCGTGGCCCACCCATTTGTTATGCTGACGTTTCTGGAAACACTTTGTTCTTTTTTTTCCCCCCCTCCAACTTTTATTTTAGGTTCCAGGAGTACACGTGCAGGTGAGTTACATGGCTAAATTGCATGTCACTGGAGTTTGGTGTACAGATTATGTTCTCACCCGGGTAGTGAGCGTAGTACCCAGTAGGTCGTTTTTTTATCTTCACCCTCCTCCCATCCCCCACCCTCACGTAGGCTCCATCATCTGTCACTCCCTTCTTTGCGTCCATGGGTCCTCAATGAAACCCTTTGTTCTTACAAAGATGCCTCACTTTATGCCGTGAGAGTCTTCCTCAGTGTGTATAAAGCCAATTTGTATAAATCAGATAGCATTTCTTCTTTGACATATTATTTATATAACCATTTCAAAGGTAGCATTTCTTGAAAGACACACTGTGTAATTCAGCTATGGACTGTGGGCTTTGGCCTCTAAGGTGCCTACAGGTTAGCAGGTGGAGAAAGCGTACGTGGATTAAGACTGATGCAGCGTAAAGGACAGTATGGAAAGGACAGAGAGCTCTGAGCACGCAGATGAATGAACGCATCTTTTGTTTGGGAAATTCAGGAACCACTTCTGAGGGGTATCATTTGCAGGATGGCTTTCCCTGTGTTCAAATACTTGCAATTTGTCCAAAATGTGGCTTTAGGTTTCACTGATTTAGCCTCCTTACTTTTTTATTCACATCTATCTAGCACTTAATAATTTCCAAATAGATTGTTAGGCTCCACAAAACTTTCATTTAAAGGAATGTGTTTAGAAATTTAAAAATTCTTCTGAGCTAAACAAAAAAAAGTATTTTAAGCCCAATTTCCATAATGACTTTTGTGCAGTCTTCATTTTTTTAAACCTCAAACTACTGTCACCTGCATTCTCAGACAATATTCCAGTCTTATGCTTCTCAGAGAAAATAGAAGATACCAGAAGGGAGCTCCTTTGACTTCCCAATCTCAGTTCTGCAAGCCCATCTGCAGCTGTACCAGCCTCTCCTGTCTCTTTTCAAAGGCCTGTCTTTCCTCCCTCCTGTTTAGGCACTGACTCCGTCCTTTGACACCTTTTTCTCTGGGATCACATTTTCTCTCCCTTATGGATTCCTCCCATCAGCATTTAAACATGCTCTAATATTTTTCTGAACCCCACAGATCTCACCTCCTATCACTCTAATTCATGTAATTCTAATCCCTTTTATAATAAAGCCTCATAAAGGGATTATCTACATGCACTGACTGCTTTCAGACCTCCATTCACTCACCTCTTATTCCAATAGGGCCCTGCCTCCTCCATCTGCAAAATTGCTCCTGCTGAAGTCACAAGTAACTTCCATGTTCTAAATTCAGAGGGCCCTTTCACTCATCATCTTATTTAGCCCTGAGTTGCATTAACTCAGCACACTCCCTCTTCATTAAAACCCAGTCTTCTCATGGCTTCCATGATAATCCCAGTCTCCTCTCAGCTTCCCTCTTGTCTGCTTCTTCTCAATCTCCTTCACCGATTCATTTCTCCCCTGAGCCCTTTTCACTCTAAATTCTCATTTCAGGTAACTCCTTTCACTTCCATGGTTTCAGGTGGTTAGTAGTTATAAAGTACATTAACAAATAAAATAGTCATAGATATGGTAGGAGTTTACAAAAATTTATAGTAAAAAAATAGAATGAGTTCTCCCTTTCTTCTGCTTTATTTAAAATAATTCTTTAATGCATCATATATTTGAATGGTAGTTTACATTTTTTCGAACTGTCTTTACATAGATATAAACAGGTTTCAAGCTGGAAATGTCATAAGGGGTCATGTCTGCATGCAACTCCGTTCATTCTGTAGATGCAGACACTGAAATCCAAAGCGATTAAGAATTTTTTTAGAGTCGCACACTGGTTTGTTTCTTATTTGAACCTCACCACTCCATGGGGGCGAATCTACTTATTACCATTTAAGAGAAGAGAACACCAAGATTTTGAGTGTTTGAATCTTGTATGAGGTTTCATAGCTCATAAGTGGTAGAACTAGAACTAAAACTCAAGTCACCTGGTTTCCAGCCTGCTGCCATGCATGATACTGCTTCTTTGCAATTTTAGGATTGTTGCAGTTAAATTATTTTTGCAACTGAGATTGTCTTTAAAAAGACAGAGACAAGCACAGCAATAACAATAACTGCATCATGTACTATTACAACATGGCATGATTGTGGGGAACGAAGACAGGGAGGAAGAGTTTTACATAATAAAGATTCTAAGTATGTATACTTAAAGATTGAGTTGGATTGTTAATTTGTTTTTTATACATGTGCATACCAATTACTGGTGAATCGGTTCCATAATGGTAAACACATTTCTCCCTGATGTTTTTAATAAGGAAGAATACATTCAGCAGTGATAAGTTCTAACTTCTCTGGTTATTGGGATTTTCACACAAATCTTGGTATGCTCTGATTGGTTTATTCTACTTTGATTTGGCAATGGGTGGGTTTTAAGATGAGTTAGGTTGTTATCATAAACCTCAATGAATATGTATCAGGCATGAAGGTTATTCTGGGTGCTGTAACAAGAGCTGTAGGATCACAGACAAGGGGCTCTTTATGGATTAATAAGCTATCACTTCATCACTTCTAACTCAGCACGCCCTTCTGCTGTTCCTTCTGCTGGAAATCTCCAGCCTCCTGCACTAATTCTTACTTGTTCTTCGAGGTTCCTCTTGAACACTACTTCTTCCAGGAAATTTTCTCTGACTCTTCTCCTGACCCCTAGCCTCTGGGGTAGGAGCTCTTCTGGTTTGCTCCACTACCCTATTGTGCTGACCCCTGGCTGGGGATCCCACCTGCTCTCTGCACTAATTATTGAGGGCAGATCCCCTCCCAGTTCTGGCTGAAAACTCCATGAAGTGGAGAACCAGGTCTCACTGGGCTTTGTATCCTCAGCATCTAGCAGAGTGCCTGATTCATAGTCAGGGCTTGTTAAATAAACTACAGGCAGGTATGCAGACTAACCGGTAAGGACGAAAGGGAGGCACTTAAAGCTTTATCTTAATTACGTTAATTACGTATGGACATAGTGTTTAAAATTAAATGTGTAAGACTTGTTATGAAAAACAGCTCAGATGCAAACACTTTCAACTCTTTTTGCTGGTGTATTTTTTGCCCCCATGTCTCTAAATAGCACACTTATGTTTCTTCTATCCATTTTAGCATTGTCTTTTTACTTCAACCATAGACATTCAGGATTGAGCACTCTTTCACTTCCCATCCCTACATATGATACACACTTAATATCTCCCTGTTCCTATTCCCTATCCCAATGTCAGATATGCATTTACCCCAGTAAATTCATAGTAGAATTTTCATTAGACTAGTGTTCAGATTTCACATTATAATAACTAAATAAAATATTGTCAATCAGCAGAACCACATAGTGTACTTGAATTACATTTCTGCCAACTGTTCCCCTCATTTTTTTAGGTGAAGAAAACTAAGAGAAGATAAGTCATTTTGGCCAAAACCACTTCACCAGTTAGTGCCAGAACGAGGATCAAAAGTCAGCTTCTAATTCCTGATAAAATGTTTTTTCCATGACATCAAGCTGCCTTTCAAAAAAATGTTTTTAACTTTAAAATCTTAGTGAACCAATTTGAAGAAAAGCTAAACTTTGATAAAATATATAAAAATATTATTTAAACCTAACTTTCCATTTTCTTCAAATTGATCCCTGGCGACTCTTAAACCAAAACTGAAGTAATTTATATAAGAGTCAAAGGAAAAAACCTAGAACTAGAAATAATTTAGTCTGTTTTTTGTTTGTTTGTTTGTTTGTTTTGTTTTGTTTTTCATTTTGAAGATGAAGAAACTAATGTGCAGAAAGATGAAATGACTTGTCTGGCATCACACAGAGAGTTATGGGCCACATTAGGCTAAAATGCAGGCTTCAACTTTCATCCCAGTGCTGTCTCTGCGATAAACTCCCACGCTCTCAAACACTGCTGATTCCTCTCAGGCTGTTTCCTTCATTTAAAATGTGTCTCTTACAGATTAGGGTTAATATAGATAACCTCAAACTCTATCTATATTAAACTTCTTCATCCCAAAAAATAATGCTGAGACATGACAGAATAAGTCAAAAATTGGGTATAAAGTGTGTTTCTGGAAACCAGGGTTCTGTTAAGCTACCTCACATGACTACAGAACTAGAACATTACACTGCGTTAGGTCTTGGGGTGCAATCATGTAGTAGAGGGAGACAGCCATGAAAAAATTCCTGATTGTCATAAAGAATTATAATAATGCAATAGAGGATAGTGCAGGCTGTGGAGGACACCAAGGAAGGTCTGGTGCCACCTTACTCACCCTACGAGACCCTGGGTTAATCCAGAGTCTCTTCACATAGTGTTCTTCCCTCTCCCCTCTGTATGATTCTCAGCATTGCCTGGTGACCAAGCCACGGCACCCATGGCCAAACATATGCAACTTCATGTCTCAAAGTTTGTGCTGCCTAAAGCCCTCGACCTCCCAGGCCTCCCAAGACTGGCACTGCTAAGGGAATTCTCAGATGGGGCACAGAGGGAGATAAGTGGGAGGGGTGTAGGGAGGAGGGAGCCACAGGAAGCAGAGGCAGGGGAACTTGTTAGAATGGCATCAGGACTCTAGTCTTTTTAGGAGTAAGAATTTCAGGGTATAAGTGGGAAACAGAGTTACATGGTTAAAGAAAATGGAGAACTAATACAAAGGAGGAAATGACCAACCCACCTGTGTTCAATTATAGAAACCCCTGATTAATTACAGTGATTACATGAATTGTTTGTGTGTTTCTGATTACCATGCAGCTCAATATCAGTGATACATCATGTAAATATATATCAGATCAGCTGTGCCCTGAATGTAATTAGAAAGCTTTAGTGATATTGAGTATTCTTAATTTGTTGCTCACATCATAAGAGCCTTCACAACCTAAAATTTAAAAAATGTTTCAAAAAGTAAAATCCAATGGTATTCTTTTCTCTTACCCCAAAGTTCCTGCTTTCTTTCTAACTTGCCCCCATAAGTTCCAGGAGAGCAGTTATCAGACTTCCATATATTATTGGTGGCTTATATACTACTGCAGTCATTCTGTGGCTTTGACACAGCCACAGTGGCAATGGCCATGCAGTCATTCATTTAGTCACTAGACATTTCCTCAGCTTCTGTGATGTACCAAGACTGTCCAGGTGCTGAAGATGTTAGGAAGAATAAGATGCAGTCCCTTCCCTCCAGATGTTTACACCTAGAATCCATACCAGGTTATGTATCTAGCCACATCTTCCTACATACCCTGTAGCACTGATTCATCGCAAGGCTATTTATCACTGAAATATTTCTTCAAAAAATGTATATATGTGGATGTATATATACATATGCACCTACATAAATGTACTATCACAAAAGAGTATATTATAGCTACTTCATGTGTCAAGTTTTCCCATGCTCCAAGTGCTGTTTCGTACTCTGAGCTGATTGGAGCCAGCACAGCAACCTGGAAGGTTCCCTCACACAGTAAGCCTCGAAGCCCAAAACCACAAATGCCCACAGCTACTGAGTGATGTGTCACCTGATCATAGTTGTGTGTGTGCAGTGCAGATGGCTTATTTCTCTATGGCCTTTCCTTATGTCATTATTTTGTATTCTTAGGAATAGTTTTGAACCATAGCGACAGTCAAAAAGTATGTAAGTGACAGTGCCCGGCCTGCTGGAAGCAAAGGGAGATTGTTATCACTGGGTGTTCCAACATATGTTTCACAGGAACTCCAGGTGCCTTGAGGACATGGTTGGAAAAACTCAGGGTAAACATCAGTAGGAAATGGATTCATAAGCATTATTGCAGCCTAAGATGGTAAACCAACAGTTGCAGGAAGCATCCTGGAAGAAATGATGGGTGACAGTATAATGTGACTTGTAGTAACAAAGAAAATGGAAAAAGCAGCAGCCAAGATTTGATGCTGGAAATACCTCTCCAGACAGACTATACCATCATAACCTGTCCACCACTAATTCAGCTAGCATCCCTGTCTCCAGAAAAGAATTCCTCATGCTAAATTCTTTTGCATGTAGGTGCTTCCAAGAATCTTTAGGATCTGGGTCATGTTAAATCCCCCTTTTGCTTCTACCTATGGTCATGGTAAGAATGGCTTTTCTACCTACCCTCCCTTTTCCTGGTACCCATACCACCTCAGAGAATCCTGTTGAGATGGAAAACAGAATAGCTTTTAAAAATGCCAAACCGGTTTTATATTTTGAGAAAAGCACAATGCTTCAGTGTGAGATTGAAGTCACCAGGCCAAGAAATGCCATGAGAGATCATTGAGCTTTAGTAATGAAATACATGGCATTAAATGTCTCTTGCCAGGACCACTTTGCATATACCAAAACCAAAACATTTGCATAGTATTTGCTGTAGTCAAGGTTGTTATGCTTTGCTAACTTCTTGCTTGGCTATGGAGGTCTGATGGCTGGGCTTTAATTTACCATAGTGTTGAATGTTAATCTTTTGAAGGCTCTTAAAAGAGGCAAAAATAGAAAGGGTAGACAGTGTGAAGACCTAACAGTTTGCCCTGCCCCTGCTGTCTCTCAATCTAATTAGCAATTGTTCTCGTGTGAGTTTTAATACTGAGTGTGAGTCTGTGAGGAGGCAGCAGAAAGGGTGCATTTCCATGCAGTAAGCCAGTGCTGTGCCAATTGTTTGCAATTTTTCAGCGTTTGTTTTTGACACTCACCTACACACAGTGATAACATTTGGTTTCCCTTAAAGATTTGTTTGTAAGTATAGCATCTTAATCTGTGAATCATCCTCTTGACTTTATTATTCTGCATTCCATATTCCCAGATTTTCCAAAAATCTTCTCCATCTTTGATTCCTACTTGAATTTAAATAGAAGAGAATGAATAAATAAGGTACTCTAAGTAAAATGAGCAGTTGCTTTGGATGAGTTCCTTAAGCTTATGATTTTATTTTGGACAGCCATTCAAACAGCTCTGTTTGGATCAGGACGTAAGAAGAGAGGTCATCACCTGTAGACTCAGAGGCCATGACAGGGAGTCCATGTAGGGCCCAGTGAGGAGCTCGGCCTGAAACTAAGTGAGCTGAGACCTTGGTAGGGGTCAAAGTCAAACTGCGGGTGAGGCACGACCAGGATTTAAGAACAACCCAGAGCCAACAGGGTTTCCTGCCCCTGTTAGAAGATGGCTCTCCAGGCCGGGCATAGTGACTCATGCCTGTAAGCTCAGCACTTTGGGAGGCTCAGGTGGGAGGATCGCTTGAGCCCAAAGGTTCAAGACCAGCCTGGCCAACATAGTAAAACCCCATCTCTACAAAAATATGCAAAAATTAGCTAGGTGTGGTAGCACGTGCCTGTAATCCCAGCTACTCGGGAGACTGAGGTGGGAGGATCACCTGAGCATGGGAATTTGAGGCTGCAGTGAGCCATGATCGCACCACTGCACTCCAGCCTGTGTGACAGAGTGAGACTCTGTCTCAAAAAATAAATGTAAAGAAGATGGCTCTCTGCTAACCAGTGGCCCTACTGTGTGCCAATTATGGGCTAGCAGGCAGAGCTGGAAAGAGTACCATCAGGCACCCAGATGACACTTTACTGTGGAAAAGATTGTATGCAGATTAAATTCTTAGTTTCCTGTCACTGAGCAGACTCCCATGCTTGCATTCAATACATATTTATTTAGCACCTCTTATGTACAAGGCTGTATGTATATACCACTGTTGACAACTACTACATCAGATAATAAAAGGCAAAGTAAAATATTAATAAACTGACTTTTTTCTCCTTTTATCCCAAGTCTGTAAAATATATGAAGTTTTGCTCATTGTCACTAGACTGGGTGTTTTTACTGCATCATAATAGCGCTCACTGAAGAAGGTCGTTCCAGTGAGAACGCTCTTTGTCAGAGATTTTATAAACTCAGAAAAATCATAAGGATGTGTATAGGGATGTGCTTCAGAACATCTAGATAGAAGGGGAGGGGGAGTGGCTTTGGTTATAGTTTCAAATGTTTTTAAATGTTTATCAAGCGTATCACTTGTGCTAGAAATCAAAATATTCTTAAGCCTCTATGAGTGTTCAAGCAGAAAGAAGGAGGAGGGTGAGACTGATTTGGATTGGTATAGAGAGAAGGAGGGTGAGACTGGGTTGGGTTGGTGTGGAGAGGTGGAGGGTGAGACTGAGTTGGGCTGGTATGGAGAGAAGGAGGGTGAGACTGAGTTGGGCTGGTGTGGAGAGGTGGAGGATGAGACTGGGTTGGGTTGATATGGAGAGGTGGAGGGTTAGACTGGGTTGGGTTGGTATGGAGAGGTGGAGGGTGAGGCAGAGTTGGGCTGGTGTGGAGAGGTGGAGGGTGAGACTGAGTGGAGTTGGTGTGGAGAGGTGGAGGATGAGACTGGGTTGGGTTGGTATAGAGAGGTTGGCAAAAGGGTCCAGCTCACAGTCAACAGGGAGGGGCTGATGGTTGATTCGAAGAAGCCCATGAGAAAGGAAAGAAACCCTTGCTATGCCAGAAGATAGGACTTCTGCAGGACAGACCATGGACCATTCATTCTCCTTCTCACCTGTAATATCACAAGTCGTCTTAATAGGCATTTGTCTAGGACTAGGGAATAGGCCTCATGTGCCCCCACCCCATCCCACTACCTCTGCCTCCTTACTGATTCTCAAACTTTCTAACAAAGAAAACAAAGCTTTATTTTTCAGTTAGTTGTAAAGGCACTTAAAATAGAAATGCCCACTGAGGTTAATTATTTAGTATGAATGAATATCAGCTACAGTATAATTTGTACATATGAGTGACCAAAAGTCAGATGCTTTTCTGCTTTTTAAGAGTGTTGTGGGATTAAAGAGAGCAGAGGGTCATTGAGTATTTGAAGGCAAATATTACCACCCAGCCAGGGAAGAACTGAAGATAAACTGCATACTTGATGGCTTTGCCAGAGATTGAAGTTGAAACACATAGAAGCTACCTGTGCAACAAAGGTATTTTTGTCATGTGTTATCATTGTAGGACGTGCTGGTTATTAATGAAAACTGGGTGGTGGTCAGCCTTTTTTGTTGTTGTTATTTAGCCAGTTGACTTCATATGAAAAAATGTCATTCCTAGGGAAATATTATGTGACTTTCATTGTATATATCTATGAAAGAAATTTCTTTTTTCAGTCTACTGTACACTTTTATTACAGTATTGAGAACATAATTACAATTTATTGATGTTAGCATATCAGGTTAGGGCAGTTGTTTTCTTGGCACGTTTAGAACTAGAAAATCAGGAAATAATTTTTATTGATCTCATAACAAGCATAAGAATATAGAGCTGAACAACTGGCCATTTGTAATTAAGGTGCTCTGTTCCCTCTAATTTTTAGAGTACAGTACAGTGTTATAGCTCTTTACTTTTTTTTCCTTCTGTATTTTATTTTAGGTTCAGGGGGTACATGTGCAGGTTTGTTACATGGGTAAGTTGTATGTCACTGGGATTTGCTGTACAGATGATTTTGTCACCCAGGTAGTGAGCATGGTAGGTAGTTTTTCAGTCTTCATCTCCTAACCTGCACCCTCAGCTAGGCCCTGGTGTTTGTTGTACACCCGTTTTTTTGTTTTTGTTTTTGTTTTTGTTTTTGAGACGGAGTCTTGCTCTGTTGCCAGACTGGAGTGCAGTGGTGCGATCATGGCTCACTGCAACCTCCGCCTCCTGGGTTCAAGTGATTCTCCTCCCTCAGACTCCCAAGTAGCTGGGACTATAGGCACGCACCACCACACTCAACTAATTTTTGTATTTTTAGTAGACATGGGGTTTCACCATGTTGGCCAGAATGGTCTCAATCTCTTGACCTCATGATCTGCCCGCCTTGGCCTCCCAAAGTGCTGGGATTACAGGCATGAGCCACCGTGCCCGGCCTGTTATCCCCTTTTTTGTGTCCATGTGTACTCAGTGTTTAGTTCCCACTTATAAGTGAGAGCATGCACTATTTGACTTTCTGTTCCTGCATTAATTTGCTTAGGATAATGGCCTCTAGCTGCATTCATGTTGCTACAAAAAACATGATTTTATTCTTTTTTATGGCTGCATAGTATTCTAGGGTGTACATGTACCACATTTTCTTTATCCAGTCCACTGCTGATGGGTGCCTAGGTTGATTTAATGTCTTTGCTATTGTGAAAAGTGCTACAGTGAACATACATGCACATTATAAATGTGTATAAATGTGTGCACATAATTTATGTATATGCACTTTATAAATGTGAATTTATATTCCTTTGGGTATGCACCCACTAATGGGATTGCTGGATTGAATGGTTGGTAGTTCTGTCTTAAGATCTTTGAGAAATCTCCAAGCTGCTTTCCATGGTTACTGAACTAATTTACATTCCCACCAGCAGCGTATTAGTGTTCCCTTTTCTCTGTTACCTCTTTGGCATGTGTTATTTTTTTACTTTCTTGTTTTGTTTTGTTTTTTGGAAGGAATGAAGGGTTTTATTGAAAATGAAAGTACACTCCACAGCGTGGACCTGAGCATAGGAGCTCAAAGGCTCTGTTACAGAGTTTTTGTGAGTTTAAATACCCTCTACTTGGGGTACACCCTATGTAAATGAAGAGGATGACGTAAAGTTACAAAGTCATTTACTTGGTGTATGACCTTTGGAGAGGGCATTTCCTGTTATAACTGAAGTGTGAATCGGCCTATGTTCCCTGCTTCCAGACTCTATTTTCCTGTGTCATCTCCCTACTTAGAGATGTGATCCTCATAAATCTTTATGGGAGGGAGAGGGACCGATGGTCTTTTTTTCTGTAACTGCTTCATGCTGACTTGGGGCGTAGTCTCTACCTATTGGGAATCACGGAACTCTCACCCTGCTCCATCTAGTGGAGGCAGGGTAGTTTCTTGATGGCCAGTGGTGGTGTCTTCACCTGGAACTGGCTGGAGCCTTTGTTGCATGATCACCTGAAGCTTGATGGTCTCTCATGATTCCAATGGGTGCACTGTTCCAAAAATGTGGAGGGGTTCAGTTGCAACACCATGAACCCGAAGTTCAAGGTCCCGAAGTTTTGTTGTAGTATGGATGGCAAGGGCAGTCTTTCTCTGATGTTTCCAGAAGATTCAAACCAGAAAAAGCTTTTACCCCTTTTGCCAGCATGCCAGGCTTCTAGGTTCTCTCTCCCCGAGCAGCTGTAGCGAACCTGCTTGACTCTTCCTCCTGTCTGGTTCACCAAAATATGTTAACAGGGGAGGGTGTCCAAGTTATTGGCATCTTGAACAAAGAATTGGACAAAACACACAAAGGAAGCAAGGAAGGAATGAGGAGTTTTATTGAAAATGAAAGTACACACTGCAGTCTGGGAGCAGGCCTGAGCATAGGGGCTCAAAGGCTACTTTTTGACTTTTTAATAATGGCCATTCTTACTGGTGTGAGATGTTGTCTCATCATGGTTTTGATTTGCATTTCTCTAATAATTAGTGACATAGAACATTTTTTCGTATGCTTTGTGGCCACGTGTATGTCTTCTTTTGAGAAGTGTCTCTTTGCTTATTTTTTAATGAGTTGTTTGTTTTTTTGCTTGTTGATTCATTTAAGTTTCTTGTAGATTCTGTTGGATGCATAGTTTGCAAATACTTTCTCCCATTCCATAGGTTGTCTCTTTACCCTGTTGATAGTTTCTTTTGCTGGGAAGAAACTCTTTAATTAGGTTCCACTTACCAATTTTTGTTTTTGCTGCAATTGCTTTTGGAGTCCTTGTCATGAAATCTTTGCGAAGGCCTATGTCCAGAGTAGTATTTCCTAGATTTTTATCTAGGGTTTTTATAGTTTTAGGTTTTATGTTTAAGTCTTTAATCTATCTTGAATTGATTTTTGTATGTAGCGAAAGGTAGGGATCCAGTTTCAATCTTCTGCATATGGCTAGCCAGTTATTCCAGCACCATTTATTGAATAAGGAATCCTTTCCCCATTTCATGTTATGGTTGGCTTTGTCAAAGATCAGATGGTTGTAGGTGTGCAGCTTTACTTTGGGGTTCGTTAACATGCTCCATCGATGTATGCATCTGTTTTTATACCAATACCATGCTGTTTTGGTTACTGTAGCCTTGTACTGTAGTTTGGAATTGGGTAGTGTGATCCCTATGGGTTTGTTCTTTTTGCTTAGTGTTGTTTTGGCTATTTGGCTCTTTTTTGGTTCCTTATGAATTTTAAAAGAGCCTTTTCTAATTCTGTGAAAAAATGACATTGGTAGTTTGATAGGAATAGCATTGAATCTGTAAATTATTTGGGGCAGCATAGCCATTTTAGCAATATTGATTCTTCCTATCCATTAGCATGAAATGTTTTTCCATTTGTTTGTGTCATCTCTGATTTATGAGTGTTTGATTTGTGTGTGTTTGTGTCATCTTTCAGCAGTGTTTGTAATCTCATTGTAGAGATCTTTCACCTCCCTGGTTAATTATATTTCTAGGTATTGTACTCTTTTTGTGGCTATTGTGAATGGGATTGCATTCTTGATTTGGCTATCAGTTTGGACATTATTGATGTATAGAAATGTTACTGATGTTTGTACATTGATTTTGTATCCTGAAATTTTACTGAAGTTGTTTATCAGTTCTGGGAGCCTTTGGGCAGAGATTACAGGGTTTTGTAGGTATAGAATCATATCATTGGAGAAGAGAGATGTTTGCTTTCTGTCTTCCTATTTGGATGCCTTTTACTTCTTCATCTTGCCTGATTGCTCTGACTAGGACTTCCAGTGCTATGTGGAATGGGAGTAATGAGAGGGCATCCTTGTCTTGTTTCGATTCTCAAAGAGAATGCTTTCAGCCTTTGCCCATTCAGTATGATGTTGGCTGTGGGTTTGTCATACATGGCTCTTATTATTTTGAGGTGTGTTTCTTTAATGCCTAGTTTGTTGAGGGTTTTAACATGAAGGGATGTTGAATTTTATTGAAAGCCTTTCCTGCATCTATTGAGATGATCATGTGGTTTTTGTTTTTAGTTCTGTTTATGTGCTTAATCATATTTATTGATTTGTATATATTGAACCAGCCTTGCATCCCAGGATTAAAGCCTACTTGATTGTGCTAGATTTGCTTTTTGATGTGCTGCTGGATTCGATTTGCTAGTATTTTGTTGAGGATTTTTGCATCTATGTTCATCAGGGATATTGGCCCGAGGTTTTCTTTTTTCATTGTGTCTCTACCAGGTTTTGACATCACAATGATGCTAGCTGCATAGATTGAGTTAGGGAGAAGTTCCTCCTCCTAGATTTTTTGAGAATCATTTCAGTAGGATTGGTTCCAGCTCTTCTTTACACATTTGGCATAATTCAGCTGTGAATCCTTCTGGTCCAAGGCTTTTTCTAGTTGGTAGGTTTTTTATTACTGGTTCAATTTCTGAACATGTTATTGGTCTGTTCAGGTATTCAGTTTCTTCCTGGTTCAATCTTGTGAGGTTGTATGTTTCTAAGAATGTATCCGTTTCTTCTAGGTTTTCTAGTTTGTATGCAGAGAAGTGTTCATAATAGTCTCTGAGGGGTTTTTTGTATTTCTCTGGGGTTGGTGGTAATGTCACCTTTGTCATTTCTCATTGTGTTTATTTGGATCTTCTCTCTTATTTCTTTATTAATCTAGCTAGCCATCTATCAATCTTATTTTATTCCTATGAAAGAAATTTCTAACCTGTAGGTACAATAACCTCAGACAATATTTTGTTTTAGGCAGATATATTCAGAACCTTATCATAGCCTGTATCATCTTGTGCATTCCCCTTTACACAATATCCTTCTAGAAGCAAAGATCCTGAGTCAGAAATCTCTGTATCCCACCTGAGTACTAGATGGACCAGACACATACACAGGTATGTTTGCACAAGAGTATAAGTGAATGAATATATTCAGTTGCCTGCTAATCAATCAAGAAGAGAGTAGGCAACTGTAATAATTAGGATTTCTGTGCTGATGTTGTTATGGTATTTTTAATGTCAGAAAATTCAAAACATGTCTTGTTAGAAGTAGGACAGTCTCAGGAAGATCAAGACAGTAGCTTCTGCCCTGCTGCCTCTCGTTCATCCCTTAATACGTGAATCAGTTAGTTTGCTTGCAATTGACTCCAAGTAGCAGAAAACCCAAATAACAATGGCTTAACTATAAGGCCATGTATTATTTACTTATGTAGGCGATTAGAGGCAAGTGACTTCATGGCTGGTTCAGCAGCTCAACAATGTCATTGGGGCATAGACTCTTCCAGCCTTCCCATCTGCCATCCTCTTGTTAACACATGGTCACCATGTGGATGCTACAGCTCTATGCATCATATTCTCACTCAGCTGTGTCCCAAGGCAGGAAGTGGGTGTATGTGTATGTGTATGTGTGTATGTTGGAGGAGATGAGAGAGCAGTGCATCCAGGACAGTGAGAAGCTCTTCTCACAACCATCTTTTCTTCTACCTGGGAAGGCTTCCTAGAAGCCTCCTGGCAGACTTTCTCTCACATCTCAGGCCACATGGCTTCCCCTGCACCAGTCACTGGCTAAGGGGAATGGGATTATTGTGCTTAATTCCAGCCAAGTATGATATATCTGACTTCTGTTTAAAAGGAAAAAAGAGGGAATGAATGTGAGGTAGGCAACTAGAAATGTCTGCTTCTCCAGCTGTGTTGTCCAGTCATACCTCCAAAAGCTCACTTTTCTTCCAGGATTATATTCTGGCTATTTTTATCATTTTATTGATGGTTTTTAGAAGTCATGAACTCAAGGAGGAGCCTAAAATATATGGGCCTTGCCCAGAATTACAGGGCTTCAGTGAGTCATGTCCCTTCCCTGTGCTGGCTTTACTCCGGAATGTTTTATGAGATGTAATTTACAAGATCCATGTTTTTTCCATTTTAATTGACATATAAGAGGATAATGATTCTTACGATTATAGCACACTTACCTTTAAAAAAGCAGATTGTGTCAGCTGTGAGAAGCACATCAAGGGGCTCAGCATTGGGTTGCATCAAAAGTTATAAGAGGCCATAATATTTTCTTTTTGGGGGAAATTTTTGATCCCGTTAAGTGAATTCAGTACTGTTTATTTCAGTAATTGGAATTACTTACTTGAGCATTTTCTAAATGAAACCAGCTCTCAAAGGAAGTACATTTCAAATGCTTTTCAACACGTACATGAAAGCAAACAGCAGCTTATCAATTTTCTGAATGACTAGTGGCTGTCTAGCACATGGCTGTCCCCAAAAACAAAATTCCTCAAATGATAAGCCTCCCCGAGTGTATGTTCCAGTTTCTTTCTGTCCTGGGTTGGACTGTCCTAGAATTCCTGACTTGCATCTTTTATGAATCATTGTCAATTGATGTAAGAGATGTCCTAAAATGGCTTTGAAAACTTCTTGACGTATGTACTCCTCCCATCCACCTAAAGAAATATATTCCTGTGAGTGAGTGGCATTCATAAAATGACACAAAATTAGATAAGCTCTGTAAATGCCTTGCTTCTAGATAAACATCCCTGGAATTGTATGGTGTACATTTCCCTGGAGCATATCAGGTTTTGACTGATGTTTGTTTTTGTCAAGAATTTGTCGATTTTGAAACATCTCTGGGCTCCCATTTGGGGTTGGTGTGGAACTGCCTTGTGTTGGCAATGTATACAGCCCCATTTCCCAGCAGATGGCCTGGCAAGACACACATGTGGCAAAGAACATGCCAGTTCCTTTCTGCCCAGAAATTTTATCGCCTGTCTTTTGCCTCCCTGATGGCCATTATAGGTTTTTTTGCAACTTCAAAAGCATAATTTTGAAGGTAACTGAGGGAGGCTACTTGAGGGGCCTTTTCTTTTACCTCGTGCCTTCATTTGTAGTACTGACTTTTTTATTTTTTTTTTTAATACTTTAAATTCTAGGGTACATGTGCATAACGTGCAGGTTTGTTACATATGTATACTTGTGCCATGTTGGTGTGCTGCACCCATCAACTCGTCAGCACCCATCAATTCGTCATTTATATCAGGTATAACTCCCAATGCAATCCCTCCCCTCTTCCCCCCCACATAGGCCCCGATGTGTGATGATCCCCTTCCCGAGTCCAAGTGATGTCATTGTTCAGTTCCCACCTATGAGTGAGAACATGTGGTGTTTGGTTTTCTGTTCTTGTGATAGTTTGCCAAGAATGATGGTTTCCAGCTGCATCCATGTCCCTACAAAAAGGACACAAACTCATCCTTTTTTATGGCTGCATAATATTCCATGGTGTATATGTGCCACATTTTCTTAATCCAGTCTGTCACAGATGGACATTTGGGTTGATTCCAAGTCTTTGCTATTGTGAATCGTGCCGCAGTAAACATACGTGTGCATGTGTCTTTATAGCAGCATGATTTATAATCCTTTGGGTATGTACCCAGTAGGGGGATGGCTGGGTCATATGGTACTTAAAAGTCTGTTCTCTTACAGCAGAATAACTGGATTGTGTGAAATGTCTTAGGGTGATAATATTTGATGAAAGTAAAGTTAGAAGACATGTGGGAATTTGCCCTTCACACCTCTTCTGGTTTTTTAAAACTTATTTTTAAACAGTGTACCAGAATACACACACATGCCCCACAAAGTGAGGAATGGTGTTCAGAATGGTTCTTCCAATTTGTAGACTATTTTTGGAACTTCTCTTTTAGAATTAGCCTATAGAAGAGTCTTAACGCTTATAAGCAAACTATGGATGCTCCTTGACTTCTGGTAGGCTTACATTCCAATAAACCTATTAGAAATATGGTAAGCTGAAAATGTATTTAATACACCAAACCTACCAAACTGCATTGCTTAGCCTAGCCTATCTTAAACATGCTCAGAGCACTTACATTAGCCTACAGTTGAACAAAACCATCTAACATAAAGCCTATTTTACAATAGTGTTGAATATCTCATATAACTTATTAAATATTATACTAAAAGTGAAAAGCAAAAGGGTTGTATGCGTGATTGAAGTATGATTTCTATTGAATGTGTGTATTGCTTTCATCCCGTTGTAAAGTTGAAAAGTTATAAGTCAAACCATTGTAAATGAGAAGCTGTCAGTTGTCTCATTATTGTATAATTGTACCTGGTTTTGATGAAAACCCTACTTTGATCACCTTATTTACCAGATTTGAAATCATTGAATCAGTCACAGCACATCAATGCTGGGTGTAATAGTATAAATAATTTAGTTTAACCCCTTAGTTTCTGATGCAAAAGTGATGGTCTGGAGAACTTACTTGACTTGCCGAAGTTTACCAGCAAGTTAGCATATAGCTTCCAACAGAAATCAACTCTAAGTATCATTTGACTATTTATTAAAAATCAAATGTTTTTAAAGAATACATAAATGTCACTATGAAAGATACTAAAAATCAGTCATAGATTCTGAAGATCCTTCTGAAAGCAGCCCAGAAGTCCCTGGGGCTGTGGCAGGACTATTGTAAAACTTGTGTCTTTCATTTAAAGCAGTGTGTAGAGGGAAATTTATAGCACTAAATGCCCACAAGAGAAAGCAGGAAAGATCTAAAATCAACACCCTAACATCACAATTAAAAGAACTAGAGAAGCAAGAGCAAACACATTCAAAAGCTAGCAGAAGGCAACAAATAACTAAGATTAGAGCAGAACTGAAGGATATAGAGACACAAAAAAATCCTTCAAAAAATTAATGAGGCCGGGCGCGGTGGCTCAAGCCTGTAATCCCAGCACTTTGGGAGGCCGAGACGGGCGGATCACGAGGTTAGGAGATCGAGACCATCCTGGCTAACACGGTGAAACCCCGTCTCTACTAAAAATACAAAAACTAGCCGGGCGAGGTGGCGGGCGCCTGTAGTCCCAGCTACTCGGGAGGCTGAGGCAGGAGAATGGCGTAAAACCGGGAGGCGGAGCTTGCAGTGAGCTGAGATCCAGCCACTGCACTCCAGTCCGGGAGACAGAGCGAGACTCCGCCTCAAAAAAAAAAAAAAAAAATTAATGAATCCAGGAGCTGGTTTTTTGAAAAGATCAGCAAAATTGATAGACCGCTAGCAAGACTAATAAAGAAGAATCAAATACAAGCAATAAAAAATGATAAAGGGGATATCACCACCGATCCCACAGAAATACAAACTACCATCAGAGAATACTATAAACACCTCTATGCAAATCAACTAGAAAATCTAGAAGAAATAGATAAATTCCTGGACACATACACCCTCCCAAGACTAAACCAGGTAGATGTTGAATCCCTGAATAGACCAATAACAGGCTCTGAAATTGAGGCAATAATTAATAGCCTACCAACCAAAAAAAGTCCAGAACCAGACAGATTCACAGCTAATTCTACCAGAGATACAAAGAGGAGCTGGTATCATTCCTTCTGAAACTATTCCATTAATAGAAAAAGAGAGAATCCTCCCTAACTCATTGTATGAGGCCAGCATCATCCTGATACCAAAGCCTGGCAGAGACACAATAAAAAAAAGAGAATTTTAGACCTATATGCCTGACGAACATCAATGCGAAAATCCTCAATAAAATACTGGCAAACTGAATCCAACAGCACATCAAAAAGCTTATCCACCACGATCAAGTTGGCTTCATTCCTGGGATGCAAGGTTGGTTCAACATACGCAAATCAATAAACATAATCCATCACATAAACAGAACCAAAGACAAAAATCACATGATTATCTCAGTAGATGCAGAAAAGTCCTTCAACAAAATTCAACAGCCCTTCATATAAAAAATGTCCATAAACTAAGTATTGATGGAACATATCTCAAAATAATAAGAGCTATTTATGACAAACCCACAGTCAATATCATACTGAATGGGCAAAAACTGGAAGCATTCCCTTTGAAAACTGACACAAGACAGGGATGCCCTCTCTCACCACTCCTATTCAACATAGTGTTGGAAATTCTGGCTAGGGCAATCAGACAAGAGAAAGAAATAAAGGGTATTCAGTTAGGAAAAGAAGAAGTCAAATTGTCCCTGCTTGCAGATGACATGATTGTATATTTAGAAAACCCCATTGTCTCAGCCCAAAATCTCCTTAAGCTGATAAGCAACTTCAGCAAAGTCTCAGGATACAAAATCAATGTGCAAAAATCACAAGTATTCCTATACACCAATAACAAACAGAGAGCCAAATCATGAGTGAACTCCCATTCACAATTGCTTCAAAGAGAATAAAACACCTAGGAATCCAACTTACAAGGGATGTGAAGGACCTCTTCAAGGAGAACTACAAACCACTGCTCAACGAAATAAAAGAGTACACAAACAAATGGAAGAACTTTCCATGCTCATGGACAGGAAGAATCAATATCATGAAAATGGCCATACTGCCCAAGGTAATTTATAGATTCAATGCCATCCCCATCAAGCTACCAATGACTTTCTTCACAGAATTGAAAAAAACACTACTTTAAAGTTCATGTGGAACCAAAACAGAGCCCACATTGCCAAGACAATGCTAAGCCAAAAGAACAAAGCTGGAGTCATCATGCTACCTGACTTCCAACTATACTACAAGGCTACAGTAACCAAAACAGCATGGTACTGGTACCAAAACAGAGATATAGACCAATGGAACAGAACAGAGGCCTCAGCAATAACACCACACATCTACAACCATCTGATCTTTGACAAACCTGACAAAAACAAGAAATGGGGAAAGGATTCCCTATTTAATAAATGGTGCTGGGAAAACTGGCTAGCCATGTGTAGAAAGCTGAAATTGGATCCCTTCCTTACACCTTAGACAAAAATTAATTCAAGATGGATTAGAGACTTAAATGTTAGACCTAAAATCATAAAAGCCCTAGAAGAAAAGCTAGGCAATACCATTCAGGACATAGGCATGAGCAAGGACTTCATGACGAAAACACCAAAAGCAATGGCAACAAAACCCAAAATAGACAAATGGATCTAAATAAACTAAAGAGCTTCTGTACAGCAAAAGAAACTACCATCAGAGTGAACAGGCAACCTAAGGAATGGGAGAAAATTTTTACAATCTACCCATCTGACAAAGGGCTAATATCCAGAATCCACAAATAACTTAAATTTACAAGAAAAAATCAAACAACCCCATCAAAAAGTGGGCAAAGGATATGAACAGACACTTTTCAAAAGAAGATATTTATGCAGCCAACAGACACTTGAAATAATGCTCATCATCACTGGTCATCAGAGAAATGCAAATCAAAACCACAATGAGATACCATCTCACACCAGTTAGAATGACAATCATTAAAAATTCAGGAAACAACATGCTGGAGATAACTGGAGAAATAGGAACGCTTTTACACTGTTGGTGGGAGTGTAAACTAGTTCAACCATTGTGGAAGACAGTGTGGCAATTCCTCAAGGATCTAGAACTAGAAATACCATTTGACCCAGCGATCCCATTACTGGATATATACCCAAAGGATTATAAATCATGCTACTGTAAAGACACATGCACACGTATGTTTATTGCAGCACTATTCACAATAGCAAAGACTTGGAACCAACCCAAATGTCCATCAATAATAGACTGGATAAAGAAAATGTGGCACATATACACCATGGAATACTATGCAGCCTTAAAAAAGGATAAGTTCATGTCCTTTGCAGGGACATGGATGAAGCTAGAAACCATCATTCTCAGCAAACTATCGCAAGGATAGAAAACCAAACACTGCATGTTCTCACTCACAGGTGGGAATTGAACAGTGAGAACACTAGGACACAGGGTGGGGAACATCACACACTGGGGCCTGTCGTGGGGTGGGTCTTGGGGAGGGATAGCATTAGGATAAATACCTAACATAAATGACAAATTAATGGGTACAGCAAAGCAACATGGCACATGTATACTATATGTAACAAACATGCACATTGTGCACATGTACCCTAGAACTTAAAGTATATAAAAAATAAAAATGAAATAAAAAATAAATCATGTCTTTGTTTAAAAATAAAGTATCTTCTTATTATATTTTTTTAAAAAAATGTATCTTGGCACAGTGGCTCATGCCTGTAATCCCAGCACTTTGGGAGGCTGAGGCGGGTGGATCACTTGAGGTCAGGAGTTCAAGACCAGCCTGGCCAACATGGTGAAACCCCGTTTCTACTAAAAATAAAAAAATTAGCTGGGCATGGTGGCAGGTGCATGTAATCCCAGCTGCTTGGGAGGCTGAGGCCGGAGAATTGCTTGAACCTGGGAGAAGGAGGTTGCAGTGAGCCAAGATCCTACCACTGCAGTCTAGGCTGGGAGTTTTTCTCTTAAATGTTTCTAGCTATCTTGCTTGTTTAAGAAAACAGGAGGAGGCCGGGCGCGGTGGCTCACGCCTGTCATCCCAGCACTTTGGGAGGCCGAGACGGGCGGATCACGAGGTCAGGAGATCGAGACCATCCTGGCTAACACAGCGAAACCCCGTCTCTACTAAAAATACAAAAAACTAGCCGGGCGAGGTGGCGGGCGCCTGTAGTCCCAGCTACTCGGGAGGCTGAGGCAGGAGAATGGCGTAAACCCCGGAGGCGGAGCTTGCAGTGAGCTGAGATCCGGCCACTGCACTCCAGCCTGGGTGACAGAGCGAGACTCTGTCTCAAAAAAAAAAAAGAAAACAGGAGGAAAAATTATTTTCACCCATTTTTAGAGCATGATTATGTGTGTGGAATTTATATCAATTGTCATGTCTGCCTGCTAAATTTTCTTGGAGTATGCTGAAGTTTTGGCAAAAATTTTGTTGGTGCTGCCAAAGCTATTTGCAGAAAAGCCCAGCTAATTAAAATCCCTACGATGTCGTGACACTTGAAATGAACCAACTTGGACATAAGACAGTAGAAGTTATGTTGATTTTATTCTTAATGGCCATTTTGTTTGCGAAGACCTCAAATTACCTACCTAACTGCATTAATCCCAACATCAAGAATGAAAAACCCAGGTACCAACATGGAATGGTTAACTCTAAAGACCGACTTCAGGCCCATTTATTTGTAAGCTCTCTTGTTCCCCTGTAAGCAGTTTGAGGGCAGGAACCAATCCTCCATGGCTTTGTAGGCCCCACGGTACCTCACAGAATGTCCCATCAGTACATTTTCTGTAAGTCTTATTTGAACAAATGAATGAGAATTTGATCTTGTCTTCTAGGAAATCATTACATCTGAGAGCAGGCTCATAGTGTGCACAAAATGTGAATGCTTTGATTTCTTTTTATTGTGGAGTAGTATCTACTGAACTGACTACTAGGATTGAAATTTCTGTGTGATTATCACTCCTTTGGGTGACACTGTACTGAATGAAATAGGAAGCAATGAACTTCAGGCTCTCACAGAAGAAGGCTAAAGTACTACTTATTCTGTTTGAATTGCAGGAATTGTAAATCTAGTTTTACAATAAAGATGAATTAGGAAAGCTACAAAATACCATAATAAAAATTGAAGTGGGTCCAAAAAATAAATAAGCAGTTTTTAGTGTATAACATAAATCTATCACTAAGGCATACATACATAACTTTTTGTTTTTCTTTTCTCTATATTTTATGTAAAATGGCATTTCTCAGAGTAATGGGGTTTCTTTGAAAATAGAATGGGTAAGTGTGTATATAATGACTCAGCTGGATCAGCTAGGTGGTGATCCTTTTAAACCACTGGCAAAATATCCCTCTCCAGTGAGATCCGTTTTCCCTGCATCTGGTAAGTCTCATGCCCTGGTAAATGCTCACAGCTTGGTTTGCACCACAAACATTCTGTAGCTATAATGCAGTCCAGCTCCTTTACTTTTCTTTGAGTTTTTTTAAAAATTAGTTCTCCTTCCCAACTAGATGGATGTTGGAATCCATCTGATGGAATTTTTGCCAAATACTCACAGCATTTATCAAGTCCATTGGCCTGAGGTTATGTGATAACTTAAGGACTTAGGAGAAAAAACATTTTTTTTTCTGTCATGCAGTTCCTGATGTTTGTCACAGGATAGTAAAAATGTCTCAATTCTTCATTTTTAGATAACAATCAGCAGAGACAGTGGTGAAGATGTAAGCTCCCCCAAACACGGGAAGGAGGACCCAGACAACATGCCTCATGTGGGTGGCAACACTTGGGCTGGCGGAACAGGTTGGTGGCACCAGCATTTTCCTGAGTCAGCCTTCCCGAGGTTTCCCAAGCCCATTAGGCCAGCACAGCGCCCCTGAGAAGACTCAGAGACTGGCTTTCCTTCTCAGCCTCCCTCATTACTCAGTTGGATTGTTGTCTTGCCCTCTACCCCAGCATGACATCAAGGCATGCGAAGAGCCTGGCATTTGGAGTCCCACAGGCTCTGCCACCCTGTGACCTAAGAGCATGCTGACCCTCCTGGAGTTGCTTCATCAGTCAAAGGGGGATAGTGTGAACCACCTTAAGTTGTGGTGAGGATTAAATGAGATTACAATTGTTAAGCACTGAGCACTATGCCTGGCATAAAGAGTATTTTCACTAAAGTGTTAATCCCTTCTTTCAAATTCCATGACCTTGGGATCATGCCAGAAATCCACAGTAAATTCTTTCTTGAGCAACTGACTTTGAAAAGAAATGGTCCTTGTCTTCCACGTCTTAGAAGTATGTTGAGGGTGCAAGATTTCGAGATAAGGCTGGTTGCAGTCTAAACCGATGGCTGACTCCTTCCTCTTGGCTGCCCAACTAGGGCATTGTTCCCAGGACTGCCGTCTTCCTTTTTCCTCTGCGGCAGCTGGAGCAGACACATCTGCGAGGCCACAGGAATAGGGCCAGACTGTGTGCGCACTGTCTGAGCTTATCTCACCGTGAGGAGTGCTGGCAGGAGCTCTGTACTTCACCTTCCTTGGGATGGTCTGTGCCTCTTGGCCTTGACAGCCTCGGGAGGAAATGGGTTTCTCTGCTGAGACAATGTGCTATCAAATAGGCCTGTGGACTTCTTGCCTACTCTGTTTATTCATCAAGCATCAGCTTTAAAGTAAGGCTATTTTTAGAAATGTCCTTTGATCTGGAAGTGAGTGTCAAGCCAACAAGATTTAATCCATATGGAATGCATTGTGGAACGAGCCAGCCAGATGTGGTTTCCCAGCAGTGGACTACTCTGGGGGAGAAGTTCCTATTTGTTACCAAACTTGAATTTACTAGCTCACGTATCTGTCCAGACTGAGGCTACATTTGTTTCACCTGGCTTTTAGTTTTCAATTGATCAAGGCTCCTTGGCTTCAATTTCTCTTTTTCTCTCTGCCATTCTTTTCCCTCAGAATTCTTTTCTTTGAAGTGAGCTCTGGCCCAACAAGTCATCTGATTCCCCTTTCTTCATCAATGCTCCTCCCTTGCCCACCCTCCCCATTATCTTCTGAACGGGTGTCCAGCTTAGCTTTAAGACTATGCCCTCCAGTCTTAGAACCTCTGGTAAGCGTATTCATTTAAATAGTACAAATTAAAGGCTCTGGGAAGTGGAGATCATGAAGAGCACCACATGCTCCACCCCAGTGCAACTTTCCCCAGGGCCCTGTGACTCATGTGTCCAGTCACTCACACCAGCTTCTGATGTTTCCACCACTTTCTCCCTTTCACCAGAATGATAACATCTCAGCACCTAGGAAACTTTCAGCTCAAATTCATGATGCACCCATACTCAGGATACCCTGCTGTAGGAAAGGAGTTAGATCCCAGAAACACCTTTTCCTCCTATAGCTCATTGTCACTGTCCAGTTACTGCACCCCTCCGCCTATTGGCTGGCCATGAGTAAGAAATGGGAGTCACACACATCCCAGAAGGAATTTTCCACCACCCATTTCTAAATAAAAGTGAAATGTGTTCCAATCAAAAGATTAAAGTAGTGTAATTAATGGGCAGTTCTCATGGTATTTCCCAAAAAGGAAATGACCTACCTAGACTTTCAGAAGGGGAGCAGTTCATATTGAGTTTTTGGTTTTAGTTTTATTAGACCAGTTAAAGCTCAGTGGTGAGGTGGGGGTGGGGGTGGGGGTGGTGATGGTGAAAGAAAAATGTAATATAATTTACCCTAAGTCTAAAAGCCTTCAAACTTTCCACTTTATGAAACTAGAAATTGCCTAATTCTACATAACTAGGCTTTGTTTTATAATAATAAAAGCAGTCCGTTATATACCTTTTATGATGTGCCAGATACTGCTGTAAGCATTTTAGCTTCATGCCAATCCCATGAAGTAAATAATATTAGTATCCCCACTTTATAGAGAGGAGCCTGAGACACAGAGAAGTTAAGTAATTCCCCAAAGATAAATGGCTGGTGGGTTGGAACTAGAATTCAAACCCAAGCAGTCTGGTTTAACTATATCATAATATACTCTACAATAGCAGCGTATTATAATATACCGTACTGTACTTACTATACTGCCCCTCCAATATTGGATTCTCTTCTAAGTTCTCAATTTACATGTGAATAAACAAAAGAAACGGGTTACTAGTATTCTAATCTACCCCTAAATAGGGTTAACAAGCTTATAGCCCAAAGGCCAAATCTAGCCAACAGATGTATTTTTTTCTTCTGGTCCATGTAGTGTTTTAAAGTAATTTCAATTTGGATATATTTAGACAAGGTAAATCCTCTCTAAGTTAGTCAGTGTCCCTACCACTTTTTATCATATGACCTACCTGGCCTTACAGGCATTTACAATATGAACAGTTCATACAATGTTATGTTATAAAGTGTAATAGGTATATGTAATATGTATTATGTATTATGTGAACTTGAGTTTCTATTGAAAGACTGTTCTAAAGCTGGTGGTGTTTATGTTATATACTGTTCAAACCAAAAGTCAAAGTTGGTGTAATAATTGGCTTCTAATCTTGGCTAAGCCAGTGATATCAGGTCATGAATACTTAGCCTCTCTGTGCATTATTTTTATAACTTGCAAAGCAGAAAAAAACAGTATTTATAGCCTGACTGTCCAGGTATTTTAAGGAAAACTAAGGTAATACCTGAGGGAAGGGAACAGTTGTACATTTAATTAGGAAATATATACTAAGGATCTATTGATATTCAAACCACTCTTACAGGTGTGGTAGTACAAAAATAAATAAAATACCTCATCTATCATATAGTTGGTGAGAAAAATAAATATGAAAGGATAACAAATAGTACACAAGAGTATGAATCCCTATGAGGCAGCAGCATTAGCTAAAGTGTCGTAGAAGTTGGAGTAAGCCTTGATATATAGGTAGTATTTGAATGGATGGGGAAAAGGAAAAACATCCTAAACAGGAGAATACATCTTTTTCCAGAAGAAGGTAATTTGACTGTTTAATTACTAGTTAAGTACAGTTAATATCCTCCACAAGCCTGTCCTAAAACCATGACCCAACTTTTGTTCTGTGGTCAAGTTCAGCTTTATCATCCGAATTTCCATATTTTCCTTCCAGGGGGAAGAGACACGGCAGGCCTGGGTGGCAAAGGAGGCCCTTACCGGCTGGATGCAGGCCATACGGTGTACCAGGTCTCTCAGGCTGAGAAAGATGCAGTTCCTGAGGAGGTCAAGAGAGCTGCTAGAGAGATGGGCCAGAGAGCATTCCAGCAGAGGTCAGTGTTCCCATCGCGTTTAGAGCAGCACTACTGTTATGGTGAAATGTCACGGTGGACTGTGGGGAAACCTAGATTTGTGTGCGTTTTCACCTCATGCAGCAACTCGGACCTCAAACTGAAGTCCACGGCCATCCCCATCCCTAACTGAAACAGCCAAATAAACAAAATCCCCCGTTCTTTCTACTCGGGCTCCTTAAAATCTAAAGCTCAAATCACCCCGTCCATGCCTATCTGTTCCTAGGCAACATAGGGAATTCAGGTAAGTCTACACGGTGGTCCCTTCCTGCCCTCAGAAATCTTGCAGATTAGTGTGGAGACAGGACAAGGGAACACACACACACACACACACACACACACACACATACACACACACAGAGAGAGTTAAGTGTTAAAGTCATAGGGTGCAGAGGTTGTCCCCTCCAGCAGTGCAGAGAAAGGCAAGTTTAGTGGGCTGCTTGAGGTGCGGCCAGAGCTCAGCTAGGATTTAGAGATGGGAAGAGAAGAGCTAGAATATTCCAGAAAGGGAAAACAAAATGAGCAGAGGCACCAGTGCAGGATGAGTACAGTGTCTATGGCAGAGAGAGGCAGCTTGCCCGTGTAGGATAATGAGTACCAGCTCGGGAGGAGGGACAGTGAGTTTGAATGGGGAGGCCTCATCAGTGAGTAGAGGCCTTAATATAGGCCAATGAGCCTGTGGCCCTCGGACATTCCCCAGCTGTTCTGGGCCACTACAATTGGAGCCATTTAAAAAATAAGAAGAATCCACATGATGTTACCCTAGACATCCACATGTGTACTTCAGCTAAAAGTGAAAAATACCAAAGAACCACCAATATTTCCTTTCAGATTCCAGGACCTGGTAATAGTTTGGGAAGCAGATTTACATTTTTGTGCTGCAAGAGAGGAGCTGGGCGCAGTTAGAAAAAAGCATGCTAAAGTGTGTGAGTTATGAAATTCCTCCCACGTAGAACATCTGGTATTACATTACATGCTGTGCTTCCACATCCTGCAAGTAAACAGTACAGGACAATAGAGACAAGAATGCAGGCCCTGCCGCCACACCCTCAGGAAAGCCTGCCCGTTCAGACCCTCCGGGTTCAGGGTTCAGCAGGTAAATAACACACTTGATGCTAGAGGCAAGAGTGTTGCTCCCAGCCCTTCTGCTGGCTTCCCTGGTGACTGTTGACAGTTTATCTGTCCTCTTTGTGCCTGAATTTGCTCTTCTGGAAATAAAATTCACTCTCCCTTTCGCCCAGGGAGGTTATGAGAACAAGTAACTATGTTAGGAATGAAAGTGTTTAAACCTTTCAAAAAAGGTAGAGAATAGTGTAGTGAACGGTCTTGTTAGAATGAAAGTTCTCTACATTTCTTATGAATTATAAAGTATGCATTTAGGAAAAGAACTAAACAGTTGGACATGTGTCATTCTCCCCTCCCCAGTTAATGAGTTCCTATTGTTGCCACCCTTAAAAGCTGCCAAGTAATTATTCAGTCTAAATTTTTGCCCCAGTGGACAGGTAGATAGAGTGTTCTGGCACACATGGTTCACAGGGAGGCAGAAAGGTAACAGTGCTTGTACCTCCTTCTCCTGTTGCCATAATAGGAGTAAGGAGTGTGGTTCTGTTAAAGACAATTGCCCTACAGAGGAAGAAGTCAAGGGGCATCTGTGCCATAACACAAATGAATTTAATGGATGTAAGAGAGGACAGAGAGGACATGGGGAAGGGATGAGGAAAATATACACATCTAGTAAAGGCTGCAGAGAAGAGTCGCAGTTGAAGTAAAAGAGAATACCATAAGGTGGTTGAAAGACAGAGGAGTTGGGCAAGGGTGTGAGAAATGAGAGAAAGAAATAGAAACACATGGAGATCCTGAGAAAGATGGGGCACAGCAAAACACCAAGAGAAAGATGTTGCTTTCTATTTTCATGTAGAAATGGAACTTTCATCCCATTTGGTGAGTATTTCATTTAATGCTGCTGAAAATTTTTCAACTTTTTATTAGGAACTTTTCAAACATAAAAGTTGAGAAGAACATATAATGAATGCTATGGACCCGACCCCCCAACTTCAAGAAGAAAAATCTGGCTCCACTCCTAGTCTTCTCTGCTGGCTTGTTTTGAAGCTAATCCAAGACTTCTGTCATTTCATTGTAAATATTTCCAAGTGTATCTCCATAATATAAAAACAAAAAAATACCAACTCACAATACTGTTATTAAATCTTTAATAAGTAATAATTCTTCACTATCATCAAATAATAAGTTTTAAAACAATTTTGCCACTTACGCATATGCAGAATGAGGTCAGTTCCCACCATTGATCCTTTTATGGCATCCTGTACCTTTTCTCCATAACTCTTATCACTGTTTCCCATTATGTGATTTGTGAATAGTTGATTATCTCTCCACTGACTATAAGTTTCTGGGGGGCAGGCATCCGTGTGTTTTGTGCTCTAGTGTAACCCCAGGACCTACACCCAGAACCTGGTATGTAGCAAACCTTCATATGTATTTGTGGAATGAATGATACACACATGCATACAAGTAATGGAATCATCCTTTAGTACTTAATTCAGAGACTGACTGAAACTAGGCAGTCCTAGCTATGAGCCAGAAAGTTTGTGCTAGTGCCTTGGAGAGCCTGATGCTGCTAAGTGGGTTCCTGACATCATCAACACAGCATTTTGATAGCATCTATGTGTATCTGGTTTTAAGCTAGATACCAGCCCCTACATATCAAGGATATTTTAACTCAGGCAGACTAACAAAGAGAGACAAGCATAAAACGTGAATAAAATAGAACAGAAACATTATACCAGTGAAAAGCAAATGAAATAAACAGTGAGGTACATGTATACACTTAGAAAAAGCATTTAGGGTGGGCACCAGCTGTGGAGATTGCATCCACTACCATTTGCAAAATTAATCAGCCTCACACAGTGGATCTAAGCTTATGTTTGTTTTCCTTATATTGATTCAAAATTATAGTATTTAAGTCTGACCTATAAGAAAAAGTAAAATGAGAACTAAAATTCCCAGACTCTTACGTAACAATAAATACACCCTTTAAAAATATACTGTGCCAACAAAATGCAGTTAGTCCACATAGATTACTAGGATGTGAAGCAGCTGTGCCCTGCAGTTTTGATCAGGGTTAAAGAAGCAGAAAGATATATTTCCAGCTAGTTTTGTGGGCTTGAGAGTATTAGCAATGGGTACCTCATTTGGTCCAGAGGCTAAAATTTCTCTTTTCTTTCTACGTCCCCTGCTTCAGTCATCATCTTTCAAATTTTATCAGCTTTGATTGCCTTGTAGGTGAGCTTTCTGAAAACTGACACAATCTGGAATATGGTTTCCAGATTTCTTCATAATTAAAACAGCATGTGGTATGTTTTGGGTGCAACATGATCGCACCAGTGGTAGCCCTATAACTGGAGCTAATTCTGATCACTGCACAGACCAGTCTGCTCGAGGTGGCTTATCAAATGGCTAGCTCCTTCCTTGATATGTATGTGTGTATGTACATATGTGTTTTTATATGTGTATATATGTTTGTATTTACGTATACACCTACAACCCATACCTCCAACATTGCATGTGCGCACACCCACACACACACAGTAGTTTAGAAAATTGTGTTGTGGTTAGGCTTTTGAGATATATGTTCATTATTCCCTGTCCTAATATCAGTACCTTTTATATTTATAGAAATATGTGATTAAATTAGCGCATTATGGATACGGCACTGTAAAACCCAAGAGAGGTCACCCAGCAAATGAACTTTCTACTTACAGTTAGGTTAAGTTGCTGCATTTTAAATAATCCTGAGTTGTATTTTTATTTCAGCCATTCAGTTCATTTTGAGCATCCATTATATGTTAGGTACTATGCTATATATATATTTTTTTTTCTCTCTCTCTCTCCTCCATCCCCTCCTCACCCCAAGGACAGCTGTGTCTACATTTGTTTCTAATCAGTGCTTATCTCCCTTCTTTGAGAAGAAGCATATTGACATACACACACACAGACCAGTTTAGGTATGAAGGGGTAAGTGGCATGTCCTGCATTGTTCATGGTGCCCAGCTTCTTTCAGCTTTGATACTTGAGACATAACTTAATCTAATAAAAAGTCATAGAGAGATTTCAGAGACTTCCAGAAACTAAATACAGGAGGTATTGTCAGGAGGTCAAGTCCTATACACATATTTCTTTTTATTCTTCAGGACTGAGAGTTAATTAGATTTAGAAAGGCACCTTGGCATGTCACCTCAAGATACAACCATTCAGATATTATAGTGGCCTCGTCTGTATTTACCTTTTACTAGTCAGTATTTTCAAAGAGCCATCCAGCAGCACTTATTGAGTGCCACTGTGTGCCAGGTATTGTGGTAGGTACTGGAAGTTCAATGCAAAAATAAAACATGGTCCTTCTCCCTGAGGAATAGAATAGAAAACATCAGAGTACATCCCATGTAATAAAATTGTCATTAAATTTTTGTTTCAGTTATCCTCTATACATACATGCATTTGTGTTTACAAGATCTCAATGTAAAACCTTTCCTACTATGGAAAGAAAAATTTGAAAACACCGTAAGAGAGGGCAACAGGCCTATCTATTAAAGCAATAAAGTATGCAAGTTTCATGGTAGATGTCTGTATAGGGCACATGAAGAGGGAATGGCCAGCTTTATGCAAGGGCTCAAGCAAGACTTCAAAAAGGATGTAGCCTTTGAGCTAGATCTTGAAACCTAAGTTGGTATTATCCAGTGGGGTGATAGGGCAGGAATGCCAGTCTACCCCGCGGTAGTCTAGGCCTAGCATTACGTAATTGTAATAAGCTTCTAGAGCTCTCCCCCATGGTGAATGGATTTTTCCCAGTGCCCAACCTGACAGGGAAGAATAGAGAACATTTATTCTCATTCAGTATTTGAGGTTTCTGTTTTAGCTCAAGGTGATAAAAAATACACATTAGATAAGAGTTTCTGCTATACACCTAGGATTCATATCTCCAACATTGCATGCATATACACACACACCAGTTTAGAAGATTATGTTATGCTTGGGCTTTTGAGATTTGCCCTTATTATTCTTTGTCCTAGTATCAGTACCTTTAATGTTAATAGAAATTTATAGAAATGTGTATTGTGGATTGTGGATTGTGGATATAACACTGTAAAACCCGAGAGGTCACTCTTTGAATGAACTTTCTACTGACTGTTTAAGATGCTGCATTTTAAGTAATGCTGAGTTGTATTTTTATTTCAGCCATTCATTTCTATTTATTCTGAGCACCCATTATATGTTAGTTCCATGCTAGGCACTGTAAAGATAAAGCTGAGAAAGACTCAGCCCTTATCTAAAGGAGCATAGAGACTAGTTGGGGAGACGGAAGGCAGATAGTTGCATGGAGAGCAAATTCTCTGAGGGAAGAATGAAGTGACTTAAGAGCACAGAAGAGAGACCTGGGGGTCAGAGCAGGCTTCCTGGAGGAGGCAATCATTGACTTGAGTCTTGAAGAGTAAGTGGGAGTTAGTAGGCAAAGTCAGGGGAAGGACACTCCAAGTGGGAGAGAAGCACTTGCAGGGCATGTAATGTGTATAGGGAGCTTCCAGTGTGCTGGTGGGGCTTCAGTGAAGCAAATGATAAAAACTGATAAAAAGGAGCAGCATACTGGGAAGACAGAATTTCAAAGCTACAGTAATATTAAAATACAATTGTCCTGTCTAGATTACACTGTCAGCGATTTTAGAAAACTCTCACATAGGACTACAGAGCAGCACATTCACTTACGTTCTTTAGGCTTGAACTGTTACCTTGGTCAACCAAATACATGATCTCAATCTTAAAAAGCAACCCATGGGAACCCTCTTAGGAATCTGCCACATGAACTGATTGGCTGCAAACATCACAGTATGGCTTTGGGATATAGCAATGGTGTACCACAAAGCCAATTCATACTGGCTCATGAGAGCCAATGGTGCACATTTTTTTGTAACTCACTGTTCATAGCTTGTAACTGATCATGGTGGCAATATTTACATCATGGAAATCAGCAAACACTATAAATCTAGGACTTTTTTCTTGTCCTAGTTTGTTAACCATTTACTAGCACACTATTGGATGTTACCTTCTTTGAATATGGAAGCATAGCTGGAGACATCGCTTCTTGCCTTTTCTCATTAACATGAATCTGAGTTTCCAAGAAGTTTGCTACAGTTCTAGCAGGAGGTGAATGAAAGTAAAAACCCACATTTATGTGATTTAAGCTGTTAACTTTTTATACTCCTCTGGTTTCAGGCTAAAGGAGATCCAAATGAGTGAATACGATGCTGCAACCTATGAAAGGTTTTCAGGTGCTGTTCGGCGACAGGTGCACTCCCTCCGAATCATCCTGGATAATTTACAGGTAATCGTCTACTTATGGACCAAGAAAATAACCTGGGTCCAAACCTGGACACATGCCTAAAGTCTTGGAGAAAATTATCTGAACCCTAATTAGCCAGTCCAAAAAAATGTATCGGTGTGAAAATGTCTGCATAAAACTGGACTATCCCATGGCTTTCTTTTTTGAAAGAAAGCCATGGTATGTATTCTCTATGTCCCCGGCTCCTCCTCCTTCTGCTCTCCCCTTGCTCTCACATTGCCTGCCCTTTTGTAGTCACAAAACTCTCAATGCTGAGGAACCAGTTAGTACTGCTACTGCTCCTGAAAATATTAAGACACTTCAGTATTTCCTAAGCATGACTATTGTTTGGAGATTTCACATTAGAAATTGTGCTCTGGTCAATTTACACAAATAATTTAGGAGGGGCTGAGTGTTCCTTAAAATCACAAACAAAATCAGATTATTTTGTCTAAAGAGAAAGCAAAGCCTCATTTCAGGGCAAAGGGAGAAGATCTAAAACGAGAAAATAGGCTTCACTGATACCAAGAAAGAGTTTTAAGATATAGGAAAGAAGATAAAAGCAATTTAATCCTTGAGTAAGTAGCTAAAATAGATGTAGAACTTCCGTCTTTAGAAATCTTTACAAACAATACCAGCATTATAATAATAGCAAGCATTTACTGAGAATTTACCATGCACCAGGCATTCTACTAGGTGCTTTATATTGTCGTCGTCACCAAGATCACCTCCATCATGATTGTCATCCTCTGCAGCCAGACAGCCTGGGTTCTATAAAATGGGAATGACAGATAATAGTGTGTTAGTGAAGAACTCTGATGATATACATAAACAGTGCCTACTATGCAGCATTCTCTACAGAAGGATTCGCTTCATTGTTACCTTCATTGTACTTGCTAAGATTTATCAGCCTGGATTACAGGCCAGGTACCCAGTCAGGTACTTTACATTCACTGTGTTATTTAATCTCTACAGAAACCAGTATGTATAATTTTCTACATTTAATAGATGAGGAAACATACATTGTGTCAATTCTCATAATCCTGTGAATATTGGTCCCATTTTTGCCATCTTTTGCCCCCATTTTGTAAATGAGAGACCTGAAGATTAGAAAGATGGTGTAACCTGTCCTGGGCTATATGGCTAGCGAGGCAGGCATCTGGGCCCAAAGCTCAGTTCATTGTTTTTTGTTAGGGTCTCTGTTCTCTTCTTCCAATTCAACAATTCCATAAAAAGTATATTCTTACGTATACTCATAAAACATTTTGCATCATTATCCAAATGCCAGCACAGCATTTTTCAAGTGTTTTCCTTATTGAATCTTTATTTTTATTCCATAGGGGAGGTATTCTCTGGTGGACCTTCTAGTCCTCAATTGAGGAAGATAGGGCTGGTTTAAAACATAGCTACTGGCCAAGCATGGACATGGCCTTGTGTAGAATATGGAACTTTAGATTGAAAACAAAGCCATGAACCTTTGGTTTGGTTCCATTTTGCCATCTTCTGCCAGTCCTGTGTGGCTCTGATTGACTAATATCTTCCAGCTGTTTTGAGGTTGCTATGTAATCCAAGTAACCATGGGTGTTTCCTTGGTGAACAGCACAAAGTTTGGCCAGGAACTAGCAAATCATCACTTGAGATGACTTTCCAAAGCACAGCCTCAGGCCCACTCATTGATTCCAGGTGGGATTTGAGGAGCAGGAAATGCCGTTGCCACCCATGTTAATGTCTGCTTTAACATGTGCCTGTGTTGCAGTACATGTCTTTCTTCTCGATTAAGATAGCTATCACCAGTGACTTTTCTTGGCTTCTTTGAGTTATTGTACCTTTTCCCTTTTGCGAATCGATCACATGAGTCTTCTCATCAGTCCATAAATACTTCAATTATACTTGGTTCAGAATCTCAGTCTCCTATTGCAGCATGCATGCTCTAACAAAAGAAAACATCCCATTCTTACAAAAAACCACTTGATTTTAATCATATCTTCTCTCCAATGTTTTTCTGATCTATAATCATAATTTCATTCTCAGGCTAAACTAAATTAAACTTTCTCTGATTGCTTTGGCTAGCATGATATCTCCATGAACCAATGATTATGTTCCTATTTTCCCCTGTGGTGTTTCACACTAAGCTTTTGTTCAGATAAACTGTGCTCTGAACACTGATTGTGTGGCACGCACTGTGCTTGGCACTGAGGGCACAGAGATTGATAAGATAGTGTCCCTGGACTAAGAAAATTCTGGGCTTGAGAGGCAGAGAAGACAGACACCTAAAGAGATCATTCCATTTAATATGGTAAGTACCTAGGTAGAGGGAGGCTTAGAATGTGGTGGAGCTCAGAAGAAATGGATTCAAGGATAGATTGGGAGGTAGGGGTACATGAACTGAGCCTTGAGGGACACACAAGTATTAACCAGACAGAGAAGGGTGGAAACAACGCCCCAGCAGAGGGCACAGCACAGACAGATGCGTGACACTGTGCGGTCTCAGGCATGAGCTAAGAGCTGGTTCTGTCTTCTCTCGGAAGTTTTATAGCCTTGGAGGAGGAAGTTTCAGAGACAAGAGAGGTGGAAGTCAGGAGATTAAATCATAAAACAGTATCAGTTATTTGGGTGAGAAGTGATAGGAACTTGAACCAGGGTAATTGAAATGAAAATGGAAAGAATGAGACAAATTCAAGAAGCAGTTTGGAGATAGGAGAAAAAGACAAGTGACACTGAATGTGGGGGAAGGGAAATGGGAGGTTTTCAAGCCCTGGAGGACAGAAATAGGGGACACAGGAAGAAGACAGACTTGTGAAGAAGGCAAATGTTTGCTTTGGATGTTATGATATGTTTTCTCACTATTGGGACGCCTATGTAAAAATATCAAACATGATGTTTAAAGTTTTCAAAACCTGAATTTGGAGTTCAGGGGCAAGGTAAGGACTAGATAGGGTTTCATGTTTATATGGATATTTATATATGTATTTTTGTGGTCATCTGAATAGAGGGACAGCCCAAGCCAAGGGAAGATATGTCAACTAAGGCAAGAGTGTAGAGCAAAGACAGGGGAAGGGTGAGAACAGCCGTGTCAAGGAATGTCTGCATGTCACAGGAGAGCAGCAAAGTGCCAGTTACTCTTTCTTAGCACATTATGAATGGCTCATCACTCAAGACATGGTGTCAGTGGCCATGAGAGGACAACTTCATCCAGGTGCAGCCTAGAAATATAGTCCTAACTTCTGGGCTGCATGGCTATGGGCATCTCTAACCCAGTCTTTGCTAGGTGACCATTACAGTTATTTAAATAGTCAAAAGCTTTACACATTGAAAACCCAACATGTCAGGAGAAATTAATGAAGAGGGCTAGTGACATGCAAACAGCTTTGAAGAATTTTTGCTAAATATAGTTTGATGGAACCCCTCTCAAAGACAACTTGAAAACCTTCCTGAGAAATAGCATTATTCATGAGTAACTGCATGAGAGCTAACAGAATGTCACTAACATCCCTTGACTGGAAAGGCAGGGAAAAGGAGAAAGAGCCCTAGAGCTGGTGAGAAGCAGATCACTTGACCTCCATTTTGTCACTGCCATGCAACAGCGTTTGAAAGCAGCAGCGCTAGGGAGACATGGTTGCGGGGAGGTCTAGGTTTCACGCAGTGGCTACAAGCAGGAAGCTGAAAGGGGAATAGCCCTGGGAAAAAGGCCAGACCAGCCCCAACTTATACTTGGCTTGAAGACTAAATCACAAAGGAGCCAAATGCCCAAAGTTGGCCCCATTGCAATGGCTTTTGCAAACAAAATAAGAAATGATGTGGTGATGAAGTTCTCATGCCGGGACTGTCCGCAGTTTCGATTCCTTCCCTGCTGAATTCTTGAGCTGGCATTGTAGATTTAGTTCAACCAGTTTAAAATCTCTCAAGGAGAATTCTAGTAGAAACTAAGTGGAAAGTGAATGCAGCGAAGGAGCATCTGTCCAATCTGTTCCTGAACAGTTTTGTATCTCATCATTTGAGAATAAGGACACAGAAAACATAAAATAACATGGAATGTATGAAAAGCTTACGTATTGAGGTGGAATAGCAAGCATTTAAGATATAGAAGATGCTGCTGGGATAGAATATTCTTCAGAAAACATAAAATGTTTAGAAAACATCTGCTTTGTGTTCTCACAATTCAAAGAAAATTGAAGTACGTGAAATAAGATATAAATTGAAAAGTATCTGGCTAAGAAGCAAGCCGAAATAATAAGGGAATTGAGTGCAATAAGGAAAGATAAGAAAACTAAAAGTGCACTGCCAAAACTCAAATCTACATGAAAAGTAGAAAGAACAGACTCCATCCAGTCCTAAATCTAAGTACTAATATGAACAAAAAACTTGAAAAGTTATCCAGAGGAAATAAAGAGGTAAAAACCGTAAGAAAGCTACTTAGTAAAAACAAAGTAGAGAGCTGACATATAGAGCCCTGAGTCATCCCAACAAATAGAACAGTACATGAAACATGGTAAGTGCTTAGTAAACATATGCTGAATGAACAAATGATATCCCCATAGAAGAGGCCACTGAAAAATATTCATAAACAGTAACCAAAGTAGTAACAAAACCGCACCGACCTGAAGAAAGGCCTAAGTCTGTGAATCAAAGGGACTTTGCAAAGTACCATGCAGAATTAATCAAAGAGAGAAGCACCTCAACACAGCCTCATGGAATTTTAACATTTCAAAAATAAAGAAAATATCCTAAAAGCAGAGAAGCAGACAAAAAACAAGCTATTGTTAGAGAAAGAAAAATTAATCTTACATTAGTTGTCCCTAAAACCTTGGATGCCACGGGATAGAGGAACAAAGTCTGCAGAATTTTGAAGAGACAGTTCCTGTGACCCGCGAGTGCTGTGCACAGCCGAAGTACAAAGTGACAGATAGTTGCAGATATTCAGAGGCTTAAAATGTCTCTTAAGTAACCTTTTAAAAAATAACTTTGAAATAAATATATATATTTGTATAAATAGTCAATTAAGAGAGGAATAAAAATTCCTTAAGAATGGGAGCCTTGTGATATAAAAGGACCAGTAATGAGCATTAGAAGCAGTTCAGCACAAAATCAGGTCTAAATAATTGTGGTAAATCTATTTTTTAAAAACTCAAATACCAAGAATCATTCTTTTTAAAGGTATACCATATTAAAAATTGTGAATTTAATAATAAACAAGGCCTAAATTCTCACATTATTTTTAAAACTAAACAAAAATCAAGAAGATTTTTGGTTAATTCTGTCGGTTTTGGTCAGTTAAATTGGCATAGAGGAGGAATAGAAGAGAGTAAAAGTATAACAATTGATGTTGCATATGGGAGAGGCAAATACCCTCATTCCTGAAAATCATTAGAGAAATATAAAGTTCCATCATGCTTTTTAAAGACTTAAAGTTAACCATGCTGGTTCTTTCTAATATAGTTCTTACAAATGACAACATATTTTATAAAAATTCCTCTGATTGCTGTGTGAAGAGGGAACTGCACAGGAAAAATCACTTTGGAAAACTTTTTCAAACTGAAGGAAGGAGACCAGTTAGGAGGCTGCTGCAGTGGTCTAGAGGAGAGAAAATGAGGACAGGACTAAGGCTAGGCATGGAGATGGTAAGAGATGGTCAGATACTGCCAGGAGTTGAGAGGATTTGCCCATGGATTGGGTGTGGGTGAAAGGGAGTCAAAGGTGACTCCTCAGTGTGGGGCCTGAACAACTGGAAGAGTGGGGTTGGCCCTTGCCCTTCACTGAGATGGGGGAGGACTTAGACAGAACAGGTTTTCTAGGGTGGAATCCAGGGTTGAGTTTTAAACTTGTTAAGTATAAGATTCCTGTTATGTTTGCACACCGAGATGTGCACTTCCCAGCTCCTTTAAATTACAAAATATTTAATTCTTGAAGGAAAGACCTGAAATAATTTTAGTTCATAAAAAGTGACTATAGACAGTATAGTGTAACTCAACATAATGATTTAGTTCCACATCAGCATCCAAGAATATAAACTCTTCTAATGAGAATCACCATAGATGATTCACCATTTTCCCTTGCAATGAGATATTACTTCAAAAAACGGGAATCGCTTGGAATAAGGCACATATCTTCTCTTTTCTTTCACTATTTAGAGCACCTAGGAACCTACGCAGATATTTAGTAAAATATTTTTAATAGCTATGCCAGTATGTTGAGAACCACAAAATAAAATTTTGTGGTTTCCACTGATTAATAGTTTATTATCTTATAAATTTAATATAAAAGTTTTCCTTAATCCAGTAATTATTTGTTTGAGTTATACACATTTGTAGCATAAAAATATGTGTTGGTTGAGCATGAAGAGATGTTAAAATGAGAGCTAATGTTTAATAAGAGAATCGCTGTTCACAGATATCCTCTAACATCATTTACAGTTATTAATTCACCCAACAAATACTTCTTGATGATCTTTTGTAGGCTTTATTCTGTAGAATGTATACACTCTCTGTAAGAATTGCTACTTAAGTCTTTCTGTTCTCTTCATTAAACAAATTTGGAAGGACTAATATAAAATTGGCTTGATTATAGAGTTTGTAGGTTCAAAAAAAAAGTCTTGATTAATCATAACCCAAATAAGTAAAGACATAAGATTAATCAGAATGATTTCAGTGCTGAAATCATTAGACAAAGTGTCACAAACCACAAGATGATTGGTTTTTGTCAAGTTTATTTATTCTGTCTTTAGTGCTACAGGTGTGTGTGTGTGTGTGTGTGTGTGTGTGTGTGTGTGTGTGTGTGTG
>NC_045455.1:75118242-75153138 GCF_002776525.5 Piliocolobus tephrosceles
GTGTGTGTGTGTGTGTGTGTGTGTGTGTGTGTGTGTGTGTGTGTGTGTACGTATTTTCTGGTTAACCAAGTATTTCCTGGAAAATGAATTAACCAGAATACATCATTCTCTGAGTATTTCAGTGAGTTTAAGTATTCTTTATGTGAAAGTAATAAAATTCTATTTCTTTTTCAGAATATCTGTAACATAGAAGTTTTACTAATGCACCCTCACTTTATATATAATGAACTCTCATTAGTGTGAATTTATGTATAAGACAAAACAGATGGACATATTTACAGGGATACTTTACTTCATGCAATAGGAATACATAACAAAGAACATGTTTGGCCTTTTATTATAAACAAAAGTATATATTTAAATGCAGTAGGGACTTACTATTTCAAGAAGTATTTCACTAAGTCTCATAAAATACAGAAGCCTTTATATACACAGTCCAAAACAGTAAATATTTTTATTCAGCCTTCAGTAACTTTCTAAAGAGCTCCCCCTCCAGCCCATTGCCCCCAAGAGCATTCATTCTGACAGGCCTCTTCCTGTTTTAAGTTTCCAAGTATTGTGGACTGGCGAGAGGATAGAAAATCAAATTTCTACCCATATTTACGTGCAAGTTACATACTTGAAAACTAATGAACAGTGCTACTATTATAAAAATGCCTTTGTGCCTAACAGTTTTGACTCAAAAGGCTGATACATATGTTTACTTCTCAAAAACAAAAACTACTGGTTCATGTTCCTAAAAATATCAATGACAAGCAGTACCAAAAGTAATTCATTTATCTGCAAATAAAAATAAAAATGAAGGAATATACTATACACCCAAAGGATGGCTAAAAAAATTTTTTTAAGCTGTCAATATAAAGTGTTGGTGAGGATGGAAGCAAATGAAACCCTTATACTCTGCTCACAAGAATGTAAATTGGGAAAAACACTTTGGAAAACTGTTTATCAGTATACACTAAAGCTGAACATACCCATGCTCTGTGACCCAGCCTTTCCACACAGTGAAATATGCACATACCTGCTCCAGAAGACATGTTCAGTTATGGTGGCATTATTCATAATAGCCCCAAACTGAAATCAACAGAATTGTAGAATGGGTAAATTGTGACAAAGTCATACAATGGAATACCATTGCAGCACAAAAGAGAATCAAGTCCTGCTACACACAACATGGATAATTCACAGAGATAATGTTGAGCCACACAAACCAGAAACAAAAGAGTATATATTGTATGATTTCATATTTATAAAGTCCAGAAACGGGCAAACTTAATTTATAGTAATAAAGGTCAGTATAGGGGTTACCTTGGCAGGGAGAAGGTAGCATCCAGAACCGGGCACTGCGAGGCTTAGGCGGTGTGGATGATTAAGATTGTGTGTTTACTTTGTAAAGGTACATTCTTAAGATTTGTACACTTTATTACAAGTACTCAAACTTGAAAAGTTAACCCCCAGAAAGGAAGAAAAAGGTAGCAGATTTATTGGAAAAGGTGTATTCCTCTCCCTCACTCTCACTGCAGATTTTACCAAGTCCTTTTCTTTTACTGGCATATGTAATGGAAACAGTCTTCAAGCTATAATCATGGGAAAAGAAGCAATATCAGCACAAGAAAATTAAGGCCTAAAAGTCCTGGATTCTTGCATGATGGTGAATGTAAACTGAGAGTTACATGTTTTGCTTAATTGCATTACATATCACAGAAAATTTAACAGCTTTCCTTGAATTTTTTGACAGGGCCTAATAGTTCTTCATGGTATTTGAATCAGTCTTCCCAGTTCTTCTAGTTTTAAGCATTCTGTGATCTATTTCATGAAATTTAGCAGTTTCTCCCTCTTTAATTGCATGGCCTGGGACATGCAGTCCTCTAGGAATTTGCCTTCCCAACAAATTTAAACCCAAATTCCTCCCCCTGGGGGAATCTTGCTTTTGTAAATCTTATTGGAAGTGTAGTCGTTTCTGCAGCAAATAATCTTTCTTCACTTGTAGTGTATTTGCATCCAGTGCTCCATTTCTTTGTTCATTATTCTAATGTTCTATATAGTGTAATGTTTTTTAATTGTTTAAAATAATAATTAGGAATTTTAACTGAAGTCAAAAACAAACCTGAGCTATCAATGGAAATAATTCCGTGAGCTGATGCCTGCTATGCTCCACCAACATCATTTGTGTGTCCTCCAGCTACAGCAACCAGGTCACAATTAGTCCCTCTACCAGTCATCTTGACAAGATTTTTTTGCCATCAACTATAAGGTATATTCTGGTTTTAGAAACACCAGAATAAAGAGGACAGTGGAGTTATTAGTTAGAATTTTAGCATTTTTTATTTTCTCTATGGTAAGATGGTGGGGTTTAAATTTATTTTTGCTACAGTTGTGACCTGCATTAGAAATCACAAAAATAGCTCACACGCATAGTCCCTGCACTTTGGGAGGCTGAGGTGGGAGGATCGCCTGAAGCCAGGAGTTTGAGACCAACCTGGGCAATATAGCAAGATCCCGAACTCCACAAAAATTTAAAAACAAAAAATTAACCAGCTGTGGTTGTACATGCCTGTAGTCTCAGCTACTTAGGAGGTAAGATCACTAGAGCCCAGGAGTTCAAGGGTGCAGTGAGCTATGATCATACCACTGTACTCCAGCCTGGGTGTCAGAGACAGACCTTGTCTCAAAAAAACAAAAATTACAAAAATGACAATCTGTAGCCATTGCAGTGGCTCTTTACATGGTAAAAGCATCACTGGTTAATAAAACCATGTAGTAGCTAATGGGACTGGGTAGGGAGTCCCTGGGGTCATTGCCTTGTCAATGTATTTAGGAAAACTTGGAAAATCAATGCTTCATGATGACAGTGGCCCAGCCAATAAGTAACATGTTATACAATGTCATTCCAGTTCTAATCCTGCATTTTTTTTTTTTTTTTTTTTTTTTTTTTTTTTGAGACAGAGTCTCGCTCTGTCGCCCAGGCTGGAGTGCAGTAGCGCGATCTCGGCTCACTGCAAGCTCCGCCTCCCAGGTTTACGCCATTCTCCTGCCTCAGCCTCCCGAGTAGCTGGGACTACAGGCGCCCGCCATCTCGCCTGGCTAGTTTTTTGTATTTTTTAGTAGAGACGGGGTTTCACCGTGTAGACCAGGATGGTCTCGATCTCCTGATCTCGTGATCCGCCCGTCTCGGCCTCCCCAAAGTGCTGGGATTACAGGCTTGAGCCACCGCGCCCGGCCCTGCATTTCTTTTAAACCCGGCTCAAGAATCCAAGTTCCATGCCACTTTAATGGCTGCTAACCACTGCCACCATGTTCTCTTTTACTTTCTTCAGTGCTGGTTTTCCCACTCTAGACTAGGCTGTGAGAGTCTGTCCTCATCTATGAAAGCCATTAGAACCCAGTGCTCTGCAGCTTGGTACCTCCAAGAGTTGTAGAATGTAAAGACTGAAGGTACACAGATGGTCATCCACAATAGCATTTCCCAGGATGAATTATCTGGGAAGCCTGAGGATTATCCACACCAGAGAACAGAAATGTTAGGAAAGAAGAGATAAGAGCTAAGTTCCAGTCACTGGTGAAGTGAGGGAGTCTGAAAAGGACTGTGCTGTGTGGTTAAGCTTGTCTGTCTGATTCATGGATAGACCAGTAGGAAGGGGGATTCTAGAAGATTGTGCACATTCCTTCCTGTTGCCACCCATAACTGGGTATCTGATCAAGTTTTACATGATAGCAGTGCTCCAGAGTGACCCATTTTCCTGAGAGATCATGGGATTCTTGCCAAGAACATAATCTGGAAAGAACATTCTCCCAAGGGTCGCATGCCTGGTAGTTCTTAGAATTAACCACCCACCAGAATTAATAATCTGTATGCTGGTGATATTTGCATTAATATATGGGTATTCCAAAATGGTAATTTTGCCCCTGTGTCCAGCAAGGGTATCAGGAACAAGAAAACAATACATACTCTAATACCCAGAGTTATATTGTGTGGCGCTTCTTTGTGTAATGTGGCTTTCTTAGTGGCTTTGTATTTCCAATGACAGTGCTATCACATAGCCACCTCCCATGAAACACTGATGGAAGCATGCTTAACTTAAAGTGGACTTCGTTGTCCATATTAGCGTTTCATCCACTAGCAATAAATAACAGTACCAGCTAACATAGCTCACCAGGCCCTTTCTTAGCTGATTCCAAGTAAGATTTTATTAATCTTTACAATGGCTTACTAAACTAGAGACTAGTGTTATATTCATTTTAGAGATGAAGAAACAGAGATGCAGACAGGTCAAGTAATTGCCTCAGATCAGATATTGAACAGTGGTGAAAGAACAGTTAGAACCAGGCGGACGCTGGAACACATAATCTTAACTGCTACTTTAGTTTGCATACATAAAAACATCTCAGCTAATCTTCCCACTCATTAATGTAAATATAGTCATTGGCTGTAATAAGCATATGCCTTGATTGGAATACTATAATTCTTTATCAGTTTACTGCCGTAAAATTAGCCAACTGGCATAATTGTAAGTTATTGTGGCAAAGTATTATGTGGAAAAACGTGTAGAAAAGTAATGCAGAAGATTTCTGAAGATAGATAACCAGAAAGACTTGTGGGGTACAAATGTTCACATACTATTCTTTTCAGCTATTTCCATTTGCACACTAAATCACAGAGAACTTGAGTAACAAACTCTTTTCCACAAGGTAGAATTCTAAAGGTCATGTTTTCTCTGGGCTTGCAGACAGTGTTAACAAGTTCAAGCTGATTATTTTAACTAATAAACTTTTGAGAAGCACTGTGACAGAAAATCCATAAGAAATGCATCCCTATTATTTTATTTTCAGATATTGAACATCTCTCCAGGGACTCATTTGCATACCACCTTTCGTTCGTTTTATTGTTCCATATATTGAAATAATTAAAACAGACAAAGGGCATTTCTTTGTCAGGAGAGCAGAAACCAGTTCATTTATACGACTGTGTTCATGCAGAACTGTCACTTACTGGAAAGATCCCAGGTGTGTTTCCTGTTATTCATGCACAAAGTGTGTCAGAGACCCTGCAGAACTAATTAAAATAAGGCTTTGTGTGTGTGTGTGTGTGTGTCTTTTGTAGGCTAAAGGTAAAGAAAGACAGTGGCTAAGACATCAAGCTACTGGGGAACTAGATGACGCCAAGATCATCGATGGGCTGACTGGAGAAAAAGCCATCTACAAACGTCGGGGTGACCTGGAGCCGCAAGTAAGTCATGGTGAACTGCTAGCCTCAGCTCTGCATAGTCTAGCCCTCTTTACAGAAGCTTGCTTTCTTGGGTCATGTCAAAATATCACAAACCCTGAATATGGCAACCAAGGAAAGCATTATGTGAAAAAAAAAAAAAAAAAAAGAAGAAGAAGAAAAATTCCGTAAATTTTTTTTTTTTTTTGAGATGGAGTCTCACTCTGTCGCCCAGGCTGGAGTGCAGTGGCCGGATCTCAGCTCACTGCAAGCTCCGCCTCCCGGGTTTACGCCATTCTCCTGCCTCAGCCTCCCTAGTAAGCTGGGACTACAGGCGCCCGCCACCTCGCCCGGCTAGTTTTTTGTATTTTTTAGTAGAGACGGGGTTTTACCATGTTAGCCAGGATGGTCTCGATCTCCTGACCTCGTGATCCGCCCGTCTCGGCCTCCCAAAGTGCTGGGATTACAGGCTTGAGCCAACGCGCCCGGCCAACTCCATAAATTTTATACCATTTATCATTCAACTCAAGGTCCCAGCAAGAAACATAAGGCATGCTCAAATTAGGTAATTTAAGAAACAGTCAATACAAAGACTATTTACAAATATAAGGGTGGGGTGTAGGAAAATCAAAAATAAACAGTGCAGTAACCCAGGGATAGCAATAGCAGGGATCTGACTCACCCTGAGGTCTAAAAGGGCAGAATGAGAGAGCAGTTCCTGGAACCTGGAGAAGGTGGTTGATGGAGTGGTGGCCTTCAGCAGAAGGGGAGCCAGTCCATGGGCGACAGCAGAGAGGGGGCCAAGGGAACAAATACCCCACCCTCACCCCCTGACCTCCACCAGTGCCTCCCAAGAACAGAACCCACTGGAAGTCAGCAGCCAGGAAGCCGGCTGATGTGGTTGTAGGGGCCAAGGGAAAATTTCCCCTTCACCCTCCGAAGGTTCTCTGAAAATCACCTCACAAAAGGCACATGAATAGGAGAAGAGGCATACAAATGTATTAATGTGCACTGGGGTGAAACCCAGGGTGAGTCCCCCTCCACACAGTGAGGCACAGATGCTTACGTACCCGTCTTCTTAAGGGAAAAGGAGATGGAGAAGTGTAGAGAAGTGTAGATGATTTTACGGGGATAGTAAATGGTTTTAGGGCAATTCAGTGAGCTTGAAGGACACACAGTGGCCTGGGACAGTCTTTTGGGCCCACAGAGCAATGGTGTGTGACAGAAGTCTGTCCAGGTGTGTTGACAGGCTTCAGCCTTTCTTCCTGTGATACGAGTTCAGTTGATGAAAACTCAGGGAAGGGCCCAGAGTAATCGTTTTCTTCTTGGGAGCTCTGAACTTTAGAGAGTTGAAGAAACTTCAGAGAACAACTTATCCGGTGCTTTGTGGGGAGAGAGAGGAAGGTCAGAGAGACCTTGATGCTGCCTCTTCAGTTCAGCATGTCCAAGCACCATATTTAGAGGGGATCGATTTCTGAGCCCCAACACGGATTGTCCATACAGATCAACTCCCGGGACACAGAGCAGGTGCCCTGGAGGGGAAACTGAAGACACCCAGTGTGTCCGTTCAGCCTAGAGAAACCTTCGAGTGAAAACAATAAAACAACCTTGGTGATTTTCTACTGTTCTCTTACTTTAAATATCAGTGTCCATCATATAACTGAAAAAAATATATAGAAAATAAGAAAGTCTCCCTTAAGTAACTATAATTGTAGTATGTAAAGTTTTAGACAGCCATAAATTTAAAATATTTGCAATGTAATAGCAAAACAAAATGGTGACAGGATGAAATATTGAGTCTCTTGGTGAGCTCTGTGATCTCCTGTATTCCTGAGTAACCAGAATTGCTGAGTAGCCACTGAGAGCTGGGGGTGCAGGGACTGGTAGGGGGAAGGGAGAGTCACTCCTTTTAAACTTTTATTTAGAGAGGATCTGGTGGTGATTTGGGGAGTTCTTATTTCTGTGTCATTGGTATGAGTCAACAGCTGCTTTCTTTACTGAATCATTGTGGTCAACAGTTGTGTTTGGATACATCTGAAATTGTGAGTAGTCATGGAAGCATATGTGTAAGTGTCCTTAATTTGGGCAGACTCAACAAGTTTTTAAGAAATATGTTGAATTTGCCTCAAACCATTACACTCTCAATACCCACCGTGTTTTCTTGAAATTACTAACTCTGCTCATTATTTTTTATACATGTCAGCAAATATTTAATAACAGAATAATCTGGAATTTTTCTTCTTCCTTTTTTTTTTTTTTTTTTTTTTTTTTTTTTTTTTTTTTTCTAGAGACAGGGTCTTGCTCTGTTGCCTAGGCTTTAGTGCAGTGGCACAATCATAGCTCACTACGGCCTCAAACTGTTGGGCTCAAGTGATCCTCTCAGCTTACCCAGCTGAGTAGCTGGGAATACAGGCACATAGCACCACCCTAGCTGATTTGTGTGTTTTTTGTAGAGATGAGTTCTTGCTGTGTTGCCCAGGCTGCTATTGAACCTCTGGCCAAGCAGTTCTCCCACCTTGGCCTCCCAGAGCACTGGAATTACAGGCATGAGCCCCTGCACGCAGCCTTCTTCTTTTTTCTTGTCAGCAAAACTAACAAACTTTTTTTAAAATCTGCAAATTGGCAGTTGTGGGTCTAAAATCAAACTTAATCTTGTAATCTTAATGGACAGTTGTTTCTAGATAGCAATTTGATGCCACTTTTATGCTTTCAAACTGCCAAGAAAAGAAAAGTACTAATTCAGTAATGGGGAAGGAAGAGAAGATGTGTGGCTTACTAAACACAAAAGTCGTTTTTAAAATCTTTTCATTAATTTTCTTGCCAGACCCCCATCACATAACTTTGTTTTAGGAACCTGACATTATTTGTGGCCTATGTGGAGAGTAATTTTCAGGTCACTACCCGACACGTACAAGTAAAATTGATATGGGCTTCCCTCCAAAATAACACAAACTCTTGCTAGAGTTACTGACTCTGAGGCATGAAGTGAAAATGACATGTCATTCCAGATTATTAAGTCACCATATTATTTTTAAGGCATCAACCTGAATAAGTCAACTTTACTAGAGTGAGCTTTGAAAGGACTATATTCCAAAGGAAAATATTTTCCATGTGGCCCCAACCATTAGCACAAGTCTGAAATTCTGTTTACTGCAATACAACCCATAGATGCCTTGCTACCTGCTAGGACAGCCTTGTGCAGGGCTGAGCCTATGGCTGGTCTGCCCATCTTGGGGCTGGCACGCCGGGGCTTCTATGAGATCCCCAAGACAGCCACCAGGGGAAGTTTGCCAGTTCGCAAATGGCTTTTCTGTTATTCCTTCCCTCAGCTTGGCAGCCCACAACAGAAACCCAAGCGTCTGCGCCTGGTGGTGGATGTGTCTGGTAGCATGTACCGTTTCAACAGAATGGATGGCCGGCTCGAGCGCACAATGGAGGCTGCGTGTATGGTCATGGAAGCCTTCGAGAACTATGAGGAGAAGTTCAAGGTAATGACATGAACTAAGAATAATGAGAGGCATAATGCATTGACCACGATGATGGATAGGTAGATTCAAACTCCATCCAGAGTGAATGAAAATCTTCATCCTCTCACCAGCTCTTTCATCAGTGCAGAGAAAGTGAAGCTCTTGTTTTATCTGAAGGAGTAATTGTAAAATAATGGCATAATTTAAAAGACTGATTACTACAGAAGAAATGCTGCAGCCATGATGTTAGAAAAAAATGAGCTGCTTAGAAGCAAAAGTCTGTTTCCAGACTCCTCAGAGTCTCCTGTCCTTATCCCAATTCCCCATACCCACCCACTCTTGCCCCATCACTAGCCAAGCAGCCTTCCAAAGTTGGAGTCTACCCTGAAAGCTTCACTATCACGTTCCATTTCCGTGTGGGCAAGGGTTATACAGTCACTGGTGTCTCCCCAGCTAACAATGACGATGATTATCCCAGGAGAAAAGCTGCCTTCCATTTCAACTATTTCCATTTTGGTATTCTTAGTTTGCGCTACACCCTCCATTTCAGAAGTCTGAGCATGGAGAAGGGATCCCCAGTGCTGCCGTGTTACTGCTTGATATGAGCCTATTAATCCTCTCTTAATCAGCCGCAGAGAGCACCTGCACTTCTGGCCCTTACCAGAGCAAACAACCTTGAATTCAGTCACCTGCCATGTAATTATTATCAAAAGTTCAATCAGGAGAAATGCTGTATGTGCAGACATGCGTGAAGGACACACAGTCCGTAGACAGACTAGATTTCATTACAGATCAAACGTGTCCTTCAGAAATGGGGGATCTTAGATTGCTGTTAGGCTTGACAGCACACATGCACCTCAGGATTGCTTCCCTGAGTTGTGTCTCTGTGTTATGAGGTACGCAACAAGAAACAGATCGATAAACCCATCACTTCATTTACTTTAGGCCTATTATTAAGGATACTGCCCCCCTGAATTTCCCAGGGCCCCTTGTGTGAAGCTCTACATGAGGAATTCCTTTTAGAATTAAGTGGAAGAAGGGCAGCTTCAGCTAATGAACGCTGTGGGTTGCCGGACTCTGTCCAAGTACAGGACATGAATACAAATAAGACATGGACCTTCACCGTGGGGAGCAGCTTTGTTTCCCTTGAAGAACTGAAATGTGTCTCCCCTTGTGATTAGTGAAAGCCATGGAGCCGCTTAAGATTCCCTCTTGGTTTCGGTTGCCAGGAAGCTCAGAGCCAAAATCAAAGACTAGCTATGACAACTTTGTTATGTCTCGTGGCTTGCAGACCGGTGTTCAGCTTTTTCCTTTTCTTCACCCTTGCTCCCTTCAGATATAAGTTTTCCTTGATTTTTTTTATGCTTTATGTGTTTATAGAAAGTGTTTATTTTAAAATATTTTAGGTCCTTTCTAGTATGAGATAGATTATAGCTCTTAAATCACTTGGACCATTGATGACTAAAGAATAGTTAGACATCTATTGTATCAGCATAAATACCCATATCATACCTAATGTTTTAAAACTTTTGAGTGCTGCCAATATTTGGATCAGTCCATTTTCCTGTTTTATGGATCTTGAATTTCAGTGTTCCTCAGCTCTCTTTGAGCTACAGGGGGGTTTGGTTTTGTTTTGTTTTGTTTTGTTTTGTTTTGTTTCTAGATAGCATCTCGCTCTGTCACCCAGGCTGGAGTGCAATGGCGCGATCTCGGCTCACTGCAACCCCTGCCTCCCGGGTTCAAGCGATTCTTCTGCTTCAGCCTCCTGAGTAGCTGGGATTACATGTGCCCACCACCATGCCCGGCTAATTTTTGTATTTTTAGTAGAGACAGGGCTTCACCATGTTGGTCAGGCTGATCTCAAACTCCTGACCTCATGATCTGCCCATCTCAGCCTCCCAAAGTGCTGGGATTACAGGTGTGAGCCACCGCGCCTGGCCCTACAGGGAGATTTTAAACCAATGTAGACCATAGCAAATATACCATTAAAATTGGCAGATTCGTAGTTAGCTTGAATAAAGTCTCCTATTAGAAATAGGATGTCTACATTTTTGAGAGCAGAACTGCTCTGACATGTGAAACTACCTCTCCCAAGTTTTTAGAAAGAAAATTCATTAGGAATTAAACGACAAATTGGTTGACACAGCTCCCTCCCCAGGACTGGGTGAAGGATGAGACAGGGAAGAAGGTGGCAAAGCTACTGGTGTTCAGGGAGGCGTTCCGATGCCTCCAGGGAGGTGGTGCGATTGTCACACAGCAGGCTGAGTATTTCATTGCATCTCATGCAGCCGAGTATATAGAAAGATCTCCATTTATTCAGTTCTCACTTATAAAAGTGTATAATATGGAAGAACTATTAATGAAACGAGACTTACCACACACACAAAAGGAACAATATCAAGGAAATGAGCATTTCACAAGATGTTGTTTCATTTGTTTCATTGACAGTTACAAACCAAACTGTTGCCATATGACCAGCTGGATGTCAGTTAAATTCGGTGAAATTACACACATTACCTGAGCACTTCCTAAGAGGAGACACTCTGCTGGGCAGCCCAGTGAGGGAGATGGTGAAAACTACTCACTCTGATAGAACGTTCAGTGAGCAACGTGTGAGCAGAGCGTGCTTCTTCACACATGCCTCTGTGGGTATCATCCCTAAAACAGTGTTTTGCTAATACGCTCTTCAGTTGCCACAATAGCGTAAAGAATTTCCTCAGCCTTTATCAGCACAACCACAGATATATTGAGAAGACAACCATAGTAACATCTGACTGAAAAATCCAAGTGAAATTGCAGCAAGACACCGAGATAAAATCAGTTTTTCAGGCCTTGAAGTCATGGTTTATGCCATTAAATTCTTAACAAGAAGCACATTAATGGTTTTAGTTCCATCGCATTCACTACAGTTACATTAGAGCCTTATTTAGAACCATAGAAAGTCTTAAGAAACCAGTGTATTAAAATCTTTCCAACCAAAGGAAGAGACCTTAAAACATCACAAAACAGGCTCTTTGAGCCTCTGTCAGAAAAATTGATACCTGGGTGAGTGTCTGGAGGGACAAGGTGGACCCAGCAAGGCATATGAGTCCTGTTCCTGCAAACTCCTGATCGTGTCCACAGACTTTAGAACTGGGATCACCTCGGAGGCCATTTACTCCACCGTCCTCATTCCACAGACGCAGGTGGATTTTCCCTGCAGTCAGAAGGCTAGCAGGAGAAGGTAGCGTAGAGCCCAGGACTCTTATTTGTTTTCCCTTTTTTTGTTTGGTTTCATTTTTAAACTTTCTCCTTTAGTTCCCAACTTTTTAATTTGAAAAATTTTAAACCTACAAAAAGGTTGAAAGAAAAGTAAAACCCCTGTGCCCTCAGTTAGGTTCACTAATTGTTACCGTTTTGCCTCACTTGCTGTGTTTCTCTCCAAATATTTACAGTACTCTCTCTACTCCCTCCCCCAAATCATTTGAAAGTAAATTATAAGCCGCATGATGCTTTTCCTCTAAATGCTTCATTATATCTCCTAAGAGTAAGGACATTCTCTAATACAACTTCAATACCATTATCATGCCTAAGAAAATTATCAGTAATCCTATACTGTCTTATAATATCCAACTCAAATTCAATTTTATCATTTGTCCCAAAAGTATCTTTTATAATTGTCCCCTCTCCCTGCTGTCCACCTAGGAGCCAAAGTTCACACCTTACTTTGCCTCTTTTAGTCTGGAACAGCCACTTCCCCTACCACAGCATTTTTTTGCTTTTCATGACAGTCACTCTCATGACCCTCTCATGAGGGTCCAGGCCAGTTGTCTTATAGATTTTTTTTTTTTTTTTTTTTTTTTTTTTTGAGACAGAGGCTCGCTCTGTCGCCCAGGCTGGAGTGTAGTGGCATGATCTCGGCTCACTGCAGCCTCCACCTCCCAGGTTCAAGCGATTTTTCTGCCTCAGCCTCCTGAGTAGCTGGGACTATAGGCGCGTGCCACCTCGCCCAGCTAATTTTTGTATTTTTGGTAGAGACAGTGGTTTCACCATATTGGCCAGGCTGGTCTCAAACTCCTGACCTCATGTTCTGCCCACCTTGGCCTCCCAAAGTGCTGGGATTATAGGCGTGAGCCACTGCGCCCAGCCCTAGATGGTTTCTTATACTAGATTTTCTGGTTGCTTTCTCATGGTGCCATTTCACTTGTCCCAATATCCCCTGTATTTTCAAAACTCCTAACAGGCCTTCTCTCCATATGAGACTTTGTATCATCTTCCTACCAGCCCTGCCAACGTGTCTGAGATCTAAGTACCCACCAGCCACCCAATCTCTGCTAGGGCTCCCCAGGCCAATGTGCGGGGCAGGAAGGAGGTAGGATGGAGCTCCTTACATTCTATAAGAGTTATTTCTATTTATAATTACAGTTGTCCCTTGGTATCTATGAGGGATTAGATCCACGATCCCTCTCAGATACTAAAACCTGTGGATGCTGAAATCTTCCAGTTGGCCTTCCTCTCCATGGGCTCCACATCTATATATACAAAGGGCTGACTATAAATGTTTGGGGATATATGGGTGATTGGTGCACACAGCACAAAGTTTAAGAGGTATAAAAGGAGGAAGAGTGAAGAGTGAGCCACTGCCTGCGCCCTCTCAGCTCCCAGCTCCTCTCTCCAGTACAACCACTATTAGTGGAATTATCAGTCTCTTCTCAGAGATATTTGATGTACATACATTCAGTGCCTGTGTACCGTGCATTCTGTTCTGTATCCTTATGTTATATGATCATATTCAACTGAATACTTTCATTTTCTCCTTTGTAAAAGGCATAAAGGGAATAGGAATAACTAACAAAAGGATTTAATGTACTCAGAAAATAGAAAATTATGCATGAACAAAAGACAGTTTGAGGAGCTCCTAGAGAAAAATGTGTATTCCATAGCCCAGAATGGCATCACACATGGGGTCATTAGGAATTCAGCAGCGTGATCTGAGACTCCCCAGCCCCAGTTCCAGACAGTTCTTAATGTTGTCTTCCTGCAGTTTTCCCTCCGTTGTAAAGGTGTCTAGTCTGTATTTGCTTTGAAACCTTCAGAAGCCGCTGGCCTGGTCTGTGATCCGGGCTCCTCATCTCTCTTGGCGTCTGCTTTGTGTTTTGCTTGGCTTGAGTGCAGCTCCTGAGCCGTGGGTCATTACAGTCTAGGTCCCAGAGGCTCATCTGGAGTCAGCCTCCATTTTTTATTCCACATTATCATGACCTGTGCCAAACCACAGGGACCCTAGAGCAAGAATTACTGAGAAGGAAAGGTAATTCAGTGGCAAGACACATCTCTAAGCCATTTGGAGTGTTTAAAGTTTCTCATAATTGCTCTACCAACTGAATTCAGCTGTTCCCAGGTATAGCCTTCACAGTAGGTCACTGAAAACTAGCACTTCATTTGCTTATAATCAGCATAAGCTCCTCTACTCTTGTAGTCAGCCTCATTCTTGGTGTTCACGCAGTGCTTCAAATTCAAGTGAAAAGTAGAATCGTACTGTTTGTGTGAACTGTTGTCTTTTCATCAAGAAGCATTTTTTTTTTCCTTAGCCTTCATTCCAATTTGTTCCTCATGCTTTCTCCAAGCCCCTGGGAATGTTTTCACTGTAATCTTGAAATAGACCTCCTTTTCAAAGGCTCTTAATGGCTTCATTTTTTTTTTCAAAGTACTCAATAATACCAAAGTTAGGTAACTATTTCTCCACTAAGTACTCAAATAGTGGGTCCGGAAAAGAGATGTATTTCATTATTCAGAAGTTGTACTTTGGGGAAAAAAAAAAAAAAAGAAACTCAAACTTACTGTTTCTGTGAAGGCATATAAACCATATTCTAGGGCAGTGGTTTTCTAACAGTGTAACAAGAACCTTTGAAGGATTGGGGGTGGATGGGGGCAGTGAGTAGGCAGCACTTTTTGCCCCATCCCCCTCCATCCCCAGTTCAACTACAACAATTTAACATGTATAGGTAGTGCATGATGTTTCATCAGCTGGGCTTTTGTGCAGTATTTCATTTGAAGGAAGGGTTCCACTGCTAGCAAACTTGTAAAGGAAAGGAAGAATTAGAAAGCCATTGTGTTAGGGATTATGTACTGGATTATTTCTCACAGGCTCTGAGGGCTTTCTTTCTGGAAAAGGTGCCACTGACCCTCAGATTTAAATGACTCACTCCTCCCTTGACAGAAGAAAACAAGGCATTAGTTCCTAAAACTAAGAGAAGCAAGCTTTTTCATCACAATTCTCAAACATACCATTAAATTTATATAGAATTTGGGAGGGTAGGAATGGCCTTGGAAATTATTTTCAGCAACCTTTTTTTTTTTACAGAAGAGAAAACAAAGATTCAAAGAGGTTCAGTGCTTTGCCCTAGGTCACACAGTTACAATGCAAAGCCAGCACTTCTGACTTCCACTTCAGGCCTCTTACTTGATGTTTCATCCCTCTTTCTTATAGCCATTTTATTTCTGTTCAATTTGGTTTTTTTAAACTGTAATTCAGGAGCAAGTGTATCATTTATGTAAGGTACTCTGTCTTCTCCTACCCTTGGCACCCATCCAAGGGAGATAAAATATAATAGACAAACTTTTCTGAAAGATACCTTGGTCAGAAAGGTTGAGTTAACTCCCGGGAGGAAATGGAAACATATGACTCACAAATCAGCAGCTGCCAGGGAGATTTCTTCTATCAAGAACTTAATTCAGTATCTGTAATTAACCTCTTTCCAGTACCTCAGGAGTGTTTCACAGGTTTAGAAATGGAGACCAGTCATCCTATCAGTTTAGGCTGTGAATAAATTCTTATTGCTACATGGAGATTGGACCAAAGGAGGTTATACATACTTAGAATTCCGAGTCCATTCAAACAAGAATTCAGAATTGATTCAATTGTGCATGTAGAAATTGGCCAACCCAACCATTCAAAAACTTAAGTAGAGATGGGAGGGGAGAGTAGCTGGGAAAGTAGTTATTTCTCTGTAGTAAAAACACTGGGCCGGGCGCAGTGGCTCATGCCTATAATCCCAGCACTTTGGGAAGCCAAGGTGGGTTTATTGCTTGAGCCCAGGAGTTCAAAACCAGCGTGTGCAACGTAGCGAGACCCTGTCTCTACAAAAAAAAAAAAAAAATACAAAAATACAAAAATTAGCCAGGTGTGGCAGCGTATGCCTGTGGTCCCAGCTACTTGGGAGGCTGAAATTAGAGGATTGATTGAGCCCGAGAGGTTGACGCTGCAGTGAGCTGTGATCACACCAGTACACTCCAGCCTGGGCAATGAGCAAGACCCTGTCTCCAAAGAAATCCAAAAAATGAAAACAAACAACCAAAATGGATTTAGTGTCAGAAAACCTGGGGTTTAACCAACACTAGATCTATGACCTTAAGAAAGTCTATTAGTCTCTCCAAGAATCAATTTCTGCATTTGTGACATAAGGATAACACTTACCCCAAAGCTTGTAGAGAAAATAAAAATGAGATGAGATATATGGAAGCCCTTTGTAAACTGTAACAAACAGTGAAGTCAGTAAGTGTATTGTCCTATCCTTTCAATGCCCCTGGGAGGTGGTAAGACAGATATTACCCCATGTTGTCAGGGAGGTTAAGAGATTTACAAGCATACAGTGTTAGAGACTTTCTAAGCCATCATTGTTTACAAGGTAGAAACAAGGTTTAGAGAGGTTAAGTGATTTTCTCTAAGTCAAAAAGCTTGTTAACGTCAGAGCCAAGTCTAGAATCCTTGACCTTTCAGGACATCATTCTTTTCACGTTGACTTACATGATATGAAGAAAGGTTAGCCAACTAATGCTATAGGTTACTAGCTAACGAACACTAGGGTTCCGCTGGCATTTCTCTTGACTTTAGTGGCACCATCTGAGAATGGTGTATTTATATTTCTAGAAGGACATGAGAATTTTACACCTAGTAGTTTTAATAAATAGCCTTAGATGATTGTCTCGTACCTACTTACAATGTGGCTGCATAATAAAGCATAGCCTCTCCTAAAGCCAGCAAATGGCTGTTTGTCCTATAGAAATTTACACATAAATCTTATTCATAAAATTGCTAATAGCACTTTGTCCTAAGCATTCTAAACATTATAAATCATCATTCTTATTTGATGATAAACCACATCTTTGACCAAAATTTCAGCATTTGTTTTTATTTGTTATACTTTTCTCTAAATGAACACTTCCAAAAGAAAATATAGCAAAGGGGCATTTAAACAGATTTCTAAAGCAAAAAAGTATTTAAATTTGTCCTCTGCAGTTGAGGCTTTTCTTTACTACTGTGGCTTAATATTTATGTTAAATGCTAAACGTAAGACTGCACAGGGTTTTCAGGGATGCTCTGAAAAGTAGAGAAATCATGATCATAAAAATTTTGAGCTCAGAAAAAATTCTGATCTAAATGTTAGGCGGTTTGATAATGACAGTGAGGATCTTGTTTATTGACTCCTGTGGCTCCTCCATGGAAGCAGGCTCAAGGCCCCATCAAGTTGGATTTCACGATCATCGCCGAAACCAGATCGGGTGAATGGCAGATTTAGGAGTTAGAGAATGGAAATGAATGAGAGGAGGCATCTTTTCCATTAACTCACACAATTTTCAGGATTAGGAAATCACCGTTTGTAAACCATGTTGGAATCCTTGGATAGCAGATAATAGATAATTTTGATGGAGAAGTATTGCTGGTAATGGAAGCTTAATATAATCTGCAGTAACGCCAGGGAATGGTCCACATTTGGATGTACTTTAGATTCTTCCCAAGCATTTTATTGACTTTGGGCACAGAATAATCCTCAAACCCATCTGGAAGATGAGAAACCAGGGCCTGCAAACTATTTTATAAGCTCCGTTCTGTCACTTAGGTGTCTTCTCATACCTTTGTGGTACTCACCAGGCACAGACAAAGGCTGGTCTTTCTGTGAGTAGCACTTTCCTTACCACAAATAAAGAAGAGATGAGAAAGAAAAAGGAAGGGAAAAAAAGAAGAAAGAAAGGGAAGAAGGAAGAAAAGGAAGCATACAACCCACCTTTCTTTGTCTCATTTGCCTAGAAAAGTATAGTATATTTTTTTCTCCTGGGCATATATTTAAATGGTAGATAGATGTATCAGTCACTCAATCAAATGATAGATGGATGGTTGCTAAAATATTTCTGAAGGTTTTAATCAGCTCGCATCTTGTTTTAATAAAGCCCAGCTAAAAACTGTATTTGTTGACTGCTCTTTGACCAGTTACATTGACCCTGTGACAGACCATATGATCAAAGATTTCTATAGTCTCATTCACTGTCATCTAATTAGAAAGAACTCTAAATCAAATAGACGCAATAAAAAATGATAAAGGGGATATCACCACCGACCCCACAGAAATACAAACTACCATCAGAGAATACTTTAAACATCTCTACGCAAATCAACTAGAAAATCTAGAAGAAATGGATAATTTCCTGGACACTTACACTCTTCCAAGACTAAACCAGGAAGAAGTTGAATCCCTGAATAGACCAATAGCAGGCTCTGAAATTGAGGCAATAATTAATAGCCTACCAACCAAAAAAAGTCCAGGACCAGATGGATTCACAGCTGAATTCTACCAGAGGTACAAAGAGGAGCTGGTACCATTCCTTCTGAAACTATTCCAATCAATTGAAAAAGAAGGAATCCTCCCTAACTCATTTTATGAGGCCAACATCATCCTGATACCAAAGCCTGGCAGAGACACAACAAAAAAAGAGAATATTTAGACCAATATCCCTGATGAACATCGATGCAAAAATCCTCAATAAAATACTGGCAAAATGGATTCAGCAGCACATCAAAAAGCTTATCCACCATGATCAAGTGGGCTTCATCCCTGGGATGCAAGGCTTGTTCAACATTCGCAAATCAATAAACGTAATCCAGCATATAAACAGAACCAAAGACAAGAACCACATGATTATCTCAATAGATGCAGAAAAGGCTTTTGACAAAATTCAACAGCCCTTCATGCTAAAAACGCTCAATAAATTCGGTATTGATGGAACGTACCTCAAAATAATAAGAGCTATTTATGACAAACCCACAGCCAGTATCATACTAAATGGGCAAAAACTGGAAAAATTCCCTTTGAAAACTGGCACAAGACAGGGATGCCCTCTCTCACCACTCCTATTCAACATAGTGTTGGAAGTTCTGGCTAGGGCAATCAGGCAAGAGAAAGAAATAAAGGGCATCCAGTTAGGAAAAGAAGAAGTCAAATTGTCCCTGTTTGCAGATGACATGATTGTATATTTAGAAAACCCCATCGTCTCAGCCCAAAATCTCCTTAAGCTGATAAGCAACTTCAGCAAAGTCTCAGGATACAAAATCAAGGTGCAAAAATCACAAGCATTCTTATACACCTGTAACAGACAAACAGAGAGCCAAATCATGAATGAACTTCCATTCACAATTGCTTCAGGGAGAATAAAATACCTAGGAATCCAACTTACAAGGGATGTAAAGGACCTCTTCAAGGAGAACTACAAACCACTGCTCAGTGAAATCAAAGAGGACACTAACAAATGGAAGAACATACCATGCTCATGGATAGGAAGAATCAATATCGTGAAAATGGCCATACTGCCCAAGGTTATTTATAGATTCAATGCCATCCCCATCAAGCTACCAATGAGTTTCTTCACAGAATTGGAAAAAACGGCTTTAAAGTTCATATGGAACCAAAAAAGAGCCCGCATTGCCAAGACAATCCTAAGTCAAAAGAACAAAGCTGGAGGCATCACGCTACCTGACTTCAAACTATACTACAAGGCTACAGTAACCAAAACAGCATGGTACTGGTACCAAAACAGAGATACAGACCAATGGAACAGAACAGAGTCCTCAGAAATAATACCACACATCTACAGCCATCTGATCTTTGACAAACCTGAGAGAAACAAGAAATGGGGAAAGGATTCCCTATTTAATAAATGGTGCTGGGAAAATTGGCTAGCCATAAGTAGAAAGCTGAAACTGGATCCTTTCCTTACTCCTTATACTAAAATTAATTCAAGATGGATTAGAGACTTAAATGTTAGACCTAATACCATAAAAACCCTAGAAGAAAATCTAGGTAATACCATTCAGGACATAGGCATGGGCAAGGACTTCATGTCTAAAACACCAAAAGCAACGGCAGCAAAAGCCAAAATTGACAAATGGGATATGATTAAACTAAAGAGCTTCTGCACAGCAAAAGAAACTACCATCAGAGTGAACAGGCAACCTTCAGAATGGGAGAAAATTTTTGCAATCTACTCATCTGACAAAGGGCTAATATCCAGAATCTACAAAGAACTCAAACAAATTTATAAGAAAAAAACAAACAACCCCATCAAAAAGTGGGCAAAGGATATGAACAGACATTTCTCAAAAGAAGACATTCATACAGCCAACAGACACATGAAAAAATGCTCATCATCACTGGCCATCAGAGAAATGCAAATCAAAACCACAATGAGATACCATCTCACACCAGTTAGAATGGCAATCATTAAAAAGTCAGGAAACAACAGGTGCTGGAGAGGATGTGGAGAAATAGGAACACTTTTACACTGTTGGTGGGATTGTAATCTAGTTCAACCATTATGGAAAACAGTATGGTGATTCCTCAAGGATCTAGATCTAGATGTACCATATGACCCAGCCATCCCACTACTGGGTATATACCCAAAGGATTATAAATCATGCTGCTATAAAGACACATGCACACGTATGTTTATTGCAGCACTATTCACAATAGCAAAGTCTTGGAATCAACCCAAATGTCCATCAGTGACAGACTGGATTAAGAAAATGTGGCACATATACACCATGGAATATTATGCAGCCATAAAAAAGGATGAGTTTGTGTCCTTTTTGTAGGGACATGGATGCAGCTGGAAACCATCATTCTTGGCAAACTATCACAAGAACAGAAAACCAAACACCGCATGTTCTCACTCATAGGTGGGAACTGAACAGTGACATCACTTGGACTCGGGAAGGGGATCATCACACATCGGGGCCTATGTGCGGGGGAGAGGGGAGGGATTGCATTGGGAGTTATACCTGATATAAATGACGAATTGATGGGTGCTGACGAGTTGATGGGTGCAGCACACCAACATGGCACAAGTATACATATGTAACAAACCTGCACGTTATGCACATGTACCCTAGAACTTAAAGTATAATAATAGTAATAAAAAAAAAAATAGAAAGAACTCTAGCCATCAGTTAAAAGGGAGGGAAGACTCAAACACATTCATAGCCCTCTTACCTCAGCCCAGTATAAGAAACCTAGTTCCTATGTCAGGGAACCGATCTTATTCCTTCATGTGTAAGATCCTGTTTAACAGATTACTTCACCAGCCCATAATGAAAGCAACCTGCCTGGCACCTTCTCAGAACTTTCCACTCTTGACTACAAACAGTTCCTGCCATGACCATTGTCAAATCAGTCAGGGCCTCCCTGGAGTGTGCTTACACGGAAGGATTATGCAAGCTCTCTCCATATCTGTGCCAATCCTACCACTGAACCCATGGATGACCTTAGTCAAGCCTATGCTGAAGCCAGAAATTTCCTATCCTGAGCAATTTCTAACAGCTGAGCTGCTTTTAGTTTCAGTTTTTATTTGGTACCTTTTCACTCTCTTGATAGCAAACTATACTAAGAATGATTTTTTTTCTTATATGGAATGTGTTACATCATTAGAAATCATTTATTGTCAACCTTTTAAATGCATTGGTAAATTTCCTTCACTATTCTTTTTATATTTAAACCAGGCACAGAATAATCTCCCACCGTCTCACCCCCACCCATGGCCCCACTCTGGCCCTCTTCTGACCATGGCCCTCACATGAGACGAGGTGTCTATGGGGCCAAAGGGCCTTTAAAGCCTGTTTCTAGATCATGCTCCTGGTACCTGGGATCCGCAACTATCCTCATCAAATGACCCCAAGCCGACTTTCAGGTCCTGCGTGGGCCTCTTTCCTAAGTCCATCTTCCTAGGACAGACTGGTCAATTGTGTGAGCACCCCAAGGTCTGAGAGGTGGGCAAGGGGTAACTGTTGGTTATGATGGAATGATGGAGTGTGGATGTGAGCACTGGGTGTCCACACACATGCATTTGAGGTACCTTATGGGGTGGGACAGAGCCAGCTATGAAAAGAGAAGGGCATGGGCTATGGGCCAGGGGCCAGTACAGCCGCTGTGACCGTGTTCTAGCACAGAACTTCCAGGAACCCAAGTATTTGAAATTTGGCCCTGGCTTTCCAGGTTATTATAACGTATATTTTATCAAAGTAGGAGGACAGAACATATTTTATATAACAGTTGGTAGCTTGATGTATAGCTTTTACATATTTAGACATACATGGGCCTCCATTTATTCCCTCCTGGGGATAACTGTTAGGTCTTCACCCCAGCCACATCTCTCTCCTAGGGCACAAGTTCAGCTATCTATCATGGGACTCATCTTCCCCAGGAAACCCTTCTTCTCACTTCCTATTTTTGCATAATAACAATTTCAACCAAACTTTTTCTGTTTCTTTCCATTTAGAACACAGCAGTTTCAGTGATGTTACGGATTGTTGTTTGTCAGCTAGCATGGCCTAACCACCATTTATCCCATGATTGCTAAGGGGGGAAAATGCATTCCAGCTTCAAACAGCTTATTTGTAGAAGAATGTAGCCCACATGCAACGGGAAAGCTTCTTATTGCCCCAACTTGATTACAAACTCTCTTACAGCATTTGTGCAATAAACATGCTAGACACCTCTTAGATTCTAGAAATTCAAAGAGAAATAAGCTGTGGCCTCACCTTCAAGTAACTCACCATTTTAAAAGGAGCATACATGAAAAGAAATAACCGCATTGCTCTACAACACCTAGAGTATGTGCAACTCAAAGTTGGAGGGAACTACCTCACCCCAATTATGGTTTATCTCAGACCCCAGAATTTTTTTCCAGACTCTGTGAAAGGCTTGCATCTGACTCCCAGCTCTAGCCTTTCTCAGTAGACAGGAGTTTCTCATATACATAGTGAGACTAGGGAATTAAACACACATCTGTCTCACTGCATTTCTTTATGGCCATATGTTGAGCAACTTTGGACAATAACAGTTGAAAGAGTTGAACATTAAAGATCTAATGACTGTTCTTTTGTGGAAAAAAGTTTATAACTTTCTGGTTCTCTTGCATGTAGTATGACATCGTTGGACACTCTGGAGATGGCTACAACATTGGCCTGGTTCCAATTCACAAAATCCCCAAGGACAATAAGCAAAGACTAGAAATTCTGAAGGTAAATGTATTTTATTGCCTCTGTATTATGAAAGCTTCTATCAAATTAGGTAAAGACTAAAAAGATTCACTGAAGAAGCATTAGATATATAGCAAAGAAAAAAACTATATCACAAACATTCAAGCGTTGAACTGAGAAAACACCCATCATGCCTAAAATCCTTTTCTCCACTATATAAAATTTAAAATTTGTTCCCTACATATTTTTAGGGCACTTGGTATTAGATTGGGATCCTACAACCTGGGCTCCCTTATATGTCCTATACGGCTCTTCTCAGGCCCTACATGTGCAGTAGAAGGAAAAGAATGACCCCTTTTTAAATTTGTTTGTTTATTTCAATAGTTTTTGGGGTACAGGTGGTTTTTGGTTATATGGACGAGTTCTTTAGTGGTGAATTTTGAGATAGTATACCTGTCACCCGAGCAGTGTACTCTGTACCCCGGATGTCGTCTTTTATCCCTCACCCCGCTGAGAACCTCCCCAACCTTAGTCCCCAGAGTCCATTATATCACTCTTATGTCTTTGTGTCCTCATAGCTTAGCTCCCACCTGTAAGTAAGAACATACAGTATTTGGTTTTCCATTCCTGAGTTACTTCACTTAGAATAATGGCCTCCAGCTCCATCCAAATTGCTGCAAATGCCATTACTTTATTCAGTTTTATGGCTGAGTAGTATTCCATGGTGTATATATATACCACATTTTCTTTATCACTCATTGGTTGACAGACACTTAGGTTGGTTCCACATCATTGCAATTGCTAATTGTGCTGCTATAAACATGTGTGTGCCTGTGTCTTTTTCGTATTAATATAATGACTTCTTTTCCTTTGGGTAGATACCCATTAATGGGATTGCCAGATTGAATGGTAGACCTGCTTTGGTTCTTTTAAGGCCTCTCTATACTGTTTTCCACAGTGGTTGTACTAATTTACATTCCCACCAGCAGTGTAAATGTTCGCTTTTCACCACATCCACGCCAACATCTATTAATTTTTGACCTTTTAATTTTGGCCGTTCTTGCAGGTGTAAGATACCACCGTATCTCATTATGGTTTTAATTTGCATTTCCCTGATTATTAGTGATATTGAACATGTTTTCATGTTTGTTATCTGTTTGTATACCTTCTCTTGAGACATGACTGTTCACATCCTCTGCCGATTTTTTGATGGGATTATTTGTTTTTTTCTGGCTGATTAGTTTGAGTTCCTCATAGATTCTGGATACTAGTATTTTGTCAGATACATAGTTTGTGAAGATTTTCTCCCACTCTGTGGGTTGTCTGTTTACTCTGCTGATTATTTCTTTTGCTGTGCGAAGGTTTTTAGTTTAATTAGGTCCCATTTATCAATTTTTGTTTTTGTTGCATTTGCTTTTGGGGTCTTAGTCATGAATTGTTTGCCTAAGCCAATGTCCAGAAGAGTTTTCCCAGTGTTATCTTCTAACATTTTTATGGTTTCAGGTCTAAGATTTAAGTCTTTGATTCATCTTGAGTTGATTTTGTATAAGTTGATTTGTATGAGAGGTGGTTGTACTAATTTACATTCCCACCAGCAGTGTTTCATTCTTCTGCATGTGGCTTGCCACCTTTCCCAGCAACATTTATTGAATAGGGTGTCCTTTCCTCAATTTATGTTTTTGTATGCTTTGTCAAAGATCAATTGACTGTAAGTATTTGGCTTTATTTCTGGGTTCTCTACTCTGTCTCATTGGTCTACGTGCCTATTTTTATACCAGTACCATGCTGTTTTGGTAACTGTGGCCTTAGTATAATTTAAAGCCCTGTAATGTGATGCCTCCAGATTTGTTGCTTTTGCTTAGTATTGCTTTGGCTATCTGGGCTCTTTTTTGGTTCCACATGAATTTTAGGATTGTTTTTTCTAGTTATTTGAAAAACAATGATGGTATTTTGATGGGAATTACATTGAACCTGTTGGTTGCTTTGGGCAGTGTGGTCATTTTCACAATATTGATTCTCCTCATCTATGAACATTGGATGTGTTTCCATTTGTTTGTGTCATCTGTGATTTCTTCCATCAGTGTTTTGTAGTTTTTCTTGTAGAGCTCTTTTACTTCCTTAGTTAAGTATATTCCTAGGGTTTTGTGTGTGTGCAACTATTGTAAAAGAGATTGAGTTCTTGACTTGATTCTCAGCTTGGTCATTGTTGGCATACAGCAGTGTTACTGATTTGTGTATATTGATTTTGTAGCCTGAGACTTTACTGAATTCATTTATCAGATTTTAGGGTTTTCTAGATATACAATCATATCATTGGTGAGCAGAATGACCGCTTTTAGAGTGCTCTCTGTCCCCAGTTTTATGTATAATTGATTTCACACAATTAAGCCTACAATAGAAAAATACATATCATGATTATAAGTAAATTTCCTCCATCGTTATTGATATGAGTACAATGTTTTTAGTATTATAACTTTGTTTATTGAAAACTCAACTCATTCCTTATTTTCCTCCTGTGTCATCTGCATCCTCCAATGTGATACCAAGTTTAATATTTTCTTATGTTTTCTCACTTTAAGTGGAAGCTTGCATTTTAAAACTAAGTGCCCACTGTGATAGTTTTGGAATGATTCCTATATCTAATGAAATTCTAAGCCAGACACAAATATCACTGTATACTGTTGTCACTCAAATATGCAAATTAAATAGAACTAACTTAGAACGTGGGTAATAATTGATATGTATGCATGCTCATGGTCAGTAGAAAAATAATCATCTTTGTTTAAAAAGAAGTTTCTCACCATGGCTTTTGTGCAACTTCTCTTACCTCCAGACAATGCATGCCCACTCTCAGTTCTGCATGAGTGGGGACCACACGTTAGAAGGGACAGAACATGCCATCAAGGAAATTGTCAAAGAAGAAGCTGATGAGTACTTTGTCATAGTCTTGAGTGATGCAAATCTGTCACGATATGGAATACATCCTGCTAAGTTTGCTCAAATCCTCACAAGTGACCCTCAAGTAAATGCTTTTGCCATTTTTATTGGCTCTTTAGGTGATCAAGCAACGAGGTAAGTGTCATCTGAGCATACAGAAAAGGGCAGGTACAGAGATACTGAATAGCTAACACATGCTGTTTTATAGGCTTAGCACCATGAGGGACAGTGAGGCAGATGGAGGAAAAACAGAAACTAGAGTTGCTAGCCTCAAGGGGTTTATCATCTAGTGGAGGGGATATGTTCTAGCTTTTGTTTGAATGAACAATAATAATTTTAAATTAATTATTTTTTAGTTTATATTTAAACCAATAATAAATCATTGACACATTGATTTGTCACTAATAAATTGGGTAGTATTTTATACATTTGCCACTTTATATCAAGGTCCTAAGCTCAGGCTAATCATTTTGTGTTCAAATCATATTAAAAATCATGAACATCTATTTTCCTAGCATAGGAGATAATGTGTATGCGTGTGTGTGTATGTCTATACATATGTAGACATATATATACACACATATCTATTATATCCCCATAGAGACATCGCCTACATATATGCATGCCTGTGTGTATATAGACACACTCACATATATCCCTTCTTACTGCTGGAGAGACAAGGCAGGTGAAACACTTGGCGACAACGTAAGATAATATACATATAGTTAGATACTACACTGAATATACTGAATATTCAATAGAGAATCTTATGATCAGACAATAAATACCAGTGGGTATATGATCTGAAAGGAGAGATCTGGAAACACTTTCATAACTCGACACACTAACATTTATCTTTTTGAATTACAAACAGAAAGAGCTCATGGTTTTTCTGTGTTTAAAATACCTGTAAGAAACACAAAACACCAGTGAAAGTAAATCTTATAAAAAAAAAAAAAAAAAACCCCTGCCTAAAGCACAAAGGGCCTACCTTTTTGTTATTCCACCCCTTTTACTTGTCATACTCTGTGATTGGAAATGTTTTAGTATCCAAAGTGCTAGCATCTTTTTCTCTTTCTATTCCTTTTGCCTTGCTGCAAGGCTGCAGAGTGAGGTTGAGAACAGACTTAATATCATGTAGTTACAGTCATTTGATGACATGACTTTGCATTCTTCGTAGTTTTTACAAGTTAGTGCTTTGCATCTTTTAGAACCTCCACATCCTCAAACACAAACTATGCCTTTTCCACCCAGATTTTCCTCAGCATCAGCCCACTATCAGGCAGACAACAAGCTCAACAAATACTAGTTGAGATGAAATGGCTATTTTGTCTTTCTAGTGAACAGATCCTGTTTGAATACTTAAGAAAGCACAATAATACCCTTGTGGTTTCCTAGGGAAATGGTCCAACATCCACTGGCAAAAGATACGTTGCAGAATTAGCTGGCTTACCAGGCATGCCAAATATACGATACTACACAGGATGGTTGAATTTTATTAAATGTCATTCCAAAGCCAGACTTCCTGGCACAGTGAAAGGAGGCGTTCTTTTGAAGAGAACTGTGTCTTACAGTTTTGTTGCCTTCAAAATGGCCTTTTGTTCCAAATGATAAATTAGTATTTAAAAAATTATCGTAACTTCAATGACATGTTATTTTTAAGGATAATTCAAATCAAAACCCATTATAAGTTTTTTAAAATCTACTTAAAAATGTAAATTTAAGGAAAAAATTTCATAAGCCTGTAATAACCTCAGTGTCATTGAAGCAATAATTGGACAATCCAGATCGCATTTCACATTGTGTGATGTGGACCAAAAAAAAGAGAGAGAGAGGCAAAGAAAGAGAGAAAGAACCACTCAGGGTTTGCCTCAGCGGCATTTTTAGAGGCCTGTTTTCTAAGGAAGGAAAAGCATTAGAAATACAGTGTGAGGTCAACATATTGACTAGACCCAGGAGGTGAGATGATCCCAGATGAATCCGGAGGGCTCTGTTCTACCAAGAGAATATGAAATACCAAGAAACAGCAGTAAAGAAAGGAAGAAAAGTTTTTCTTTTCAAATTCGCCAACTTTCTCACTGAAAAGACCTTCCTTTCAGTTCCCTGCTTTCGCTGTGTCTTTCCTTGTTGCTCTTCCAAGCCTTTCATTGCTTAATGACAACTAATTCAGCGGTAGGCAGAGAGCAAGGTATGAGAAAGTAAAAACTTCCTGTCCTAAGAAACCATCAGGAGGCTGTGGTTTGCCAGGGCAGGAGGTGGAAGGGAGAGCCATTTACAGGGGTAACTTCCTTTCCCTTTCCATCCTGGCAGGTTGCAGAGAACTTTACCAGCTGGTCGGTCTTTCGTTGCCATGGATACCAAGGACATCCCTCAGATTTTACAACAGATCTTCACCTCCACCATGTTGTCGAATGTCTAAGAAGTGCCCTTCATCACCCTGGTGACAGCAGGATTTGAAATAAGACAGGAATAAAGAGTATTCTGAAAAAGAGATACGGATGAAGTGAACCCATGCAGTGACTGGATGATTCCGGCATTCCTGGGTCTTCCTACACTTGCTCAGTAATGAGAATTCAGAAAAGCAGCCAGAAGGAGGCTTGAACATGGAAAGATGCTCCACTGATGAGTTCAGAAGCTCAAGCTAGTTGGCCCGCACTTTATCAAAGGTTGGGGTTAGAGGAAGGTGGTTTTGAGAACTATGTGTTTAGTCTATTTCCAAAAACCTGAGGGGGGAAAAAATACTTTGCTTTTGCCTTAACACATCATCTGGTCACCTAAGATAAGAAAAGCGACCCCATCAAGCCGAGCCTTTGGTGTCACATTCTGACATAAGATGCAAAACCCACCAAAATGCTCCTATCCAATAATTATTTTTATTTTCTCCCTGCTCTGTATTGACCAGAAAACAATGATTTTATAATATTTAACCCACCAAAAAGTCCCTCCAACAGCAATATTTTATGAAAGGTTGGCTGTTCTCAATAATTTCATTTTCTTGGCCAAAGTCAAAAGGAATCAAAAAATCCTTGGAGTGCTTGCCTTTCCGTGTGACTTTTAAAAGGCTCTTAAATAATCAAGAGCAAATGTCCTCTTCATCTTGCTGCTAGAGTGGGAGGAGAAAGATGTCTTGCCTTAAAAGTTTACTGTTTCTTCTGTTCTTCTAGCAGCTCTCAAAAAATTCACAGTACTCCATTTTGAGGTGCAAACCGTAATGCTCAAAATAATAAATGTTTATAAGAAAATTCTTTATTGAGAACATTCATACAAAAATTACCTAAAGCAAAGTAAAAAAAGTAAAATCAAGGTAGTATATTTGAAGTGAATGGTGATTGGAGATTTCTTTAGCTGTAACAAGCAAACAAAAAGAAAGAAAACAACTTTTTTTAAAGCCTCATTCTTTTTTCTGTCAGAATGTACCTTATTCCCACACACTCTTGGACTGACCTTTGTTTTATCAATAGGCTCAATATCACTTTGTTTAAAATCAAATGCTTCAGCAGAAGTCATTCTCTCTTTAACCATATAATGTAAAAACTCCTCTTCACCATTGATAGCAAAATCAGAAACTTTAGGGCACCAGTGAATTGAAAAACCTGGTCTTAAGCTGGAAAAACTAATCTTATTAATAATATTATCCTGTCCATCCATATATTTTGAAATTGTACAGGTCCATAATTTCATGTTAATTAATTATAGGAGAGAAGAGAAGATAATACCCATTTGTTCCATCACCCCCTCTCCCTGTCATTAACTATTAAATAAATAAAAGCAATGTGCTTTCCAGCGCAGTACTACCTGGTGAGTTTGCATGGTTTTCTTGTTGCTCTGGTCAGACGCCTGCCCCATGTATTGAACCATTCAATGATGCGAACAATTTCAATCCGGTGTGTCTCTTTAAAAATGTAATTGCATTCCAATAGTCATCACAACAGCAGCTGGCATTTACTGATTATTTACGGTGAACCAGGTATATGCTAAGTGATTTCATACATTATTTCATTCATCCTCACAACAATGCATGTAACAGAGGTATTTCTGACCTTATTTTACAGATAAAGAAAGTGAGGCTCAGAGAACTTAGGTCACTTTCCCAAGATTCCTGTTACTAGACCTTTCACTAACTATTCATGGTACCATTAACATCCTCATTTTACAAGTCAAGAAACTGAGGCTTACGGAAGTTCAAGAAAATAGGCCACGCTCACAGCCAGGCAGGGGCAAAGCTGGGCCTCCAGCCTCCAGGCCCCTTAATGCCTGTGCGTCCCTCAGTCCCACACCTCTTGCTGCGTCTCACAAATGTACATGTCACACTCCTGCTGCCCTTTTCTCTTCCTTCCAGTGTGGCTTCTCGTCTTGTACCCTGTCCACATTCACAGGGCTCTCTTCCTCTCCCTCTCCTCAGAAAGTATATCTGCCCATATTCGAGCACTCAGAGGTGTGGGGACCGAGGACATGGGACACTGTCGGGGGAACACTTCTAACTGCTACTTCCTTGCTAGGCACAGCAGCGATCTGAGGAAGTGCCCTTCCAAGTGGCAGCTTAACCCCAAGGAATGCCCCTTAGCTAGCGGGTCACTGCCCCTGAAAGCCTTTGGAAGTGGAATCCAAGGGAGATGAAAGGAACAGCCAACCTTTTAACAAATCCTCCCCATGCATAACTACCTGAAGAAGCAGAAGCCATTTTTTTTGACATGGAAAGAATGTTCTCAAGTAATTTAATTTACCTTTCTCAACCAGCCAGACATCTTCTGCGATTGTTATTTTTTTAAAAAGCACAGAACTCCTGGCTTTTCTGATTTCTGAAGGGGAAGGATGATGGGGAAGGGGAATTGAGACTGAGAAGATGAAGAGCTTATTTTCACTTCTTGCAATACCTAAGAAGTGTGTGCATTTATTATTAAATGTACTTAATTATAGACCACTCCAAGCTGTTCCCAGGCCCTTCTTAGGGCCAGGACATTATAATAAATGCATTGTGTGCCTCAGGGGGTTCCACTGAAAGGCACCTAACCCCTGTCTCCTTAGTAAGCACATGTAATGCTGAGAAGGTTCATTGTTCCCGTGAGCAGCCAGGAGGAATGAATGCTGTGAATAGCTGCAGTATATGATGCATATTCCCCCTAGAATCCTTTGTGTGCCCGACAAAATGACCTCATCACAGATGGGGAGGCTCAGCACAGCCATAAGAAGTGGATCAGAGGGGGAGTACGTGAAGGGAACCCATCAGATGTTTGGAATGAACCACTTAATTCTTTATACTACACTCTTCCCTGTGAACTGTCGGAGGAGGAGAAATCCATCAATGCGGGCAAGATTTTCTCTAAACAAACTCGTGGGCTTTGAAAGCCGTTTGGAAGTGGTTTTCAGTAGACAGCATTGTCATTGTTTCTGAAAGACCAACCCTGGAGGCTTCCACCCTCCCCCCACCTGGCTCCTTCCTGTGCCTGTCACATCAGGCAAAATTAAATTTCTAAGTGAATAAAGCTGGGAGAAACAGACAAGGGGAACAACAGGAATAGTGGCTTATTTGTTGCATTTCGATTTGCTTCCAATGATTACAATTAGAAGAGATATTCCACAAATTCTAAGCCAGCCTTTCCTGCCTGGACAACTTGTTTCTGGAATTACATGTTAGGAATAATCAAATGTCAACTTATATTTAATACATTGTACATAGCTTTTTAATCTTATAGAGAAATAAAATGTCCACTTTTATCATTTTTTTTACAACCAGTGACATAAATGGATTTTAAAAATACTTAAGTCCAATTTCTGGTCAGGATTATATCATAAGGTTCTTTTTCCTTTTTTTCTTCTTTTTTTTTTTTTTTGAGATAGGACCTTGCTCTGTCACTCAGGCTGGAATGCAGTGGCACAGTCATAGCTCACTGAAGCCTCAACCTCCTGGGGTCAAGAGATCTTCCTGCCTTAACCACCTGAGTAGGTGGAACTACTGGTACATGCCACCATGCCCAGCTAATTTTTTTTTTTTTTGTAGGGACAGGGTTTCACCATGTTGCCGAGGCTGGTCTCAAACTCCTAGCCTCAAGCAGTCCTCCCACCTTGGCCTCCCAAAGTGCTGGGATTACAAGTATGAGCCCCTGCGGCCAGCCATGAAAACCTATTGCCTTTTCTTTACTTTTGTTCTAAGACTTGCTATGGCAAAAGTACTACAGGTAATGGAAAGGAATTCCAATGTTCCAGCTTATCATGGGAGTAATTGCAAACTCTAGGTAGAATTTGTCTGTGGAAAGGAAGTTCTAGACCCTGCTCAGCTATTAAGTACCTGTGTAAACTTGGGCTAATCACTTCTGGGTCTCAATTGAATTAAACTTGTGATTTAAAGGGGTTGGACATGAAAATCCACTGCTCCATTATCTCAAACAGGAAATTGACTTGGTCCCTCATATAATTTACAAGAGCCACACACTGCAGTGCAACTTTTGTCTCCAAAACCCCACACATGCAAAAGATAATCTATCTCCCAGCATACTGAGGATTTTGGCACCTATATCAACTGCCTTAAAATAATGTTACTGACTGAATATGCATACTGAAAGTGATATAAACATCATTAAAACTGAACAAAGGAGGCTTTCCCTCATCGGTTGAACAGATTCTGAAAGAACACATTCCTCAGCCCTGGGCCCAGTACAAACACACCATATATCTCAACTTCCTGGGCCCAGTACAAACACACCATATATCTCAACTTTGGAAAAACACCACCTGGAGAGGCCCCCAGTAAGGTCACAACCGTTTACGGCTTTACTGAAAGCGCGGGAACCAATAGAAAACTGCTAAAGGTATAACTTAAAATGTTAACCAATTGTAATGCTGTAACCAAAAGAATTCCTTTGTTCCTCTATAACCTGTTTACATCGGGCTATAAAAAGCAAGCACATGCATCGTTCAGGGCCCTCTTGAATGCTGTGGAACGGAGGGACCAAGTTCGAACTTGCAGTAAACATCCTTGCCGCTTGGCTTTGACTCTGGACTTTGGTGGTCTTCTTTGGGGAACAAACGGTCTGGGCATAACATCTGGGGGCTCGTCCGGGATTCCCCAAGCCCACCAGACCCCTGGTCAACGGATCTATCAGGATCGATCTACTGATAGGTGAGCCGGCTCGTCTCTGTTTGTCTGTCTGTGTCTGTTCTGAACCTGTATCTGTGACTCATGAGGTCTGAAACTGAAGCTGACGCAGTCCTGGCAGACGCGCTATAGGACGGCCAGCGGAGACCAGTGGGAGACATCCCCCGGCTCTCACCTGATTTAGATTTCTATCTGAACTGATTCTGACCCGGGCTTCCGGAGCGCGCTTGCAGCTAGGTATTATTGATATTCCAGTTTTCCTTTGCAGGAATTCTAACCCATATTCTTTTGCAGGAAGAGACTACAAACTATTACAGAATGGGTAATACCCAGAGCACACCCCTATCTCTCCTTATAAATAATTTCAAGGATGTTAGGGCGAGGGGCCATGATCTTAGTATGGAAATCAGAAGGGGAAAGCTAATTACTCTGTGCCATTCCGAATGGCCCGCCTTTAACATAGGGTGGCCACCCGAAGGGACATTCTGTCTTCCTGTCATCACTAGAGTGAAGTCCAAGGTTTTCCTACATGGGCGTGCTGGCCACCCGGATCATATCCCATATATCCTCGTATGGCAGGACCTTGTTGAGAACCCGCCCCCTTGGCTGTCCCCTTTCCTATTAGCCCCTGAACCCTGTAAGGCACTGGTTGCTCGGCTGCTAAAATCCAAGCAACTGACTGCCCCCCCCCATCCTGTTCTACCTGATAGCGGGGACCCACTGTCCACAGAACCCCCTCTGTACCCCTCCGGGCCCCAGGCCCCAGCCCCCCGGGCTGAGCCGCAGGGAGGGGCTGGCGGACGGGAGGCGGCCGGCGCACCCGAGCCCACTGAGAGTGAAAGTAACTCTGAAGGGCCAGCGGGGCGGACGCGAGGGCGCACTTTGCGGGTTAGCCGCCCCCCCCCGGCCACCTGACTCCACAGTGGCTCTACCCCTTCGGGAAATAGGACCCCCAGATGACACGGGAATCCCCAGGCTCCAGTACTGGCCATTCTCCACCAGTGATCTGTATAACTGAAAGACTCAGAGTGCCCGGTTTTCAGACAACCCCAAAGATTTAATGGCTTTACTAGATAGTGTCATGTTCACCCACCAGCCCACTTGGGATGATTGTCAGCAGCTCCTCCAAATCTTGTTCACAACAGAGGAGCGAGAGAGAATACAGGTAGAAGCTAGAAAGCTGGTCCCGGGGGACGATGGTCAACCGACTGCCAACCCTGACCTCATAAATGCGACTTTTCCCCTGACCAGACCAGCGTGGGACTACAACATGGCAGAAGGTAGGGGACGGCTATACCTTTATCGCCAGACTCTAATGGCGGGTCTCCGGGCAGCTGCTCGCAAGCCCACTAATTTGGCTAAAGTATACTCTGTTCTGCAGGGAAAGACAGAAAGCCCAGCTACCTACTTAGAAAGATTAATGGAAGCTTTTAGACAGTACACCCCCATAGACCCAGAGGCCCCAGGGAGTCAGGCAGCTGTTGTAATGTCTTTTGTAAATCAGGCGGCCCCAGACATTAAAAAGAAACTCCAGAGATTAGAAGACTTAGAGGGAAAACAGATTCAGGACCTCCTTCAGATAGCCCAGCGAGTTTACAATAATAGAGATATTCCAGAAGAAAAGCAATTTAAGGCCACTGAAAAAATGACCAAGGTCCTGGCAGCAGTAGTACAGAAAGAGCATCTACAGCCAGAGAACACCCAACCTAGGCGGTCCCCCAGACATGATAATCTGAGCAAAGACCAATGTGCCTACTGTAAGGAGGCTGGCCACTGGGTAAAAGACTGCCCCAAAAAGAAACAACAGGGACAGGGACCCCCTAGGCCTACACCCGTACTAGTCACTCAAGACGAAGACTAGAGAAGACGGGGTTCGGACCCCCTCCCCGAACCTAGGGTAACTTTGCAAGTGGAG